>NW_026622830.1:12530145-12850681 GCF_023065955.2 Ursus arctos | reverse complement strand
AGCTCGGGGAGCCTGGCCAGTGGTGGCCTGCCTTGTTCCTGATGAACAGGTCCAGGGCTGGTGTGGGGGCCGCACGATGTCACCAAGGGCCACTCCTTCTGCCCTGTGGCCCTCCGTCCTCATCTTGGGCCTTCCCTGGGCATCTCTTGTGGCTGCAGATGCTGCTGCTCCTTCAGCCCCAGGACGGAGGAGAAGGAGAAGGAGGAGGAGGGGAGGGGGAGGAGAGGGGGAGGAGAGGGGGAGGGGGAGGAGGACGAGGCAGAAAGGGGAAAACAGTGCTTTCCCAGAACCAGCCCCGCAGCTGCCTGCTGCCCCTCATGGCCGGAATGGTGTCACAGGGGCGCAGCGGTGGGGGCTGGCTAAGGGTTAGGGGACTCGTGACCGTCGGGTCCGGTGAGCGGGAAGGAAAGGCATGCCCTGGCTGGACACCTGGCGGTGAGCATCACAGTCCAGAGAACTGGCTCAAAAGATTGGCGTTTGTGTGCGGAGGACACGCGCAGCTGTTTCCAATCAAAGGTGCATAATTCATATCTTCGCAGACACGAATTCCTGCTTTTGAGTAATGAAGGCAACCAAACACATGATCCTGCCTGCAAATATCCCACCGGGCCCCGAGCTGCCCCAGTGAACCATCATGTGGTTCAGATTCAACAGAAATCCCCAAATCTCCTACCTCCTGGGGGTGCACAGACACGCTCTCTGCAGCAGCCTGGGTTGGCTGCTTTTCTGTGCCCAGAACGGATCAGCCCAAGCCCTGGTCGCCTGGGCCCATGAAGGCTCAGCTGTCCTCCATCTGCAGACGAGCCGGTGAGGTATGAACACCTCTTGGCCGGCCAGGGAGCCTGGGATCGTCTTCCAACAGCTCCAGGCTGGATGCCGTCCCAGAGATAAATCATACCTCTTTAAAAAGCCACGGCGGCCCATTATTTCTGCTTGGAAATACCCCTGGATCTTCACTCGAGAGCCGGGGTGACAGGCCCCGGCTGTTGTGCTCAGCTCTGCAGAAAATCGCCATCAGCCTGTTGACTTCTATAATGAGCAAGCTGGTCGCTTCAGATGGGTGTCAAGAAAATCCCTCCCCCCGCGTGCGGGACCTGCTGAAGGTTTCAGAGTCCCGTCTGCAGACGAACGGGAACACGCACTGTTCTGGGCTCGTGCCCAAGGGAAACGCCCTGTTGTCAGGGGCTTAACATGGGGATGGGCCCAAAGGACCGAATGGGGATTCCTGGGCCGCCTTTTGCCGTATCCTGCAATACTTCTACAAGTAAATAGCAATCTAAAATAATAATAATAATAATAATAATAATAATAATAACAACAACAAACCGAGCACATTTAAACAATTATTATGGAGATTTTCCCCCCAGAAGAATATAATGAAGGGTCATGTGCCCATCCCCCAGATGCCGGAGTTACCCCACTCCCTCCAGCTGCCAGCCTCCCTCCAGCTGCCTCCCCTCTTTCGCCAAAGTATTTCAAAGCCAATCCCAGACGGCACGTGGGTTTTTTATTAACATGACTGCAATGTCCTTATCACCGACCCTAGGCAGATTTCTGGTCTCACAAAGTCTTGTTCTCGTTGCTTATCCAGAGTTGGGACTCAAACGGGAGCCGCCCAGCATTTGGTTAAGTCTCTACAGGCTCTCGGTGGAACGTGATCGGCTCGCTTTGCTTTTGTAGCTCCTGTCACTGCCGTGCGGAATTCCCAGCATCAGTGGCCTTAAGGGGCCCCACAGTCTGGATTTGTTGGTCTGCTGCCCCTCGGTGTCACATTCCAATTCCTCCACCTGGAAGGAGAAGGGGACGCTCCTGGGCCACTTGGGAAGGGCCGTGGTCTCCAGTCAACCCAGCCCGGGGGGTTGGAGCTCCAAGGAGCCAGCCTGGGGCAATTGCTGTAGAAAGCGACTGCGTGTGTTTTGAGGACATTTCCTGGGTTATTGTTGGCTAACAGTCAGCATTTGCTCCCAAGCGTCACCCCCTCATTTGGTGTCCGCTCTGTTCCTTCATTCTACGGGTGAGGACTGAGGCTCAGAGAAGATCAATTAGCTCACAGTCACTTGTCTCGTAGACCTGGGGATCAGCCTGACCCCCTGTTTCCACGATTGCCCCACCGTGGGTTCCACCCAGCAGTCCGGCAGGGCTAATCAGTCCTGGTGCTCCCCGCCCCGTATAAACCCCTCCAGTTGCTTCCCACCATTCTTCTTGTGAACCCCAGGGTCTCGCCTTCGGCCCTGGAGGCTCATCCCCTACTTCCTGTCTCCCTGCACCCCACTGTCCCCCACTGTCCCAGTCCTGGGCCTTCTCTCTGTTCCTTGTCTGGCCCAGACCTGCCTCCAGGCCTTTGCACGTACTGTGCCCGTTGCCTGGAACGCTCTCCTGACAGCGTCTGCCTTGGCTGCAATCTTCCGTGTTCATCTCAGCTCCTAGTCACCTCTCCAGAGAGGCCGCCCCTGACCCCCCTGTCTAACATGGTCTCGGTTCCCTGCTTTCTTTCAACTCACGATTTACTTCCCACAGAGCAGTTCGGTCCTCTTTATCAACCTTGCTTTTTCTGTGATCATTCATTGCGTCTCCTTTACTAAAACCTTCACCCTCTGAGGCCAAGGCCAGGTGTGCCCATTCATAGGTCAGAGAAGGCGATTCATAAATATTTGCTCAGAAAATAGTGAATGAATGAATGAAACAGGTCTGAATGAGTGAACAAAATCTAAGGTAAATATAAATGATCTTCCCAGGAAGTCATATTATTACGGCAAATATAAAAGAAAGAAAAGGAAAGAGCCTGTCCCATCTGCAGAAAGCGGGGCTGTTAGGACGGACTGCCATCCCTCGCGGGGAGTAGGAAATAAGCGAGCTGGGCGCTTTAACTGGAAAGGGCATCTGTGCAGTCTCCACTTCTGATCCGGTCACTGGAGCGGTGGTCCACGTTATAAAGGACAGGACCTTGCCTGCCCTTCAGGGGCCAGGAGGTCCACTCTCTGGCCCTCAAGGGGCATCTGGACACTTGGCTGTTTGGTGTCTTCATTAAATCCCATAGGGCTGTGAGGAAATGCTTGCTTGGTTTTGCCTTTCTGAGGACCTTCCTTGCCCCCTGCCCCTGAGGGCATGTCCTCAGCCCTAATTAGCTTACAGGGACCCTGATAAGGGCCCTGAGTGGCCCTGGACAGAAGGAGATCACATCATCCCCCAGAGGGGAGCCAGGGCCTGGGAGGCATTTTCTTTTCCTTCCTCCCCTTCGTTTCAAACCTGACAGAGGCGGCCTTTTCCTTCTGCTTCACTCAGGCTTCTCCGACCAGCTGTCCCTGCTGCCTTGTCTGAGCGGGCTCACTGCGACTTTCATCATGTTTTTACTCCAGCACCACCTCTGCACCTGAGAGAAAGGGGAACTGGCTATAAAAAGGAGTCGTTTCTCTTAATTACTCTTAAACTCCGGAGTGACTTGCCCAAGGGCAGGGAGCCGAGGCAGTGGGGCGTTTGTGAAAGCAGGGCCATCAATCACACTGGCCCTGCTGCTGGCCGAGCTGCCTCCCGCAGACTGTGTCACCGCAGACCGTGTCACCGCAGCCCTCGGTGGCGCTTAATCGATGGCCTTGCTGGGAGCTCGGAGCGATGCTGTCTCCCGTGAGACGAGACTTCACCAGCAACAGCCTCTGGAGGGAATGTTCCAGAAGGGGCTGGCCCCAGGTTCTCCCTCTGCTGAGTACCAGGAGAGCTCACAGGGGACGCTTTGACCCACCAGGCGGCCCTGGTGTTCCTCAGACTCCACGGATGCAGCAACGGCACAGAATATTCTGCAGACCACGCTTCCTCGTGTAGGCAGGAGGGAAGAGGTCCCTGACAAGACCCCCAACTCCCTCCCTGTCCACTCACAGCCGCTCTGCCGTCACCTCCCCGGAGACCCGCAGGCTGGTTCGCTTTCACCTTTGTCCTGTTCAGGTCAGTTGGCGAAGGCCGCCCAGGATCTGGGTCCTCCCTCCTCCCCAGGCTGGCCCCCCACAGCTGGGACCCCCACTCTCCAAGACCCCCTTTCTTCTTCCCACAGCACATTCACCTTGCACACACCCATGTCTTGCTCATTTACCTGGCTGAGTTCTAGAATGCGAGCTCTTGCAGTCAGAGCTTTTGTATGGAGAGTTTTAGCTCATGAAAGACTTGCAGCAGCTCTAGGAGAGAGGGCAGGCCCATTCCCCCACCCCAGCCCCGTTTACAAACGGGGTTCAGAGCTGCAGGCGGCCCATGTGGAAGGGCTGCAGGGGTGAGGCTGTCTGCTGGGGTCGGGCTGGGGCTCTGCGCCCCGCTGAGTTCTGCGTATCCTTGATGGCCCGGGACAGGACGCGTGAGGGGACACTTGGCCACGCCTGGAGCACCACTGGCCCCTTGCTTTCTGGACGGGCCACGGGACAGGCCACGGGACCTGCTCTGAGGGCGCGAGGAAGTCACCGGACACCAGGGCTCCCTGCAATCAGGTTGTCCGTGAAGGCACAACGGTCTCAGCTCCAGGAGCCCAGAGACCAGTGCGGGGAAAGGGCTCCGCACGCCGGACTGCAGGGTGGTTGTGGCTGCGGCCCTGTCACAGGGGCCGTGAACCCCGAGCCGCAGGAATCCGCGCTGTCCGGACTAGGTTCCTGAGCGCTGGGGCCATGCTGCGGGAGCCCTCCCCGAGGACTGAGCTGGTGACCAGGCCGCGGGGCCCGAAGGAGTGGCCGCCGCCCCTGCTGCGTCCTGCGACCCGGCGGCTCGGCGCCCACCCGGTGACTCTCGTCCCCGCGCCCCCCGACTGCCCAGGAGACGCAGCCAGGGGACGGCTCGCTGCCTCCCCCGCGGCCTTCCAGCCCTGCCCGGCTCTGAAGGGACAGACACAGAACTTTTCTTTTTCTTTCTTCCTTTTTTCTCTTCTTTCCTTTTCTGTGTGCATTAGTTTGGGTTTTATTTTCCCCGAAGGGAACCCCCCGCAGAAGGAAGCCCACGGAGTGCGCTCTCCGGCCCGCAGCACGCGGGCAACAGGCCAGACGGGGCAACAAGGCAGGAGGCCTGGGCAGCCGCCCCGCGGGCCGCACGTAAACGGTGGGATTACGGGAACTAGTAGGGAAACTGGAAAAGAGCCAGAAGAACAGCTGGTTGAGTGAGACACCGTCTACCACGTAAGCCCCCGCGTCAATACCCAGCCCGGACGGGCTCCTGGCCGCGCACCTGGCGGCTGCTCGGCGCCGTGAGACGCGCTCCCGCCTCCGGGGCGCACACCAGCCACCTGGGGGTCCGGCTACCGTTGGGGTCCCTCAGCAGGACCTGGATGGGACCTGACCTTCTGCGTTTTCAGGACGCTTCTAGGTGAGGAAGAGGCTGCTGGGCTGTGGACCCCACTCTGAGAAGCAAGGCCTGTGTTTTGACTTTGAACCTTCCTAACAATCCTTGAACTGAGAGAAGCTGGTTCAGAGAAGGCAGGTGACCCCTCAGGGACGTGACCCTCAGGGACGTGACCCCTCAGGGAAGTGACCCCTCAGGGACGTGACCCTCAGGGACGTGACCCCTCAGGGACGTGACCCTCAGGGACGTGACCCCTCAGGGACGTGACCTCTCAGGGAAGTGACCCCTCAGGGACGTGACCCCTCAGGTCAGTGACCCTCAGGGACGTGACCCCTCAGGGAAGTGACCCCTCAGGGACGTGACCCCTCAGGGACGTGACCCCTCAGGGAAGTGACCCCTCAGGGACGTGACCCCTCAGGGACGTGACCCTCAGGGACGTGACCCCTCAGGGAAGTGACCCCTCAGGGAAGTGACCCCTCAGGTCAGTGACCTCTCAGGGAAGTGACCTCTCAGGGAAGTGACCCCTCAGGTCAGTGACCTCTCAGGGACGTGACCTCTCAGGGACGTGACCCCTCAGGGACGTGACCCCTCAGGGACGTGACCCTCAGGGACGTGACCCCTCAGGGACGTGACCCCTCAGGGAAGTGACCCCTCAGGGAAGTGACCCCTCAGGGAAGTGACCCCTCAGGTCAGTGACCCCTCAGGGACGTGACCCCTCAGGGACGTGACCCCTCAGGGATGTGACCCCTCAGGGAAGTGACCCCTCAGGTCAGTGACCCCTCAGGTCAGTGACCCCTCAGGGAAGTGACCCCTCAGGGAAGTGACCCCTCAGGTCAGTGACCCCTCAGGGACGTGACCCCTCAGGGACGTGACCTCTCAGGGATGTGACCCCTCAGGGAAGTGACCCCTCAGGTCAGTGACCCCTCAGGGAAGTGACCCCTCAGGGAAGTGACATTGTCAGGTCAGTGACCCCTCAGGGACGTGACCTCTCAGGGACGTGACCTCTCAGGTCAGTGACCCCTCAGGGACGTGACCCCTCAGGGACGTGACCCTCAGGGACGTGACCCCTCAGGTAGATGACCTTCGGGTAGGTGACCTCTCAGGGAAGTGACATTGTCAGGGAAGCGATGTCCTTGGGTGAGTGTCTTCCCTGGGGTCACGTGGCGGGTATGCGACGGAGTCAGGATTGGAATACGATCTCCTCGATCCCAAAGCTCCCCGTCTTCACGGACACACGCCTGTCACTGCAACTACACGGGTGATTTTCCTGTAATTTTTCCTTCAAGTCTGCGTCGCATGATGGTTTTACTAATTAAAAGTTATAAGATGACTTCTCCTCAAAGTCACTAGACCGCGAACATTGCTCTCGTGTCAAAGCGCTTATCAGACCGGGAGACGTGAGGGAACGTCCACGTCGCCTTGCAAGGACAGCGCGCGCAGAAACCCTGTCGCTAAGCTCTCCCTGTCGGCAGCTCAGCGACACCAAAGGCGTTTTACAAGGACCTAAAGTTGCCGTTGCCTTTACTGTAATGTGTCAGAATCTTCACCGTGACAGCGCTCGGACCTCAAGAGGCTGCTGTTACCTTGACGAATGTTTCCAATCAGGTGACGCCCCGAGAGGGAGACTTCTCATCTGGACGCTGCCCTTGACAAAGCTGCAGTTTCTCGTCCGGGTCCCTGCTCGTTTGCCCCCGAGCGCTCCACCGTGCCGGTGCCGGCCGAATCCCATCTGGGGTCCGCCTCTCACGGCCCTGCTCTAGGTCACCGGGCGGGGGGTACATCAGTCCCCGTCTTCTCGTCTTCGGAGGAAAGTAGGTGAGAAGAGACCACCCAACAAGCAGACAGCAACGATGCAAGCAAAACCCCCAAATAGGAGAGTCCAGAGGTGGGAGGATAAAATATATGTTAATAATGTTTTCTGCACGTATATCCCCTTCGAGATTTTTTTTTTTTTGAATGGGAACACGTACTTAGAAACACACCTCAGATTTATTCCCAAGCAACAGCATCAAGTAAAACAAATTAAGTCATCTGATGAAGCAGAGAAAAGCAAAATCCCACGTAGACAGAATATACCAGAATTCCTCCCCATTTTATAACTGGGACCGTCCAGGTCCCTGGAGCAGAGATTTTCTCACTGCACGGTCTACGACTGTACACGTTTGCCACTTGATTTGAGGTGTGTGGACGCGAACTCTGCGTTGGTAGGTGAGGCCCTGATTGTCTTGCCCCTGTTGGCCTCTTGCTCCGTGTGAACCTGGAAACAGGAGCAGCTCGCTGCAGAAGGGCCTTCCCTGCCCCATCCCGGGATCTGGGCCTGTCTCTTCTTCACGGCCTCACTTTGCCCACGAGGGCTGAGCTGGGTGAGCTCGACAGACTCTTATCTACCACCCACGTGTAGGTTTTGAGAATCGGGCTGTTTTTGGGAAGGTGTGTATCACACACAAGGGATCAGCGAGGGAAGGCCTTGCTTTAATCAACCTCTTATTCTTAGGGGACCCGGAGCAGATAGACAGAGGGCTGTGGTCGTAAGGAACAGAGAACTCAGTGCAAACAGACGTGCATGATAGGAGACTGATGGGCTCAAGCCTTAAAAAATCCTGGAGATAAAAGGCTTCGGGAATGATTTGATCAGGCAATGGTTCAGTTTCCCTGAACTTCTCTTGGCGCCTTTCTCTTTCAAGGGTCAGTGCTGATTTCAGATGCCTTCTCTCATGGCAGGAAGAAAGGGCTCTCATGCTTCTAGGGCTGCGTCTGCACCCACTTTGTCTAGAGAGAACCTCAGAAGAGCCAGGGAGCCCAGGCGAATGTCTCCTTATATCTCAGTGCCCACCTGGGCCAGGTGTGCATCCCTGAATCAATGGAGGCTCATATCATACATCCCAAGGAGTGAGACGAGCTGACTGGTGAGGACAGTCGTGGCCCACACGCTCCTGGAGCTGGGCTGGGCCAGGCCCACTAGGCTATTGGGCGGGGAGATTCAGAGTCACGCGAAGAAGGGGGTGCCAAATAGTTGCCTACCATCTTCCAGTAGGTCCCCATGACATGGAGAAAGTCACTGGATCTTCTTCTTCGGCAAAACTGGAACAAGGACTATGATAATGTTGATAATCATAAACTCCAACCTGGCAACATTGTCATAAGAATCAAAGGAAGGAGGCAGGCGCTTTGGAATCAGCAAATCCCTGAATAACGGTTAGCAGAAGATGCTATGGTTCTTACTGGTATTATTATCCATGCACCAAAATTTGTTTGTTTACTGTGAAATTGGTTCTTTCAGGATGACAGAGTACTTGGTGTCAGATATCTCAATCAGGGGCACTGATAATTCTGTTTCTTTATTGTAAAGTCGATATTGCATGAAATTGATTTTTTAATTAAAATTAATTTTCATTACACAAGCAGTACATAAGGATCTTCCCTGTGTAAGACAATCAAAACATTAGAGATGAGTCCAAGTCCCTGTTGCCTTCCTCTGGCTGCTCCCTGCCCACGCATAACCACTGTTACCAGTGAGCTGTGATGAAAAGCCCTTGCACGGGCTTCCGCTGTGCTGTTGTCTATATGGTTGGTTTCTCAGGTAACATATGTACATATTTATGCTCTCACAAAGGCTAACTGAGTACCCACCCTATGCCAAGCCCTCATGGAGGATACATTCTACTGAAGGAGTCAGAAAGTGAACAAACAGGGGCACCTGGGTGGCGCAGTCGTTAAGCGTCTGCCTTCGGCTCAGGGTGTGATCCCAGGTCCCTGGGACTGAGCCCCGCATTGGGCTCCCTGCTCCGCTGGGAGCCTGCTTCTTCCTCTCCCACTCCCCCTGCTTGTGTTCCCTCTCTTGCTGGCTGTCTCTCTGTCAAACAAATAAATAAAATCTTAAAAAAAAAAAAAGAAAGTGAACAAACAAAATAGAGAGCAGGGTAAAGAAATGGAAGGTGGATGGTCAGGGTAGGCTACCTGGCGGAGGGCTAGTCCAGCGGGAGTGGGGGGGGCAGGGGCCAAGAAGCAGGAACATGCTTTGCTTCCAGGCGCAGAGGCAGGGACAGCAATGAAGTGGGAGGGGCTCGGGACTCACAGGTGGATTCTACAGGCTTTTGGGCAATAGATGTTTCTACCTGTATATAGATCATTGCTTTACCTTGTGGGGTTTTAAGGTACGTACATAGATGCACTTGTGCGTGCATGCGTGTGTGTATGAGGACTGTGTACATATGTATGCACACGTGTGTTCGTGTATAATGTGTGTATACATGCACACGTGTATGCTTAGACATTGTACCCTTCTGCACTTCCACACGCCGCGTCTTAGGCTCCGCCCACCTCTGCTCTGGGCACCAGTTCTTCCTCGCTCCTCACTCTGCACAGCACAGCGCTCTTCGGGGAGAGCCCACCACCGCTGGGTTAGCCCTTCCTTGTTCAGATTTTCTGCCATTAATCTCCTCCTCACCCGTGCGCTCTTGTCCCTCGAATCTCCAAAAGGTCACCAGGCAGTCATCACAGATGGGGACTTGGTCTGCTTCCTTCACTGCTGGGGGCCCAGAGCCTAGGGCTCCTACCCAGCAGAGCAGGTGTCCTGGCCTCTGCCAGTCCACAAAAGAAACGGCCTGTCCGCAGTGGGCAGGAGGTGGCCATGGCAGGGACTCAAGGACACAGGCCTGGGCCGTTTCATCTGCTTAGAACAAAGAGATCCAAATGCTCTCTGATGGCTTGGAACTGTTTGGTGGGCTAAAAACAGGTGCGCCAAGATGCAGAAGGGGCGCTGAGGGTGTGAGCCCGCTCTCCAGGGCCACAGTATGGGCGGGGTCTGGACAGGGGCGGGGTCAGGCTGGAAGGCGGGGCGGGGGCGGGGCTAATCTAGGAGGGGGGGACAAAGACAGGTCATGGGCGGGGCCACAGGAGGGGCGGGGCCTTGCTGTAGTGGGGTGAAGGTCCAAGCCCACACAAAGTCTGTTACTCCAGAGTCCTTTCCAAGTGCCTCTCACATTCCCTCTGCTGATGCTTCGGTCCCACATATCTCACTGCTTCTGCTAACAGTTTTCATTATAGTCTTAACGGTCACGCCAACATGTTTTTTAAAAAGAATTAGTGAAACGGTATCACTTTGGAGAATTTGCTCAGGAGCATAAACTTGCCCAGGGATTGCTTCTAACTCTGATCCTCTTGGAGGCTTGATCTATGAGGGTCTGCACTGCCCCGTGCCTCCATACCCATTAAATCGTGAACAACAAGAGAGACCACAGAAGAAAAGAAAAAGCTTTCTTATTTTAGAACTTCTAATAGCATTTTGTTCCTGCTTTTGACCACATTTTCATTTGCACAGGCTCCACAAATTATGTAGTTGAAGCTGCCTGGAGAACTGCAATAAATCTCCTGGATGTCACCCTCGCTCACTCTGACCCTCTCCACGGTGTTTCTCAGCCGGCCGGAGGAGCTCTGAAAGCACAGGTCACCCCACAACCTTACCCTCCTTGGTAAATGGCCCTGCGCAGCCCTGAGGCCAACACCTGGGCACCGTCCTCCCTCCTCCCTTCCACACTCCGCTTCTCACCGAGCAGCAAGCAGCGCATCCTGCCGGCTCCACATGACTCCCTCTCACCTCCGGCCACCTGCCCCTCCTCCTGGCCTCCCGGGTCCCCTACTCCAGCCCTGGCCCCATGCCCGGCCTGCACCAGCCAAAAGATCCTGTTCAAATGTGAACCGGGTCTTGTCCCGGTGGTTCTCACATCCCTTGAGTAAAAGCCGAAGTCTTCACAGGGGTCCATGGGCCCTAGAGGATCTGTCACCCCCTCCCTGCCATCAGCTGTCACCTCTCTGGACTTATGTCCCCCCACACTCTCCTTGGCCCACTTGGCTCCAGCCATACTGGCTGCTCCGCAGACTCATGCTACTCTCCCCTCTCAGGACGTCACCCTTGCTGTTTCCTCTGCCTGCGACACTGTGCCCCAACCCGTCCCTCCTTCCAGCATCACCCCATTGGCTGAGCCTTCCCTAGCTGCCTGGTCACCCTGGAACCCCATTCCTGGCCCCGTCTCCCATGGTTCTGCTTTGTCGGTCTGCATGCATCCGTCTGCCTGGGACGTGGGGCATATGGTCACTCTGCTCTGTCACTGTCTGTTGTCCCTGCACAGCGTCAGCCCCATGAGGACGAGGGTCCCTTGGCGTGCTTGCAGCCGCGTCCCCAGTGCCCAGAGTTGGCTCCAGGTGCATACTTGCTGCATGTTTGAGGGCGTATATGCATGCATGCATGAGAACTGCCTTCTCTGCGGGGCGACACTGCCCGGGGGGGGGGGGCAGGTGGCTGTGGGGTGAAAAGATCTCCCTCTCCTTCTGTAAGAACACAGACGGACGTTCAGCACATAAAGACGGAGCGGTACTTCTGGGGTATTAAAATTTCACGAGGACCAATCCAGAAAAAGAATGTCTAACATGGCTCCGTAGGGGACGATAATGAAATGAAGGTTGAGAACCGAATTAGAGGAAGCGCAGCCGGACCGCAGCCGTTTCCTCCCCCACGCGGCCCGGGGCGGGCAGGAGAGCAGGAGAGCGCTCAGGACATGCCACGCTGTGGACGCTGATCACGGGCATTTTCCACGAGGGGAAACCACGGGAGGAGTGGTTCGGAGCTTTGGGGAAACGTTTTGCCAAGGGACAGACTTACAAAGGATGATATTTACATTCTCCTGAAGCCTCTAATTTCCTCATTTATCATTTGTCAGCGCCCGAGGCCCTTCCACGGCACGTGCAATGTTTGCACACATCTAATGATTCCTTTTGCCAAACAAACGTCACAGTCTCCACGAGGAAATTCGTTAACGCTGCTAAGGCTGCTAATTTCATCCATTACTGTCACACTGTGCGTTGCACGCGGGATCTGGGGCAGCTCCTGTCCCCCCCGTGCCCCGGGGCTCCTGGGCCCAGTTTCCTGGGAGCTCTTCTCAGAGAGGGAACCATGGAGACCACCCCTTGCAGGGCTGCGGAGAAGATGAACAGAGCGACGGGCCGTCCCTTCCAGTCTCCGTGTTGGGGTGAACGGGGACCTAGGCTGGGAACCCAGGGCAGGTTTCTAGAACTCTGCCCACGCCTGCCCCTGCTCCCTGGACTCACCCAGTGGGGGAACTTCCAGGAGGGCCTTGAACCAGCCCTGGGGAAAGGCAGAGCAGGCTGGTGCCTCTGCCCCTGGGAGAGTCTGGGGAGCCAGGAGGCCCCCATGAACTGCTTTCCTCTCTTCCTCCCTCAGTTCACCCCAAGCTGCTGACCAAACCCCAGAACTCCCAGGTTCCAGCCAACCCTTCCGGGAGCACTCAGGTCCTGCTGAGTCCCAGGATTCTTGTGACAAAGGGACAGGGGAACAGCAAAGCACCTCCTGGATTTTTCCTTAAGAATCAGCTTAGGCGGCAGCACTCTGGCAATCTGCCTGACTTCACATACAGAATCTCAGAAAATGGGGAAAAATGTCTTATAAGTTGTTAGATACTCTTGAGTCCCAGAACCTTTTTTTTTTTTAAAGATTTTATTTATTTATTCAACAGAGATAGAGACAGCCAGTGAGAGAAGGAACACAGCAGGGGGAGTGGGAGATGAAGAAGCAGGCTCACAGCGGAGGAGCCTGATGTGGGGCTCGATCCCACAACGCTGCGATCACGTCCTGAGCCGAAGGCAGACGCTTAACCGCTGTGCCACCCAGGCGCCCCAAGTCCCAGAACCTTTGAGGGAGATGAAAACATCTCTGGGCTGGGTGTCTGCACAATACAAGGGAGTTGAGGGGATGCTACTTTGACAATAGAACCCACGTCTGTCCACAGACAAGCCTGAGGTTACTCTTCACTGAGTGCACACACCAGAGGCGGGGGGCACCCCAGCCACAATGGGGCTCCTGACTTCCCGGCCTCACTGACGTCCTGCTCCGGGCGTGGGCTGGGTGAGGGGCCGACTACCTTGGAGATTGTTCACAGTGTGCTGAGGACAGAGACAGGCGGTACAGGGGGAAGATGCCTATGCCCTAAAAACTCTAATTTAAGAATGCTGAATTCAGGGGCGCCTGGGTGGTACAGCGGTTAAGTGTCTGCCTTCGGCTCAGGGCGTGATCCCGGCGTTATGGGATCGAGCCCCACATCAGGCTCTTCTGCTATGAGCCTGCTTCTTCCTCTCCCACTTCCCCTGCTTGTGTTCCCTCTCTCGCTGGCTGGCTCTATCTCTGTCAAATAAATAAAATAAAATCTTAAAAAAAAAAAAAAAGAATGCTGAATTCAGGCAGGTGTCTGCCTTTCCCAGCGCATTGTTAGGTCTGCCTCTGTCCCTGCCCCGGCCCCTGCTGACAGTAGTCACATTCCCTGAACCCTTCCAGACCCTGCTTCAGGCATTTGTCTGAATGCTTTAAGCAAATGGGCTTACAGCAGATTGATGCCTGTGGTTGGGCTTCCTCGGTGGTTCGGTCCCTCAGCACACTGGCTTTGGCTGATGACGCGGGGTGGCCGAGGGAAGGCAGGTGCACGTCTGGGCGGCAGGAGTGACCTGCTCTGCCCATTGTCCGCAGAGTTTCCATAATCGCCCTCGTGTCCATTTCTGCAGACCACGGAGCTCCGGCAAGACACGGGGATTCGGTCTGTGTTCTTCTTCAAGCTCAGACAGGCTTGCACTTCCTTCCCTGATTAGAACCTAGCGACCACCTTTCCCCACTGAGTACCTGTGTCAGTTGTCACACGGCTCATGCTCTGACCCTCTCCTGCCCATGGGTTTTCGTGCCCGGACCCCTTTGTTTCTGACAAGCACACGAGGCCGGTACAATCACTGTCCCCTCTTTACAGGTGAAGAGACACGAGTTAAGGAGCTTGCCGAGCTCACGGGGACGGCTCGCTCTAACACACCTCGGCGTATACAGATTCAAGGATGAGCATTAAGGGAATTTCAAATCTCGAGCCAAAGTGAAGGTCACATCGCTGCCTCTTGGGAACATCCCCTCTGCTCCCCAGAAAGTGTTAGACACAGTCAGTAAAGACACGTGTGTCCCCTCGAGCGTGGGGGAAAGAGAGCTCTGTTCAATAAAAGGGACAGTCTCATCTTCCCCACTGTCCTGGGAAGTCGATGTGACTGTCTCATGGGCTATGTTCCATCCCGTCCACTCTGAGCTCTCTGCTTCTGCAAAGCCCGGGCTTCCTGCTGGCGAGCTGGTATCACATGGAAACTGGGGATTGCTGGGAACACACCAACCACGCAGATGCCGTGGGTGCTGGGTGACCTCTGACCCAAGGCAGGCGGTGGGCGTTTGCGGAAACGGAAGGCCAGTGCACGTCTGGGTCTGAGGCTATGGGACAATGAGCTCTTTTGTGTGAATGCTCCTGGAGGAGGGGCGAGGAGAGGAGGGGGGACCAGGGGTTAAACTGCAGGGTCAGCAATCCAGGCCTTGTGAGCAAATTCAGAAAGTGACCTTTGGAGGTCAGGCCACGGCGCAGCAACGCGGGCGCTGGAATACGTAGCCACATAATGTGGCAAACAATCCGAGATCCAGTCAGGGAGCTGGGCCCAGCCGGGCACCTGGGGGCTCAGTGCTAAGGCCCCCGCAGCGGGCAGGAGGGTGATCAGGGCTCCGTGTTTCCTGCACCTGATGGGTGGGAAATTCAGGCTTGGTTTAGCACGCCACGTGCCCAGCTGAGAACTGGGGTTTCTAATATTGCACAAAGGGCATAATGGACACCGAGGGACACCCAGTAACCTCTGTGTCGTCTGTGGACACCCCCAAATCATCACCATACCGTCGGGGGTGTGCATCCTGCATGTTTGAAAACTCGACTTTTAGGAGACTGGCCGTTCTGACACTACATGGGGCGTAGGGGTGAGCCATTCCACGTCATGGTTAACGGGACCTCATCATCTTAGGGACAAAGGCTGCCTGCATGTTCCCCCAGGACTGAGGAATGGCCCGCACTCACGCAGACACCTGCAGCTTCCAGCCGGCACGTCCTCGCCGACGGCTCAGGGCGTGGGGTGCAGAGATGATTCGCAGGACCCGCCGGCAGGGGGGTGAGCAGGCGAGCTGGCCAGGGGACCGCAGGCCTGACTTCCTTTCCTTCTCGGCCCCAAGCTTTGAGGTGGGGACACGGCTGCCCTCTCTGCAGTCGGTGGGTGGGAGTCCCCACCAGGCCCGCCGATCCGTGGGGAGCCTTCGAGTCCCTCTCTGTCTGATTTCCCGGAGAGAATCGGGCCGGGAGGGCGCAGCGTGAGGTCGGGCCGTGGCTCCAGGCTGAGGGGCTTCCTGCCCAGCAGCCGCAGGAGTCAGAGTGAGGTGCACGGACCGACCCTGCGTCCCCCAGTCCTGCGTCTCAGGGTTCTGAGCCCGGAGCAGGGGAGGGGGGAGGGTCACGACAGCCTGCACATACCAGCATGGGCTTTTTAAAGTCACACGTGGTTACCCCAAGTTCTTCCTAGGAACCTTCTGTGTGTGATCAGGAGTGAGGCTTATCATCGGGGGTTTTCCCACCGTGGGATGATGGGATCTGGGAACGGGTGTTTTCTGGAAACCGTCCTTGCTGGGGGGACAGAGACCGGGGTGGCCAGGAGCCCTTCCCAGGCCCGGGAAGAGCCGGCCCAGCTCTTGGCAGACTCCTGCCTCCCTCCAGGATGGAGACGTCTGTGGGGGGACGTCAGGCAGGGGCGTCTGCCCCGGGCCAGGCGGTTGGAAGAAGAGCCCCTGTTTGTTCTCTGAGAGGCCCCCACCACAGGCGGGACACGTGTGAATAATCGCCCGCAGGCTGAGGGAGAAAAACCCTCCAGGAAGAAAGGAAACCCTGGGAAATCTTGTCTGGGAAGCACAGTCTTTGTTGCAGAAATGCCTTCCCTGCCCTGAGCTAACGGGGCGCCCCTGGGCTTTGTGGGAGCTGCCAGGCCCAGGGTCTGGGGACGTGTGCGCGGACCGCGGATCCGGAGAGCGGCAGGGACCTCCGTGGCCTGACAGCTGCCGCCACCCCCTGGGCGGGTGGGTGGGGCGAGGCTCAGGGGACACAGGGACTTCCGGGACCCCCAGGTAGTGGGTGGCAGGGCCAAGGCTGAGGTCCCCGCTCCTGACTCCTGCCTCAGTGCTCTCTCTCCCGGCCCCTCCCGGGTCTGGCTGTGCTGAGCGCTCAGAGATGTCAGCCCATTTCGTCCCGACCATCACAGACGGAGACTGGCATTCTACCCATTCTGCAGATGGGGAAGGGAGCCTGTGACTTGCTGGGGGTCACACAGCTGTTAGGTAGCAGGCCTAGGACTCCAGGGCCCTAACCTCTGCTCTGCGCTCCTCAGACAGGATAATCTGCCCCGTGACCATTAGTTTTCCTCACAGTAAAAGAAAGAAAGTGTAAATTGTCAGGGGGATGACACTGTAATGAGACATTCGAGGGAGTGGGTACAACCGGGCATTAACAGGGACACTAATAGCGAAGACCAGCTTCTGCCCCACACTGTGCCCGGCCCTGCTCTGAGCACTCCTCCGGCCCTTGCTCGTTTCAACTTGAAACAAACGTATGTGATACGATTTGATGTGACATCATTACCCCTGTGCTACAGAGGTGGAAATTTCTGGAGGGAGAAAAGAAATGTTCTCTAAAACCGTCTGAGTGGGAGAAGGGGAGCATGAACGTGCGAGAAGCCTGAAGACAGTTGTAAGGTTGTTGATAATTGTTGTACAAACGTCTGGGAAAATCCGGCTGCTCTGTAGCTCTGCGGGTGCTCAGGAAAATCAAGCTACAGTTCGAAGTGTTACTAGAATCATCTCTGTATAAAAACACTTGTCTGCACACTGAAGTACTGGGCAATTACGTAGTCACTTTAGTGTTGTCTCATTTTAAGTAGAAATATAGGCCTTCGGGAGGCATAAAGAGCAGGCTCACGTTCAGGAAAGGTAGGAGCAGGTCTATAGATCCGCGGCAGGGATGAAATGCTCTTTGTTGTGGATTCGGAGCTGTGAAGGTGAGACCCTAGAGCTGCCAGCAGCCGTTCTGCCACAGCGTGAGAGCATCCAAGAAAGGAGCCCCAAACCATGAAGTCAGAGCCAATGATGGAGAGAGTGTGGGTCCTGGATCCACCCGTGCCTGCAACCCACCCTAGCCCTGGTGTTCTCTGCTCATGAAACTGATGCATTGCTTTTAATTTTTTTTTCTTAAATCTAGGTTGAGTTGTCTTTCTAGTACATGCAATCAATGGTCTTGACCTATACGCTCCTGAACTGTCAGGAGCCATGGATTCATGAAAAGGGTGTCATGTCCAATTAGAATGGCTCATCCCCTTGGGATCCATGACAAGGGGTGTGAAGCCACATGGAGCCTTTTCTTCTGGAAGAAGATGTGGCAGTGACAGTGCATGTGTCCCCTTAGACGCAGACCCAGGGCCAGAGCAGCTCGTTGTGATAAGAAAAGACACTTGTGGACAATCATTCAAGGGTAATTCTGTAAAAGGATAGCTCAGTACTACGCTCTCAGGCTGAAATTTTGAGCTTTTCTATGAAGTCAAATGAGCTTAGGAATATGTGAGCTGGTTTCTTAGCAGAGAGCGCCTGGGTGACATGGCAGTTTTAAACTGGAGGTGTCCAATTTCCCACCTTTCTTCCGTCTGCTCCCGGAAAGCGCGAGAGAGACATGTCCTGGGTGTGGCGGCTCCCCACCGACAACTCCAAGGACACCCCGCGGATCCCCACTCCGAGATCCAACAACCAGGACGGTGCTCAGAGCCTCGCGCACCTGCGCCAGAACAGACCCTTCGTTACACTGACATAAAAAATAAGAATATACAGAGATGCTCCATTTAAAAAAACCAATTTGCACAGGATTGTTTACATTTCCCAGGGTGCAGGGGTGCCTCAGGCTGAAAGATCTGCCCTGGGTTTGCCCCGGAGCGGCAGGTCCTGGGAGAGCGGGCTCTGCAGGCGAGGGCTCGTGGTGCACATGTGTGGCCCCTGTGTGGCTTCTCTGGCTCCCCGCATGCTTCCCGCTCCCCTTCAGGTCTGCGAACAGAACCCTGGGAGCCTGTGTATTTACTTTCAACTCAGGTTTCTGTTTTCCTTCCTCTCCATCAGGAACTTCAAATACCACATGAGTTATTCAAGATTCCCAGCTATGGATGTTTATGGGAGTTTCTTCTTAAACTAACAAACAACAACAAAAAATAGAGAAAACCACCGTATAGTCATGCAAAGGTGATGTGGTTTTGGAATATAGGTAAAGTTCGGTGGGGTGGAGTCCGGAGCCGACCGCAAAGAGGGAATTCTTAAGTCTTTGGTGCAAAATGGTAGTTTATTAAAGCATGGGGACAGGACCTGTGGGCAGAAAGAGCTGCTGCCCCGGGGATGTGAGGGGTGGCTGATTATATACTTTGGGGTTGGGGGAGGTGAGGGAAAAGGGAGGTTGAGAAAATGCTTTCATATGTTGAAGAAGACTCCCAGGATACCATTGTCAAGTGAGGGTTGTTAACCCCTCTAGTAAGGCATTAACTTGAAGATAGCTGGGAACTTCCTGGAGGCTGCAGATTATAGGGACATTTAATTGTATCTACATTTCCTTCTGGAAGCTACGATACTGATAGAAATGCTTTGTTCTTGCAGGTCGCTAAGATATTTGTAAACTGAGGGAGATTCAAGGAGTGTGGTCTCTCTAGGTTAACTATTTTTTTGCCCTTTAGGGCGGCTAGGAGTGCCTGCGGAATGTCACGTACATCCCGTGGGGGGGCTGCGGGGTGTCAGTTTCTGCTTTGTCCTCAGCTCGCCTTTTTATTCCTCATCATAGTCAGCAAAGGTGATGCGGTTTTGGACTATAGGCGAGGTTCGGTGGGGTAGAGTCTGGAGCCGATGGTCAGGAGACGTCTTTGGTGCAAAATGGTGGTTTATGAAAGCAGGGGGACAGGACCCCTGGGCAGAAAGAGCTGCTACCGGGTTGGGAGGGGTGGCTGATTAGATACTATGGGCTGGGGGGAGGTGAGGAAACAAGGAGGTTGAGAAAGCACTTTCCTACGTTAAAGACTCAGCACAGGCTTCTGCAGCCTTGCTATTGTCAAGTTCAGGTTGTTTTCCCTCCAGCAAGGCATGAGCACTGAGATGGTTGGGGGCTTTCTAGAAGAATGTCACACACGTCCCACCCAGAAGCAGCGGGGGGGGGGGGGGGGAGGGTAGAGAGAGGTTGCTGGGTGTCAGCTTGCGCTTTGTCCTCAGCCGACCTCCTCCCTCATCAAAGGGGACTCATTGCACGTCTCTGTGATGGAATGTTTACAGCTGTCCCCATTTACGCTTCTGTCGTCTGCCACAGGGACGTGTCTCTGATGCTGTGTGAGGTACAGCTCAAAGCAGAATCTGAAGAGAACATATTCAGAAGAAACCCTTATTTTATACACTAAGGAGACTTTTTATATGTGCAGTAAAATCCTGGAGTTGGATTGTATTTTTCTATCTTTTGCAGGAATATTTTATAAACTGTGCACTACCTTTCCGGTCAGAAAAATAAATGAATGTCGTTAAAAGCAAAGCTATAATAAAGGCACAGAGCGGCCTCCAGCCATGACACGTCACTGTCTTTTCGGCTGGAACATTCTTTTAGCTTCACAAACTCTCCCTTCTCCCCTGGGAAGCCCCGCAGGGCAGAGACCCTGTCTCCTTTCTGTCTTGGTGGCGCCAGGCACATAATTAGGGCTCCATAAATAATTGATGATCACCAAGACCCCAAAAGGAGCCCATTCACTTCACCGGGGCGGCCCGCTAACTCTGAAGACGTGCTCGTAAGTGCATTTCGTTTGTTTTTAATTTTTTTGCTGCTTCGAGGGATGGACGCAGAAGCCAGGGGAGAGCTGCTGGCTTGCTGAGTGCCGGCCGAGAGAAGACTCCGTGAACGACAGCCGCACGGAGGGCCCCGGTGTGGAGTCCGACCCCACGCACCTGCAGGCCCCAGGTCCCTTCTCAGGGAGCGGGACCTTTCCTGCCTGACCCGACACACAGTGAAGCCGCTTTCCAGTTTCCTGTTTGAAAACAGGCACTGTCCCAAGGGTGCTGGGAGGCTCTGTGATCTAAGAATCAATAAAGAGAGGACATGATGTCTGAAAGCCATTCAAAAGTAGCATAAGAAAGATGAGATCAGAAGGACAAGGCCCTGCCTCTGAGTCATTCACTAACAGGTGTTTACTGGGCCCTGCCCTGTGGACACTGCTCTGAGTGTCGGGACCCGGCAGGAAACAAAACAAAGTCCCCATTCTCACAGACCCTACCTTCTAGTCTGCGGACAAGAAATAGTCATTGATTCAACCATTTTGTGACTTGTAGGAAGGTGATAATCACGAGGAGGGACAACAGAGCTGCTGGCGGAGGTCCCATACATGGGCAGGGTGGGTCCTATTCACGCAGAAGTGAGCCAGTCCTGGGAAGAGCACAGCAAGCAGAGGGAAGAGCAGGTGCAAAGGCCCTGAGGCACGAGCGTCCTTGGAGATCCTTGGGGAGGAGCGGCCAGGAGGCCAGGGCAGCTGGAGCCGTGTGAAGGACAGGAGATGATGCTGGCGGGGACGAGGCATCCTGTCTGCCACAGCACAGGGCCCCACAGGCCAGGGGAGGGCACCGAGCAAAGCAGAAGGAAGGTGGCCCATGACCCAGTGGTCACGGTCTTTGGGTAGACAGGTGTTAGTGGAGCGGCTCTTGGGGTGTCATTCCAAGGTCAGCAGCAGCAGTGGCCCCTGGAGCCTTGTTAGAAATGTCAGATTGCTCGCCAGGCCAGCCCCCCTGACTGGGAATCTCTGGTGTGGGCCCAGCCATCAGCGTTATTGGGAGCCCTCGAGCGGGTCTTGATGTTCGCTGGGGTTTGAGAAGAGCGAGGCGGGCTGGACCCCTGGCTCTGCTCTTCACCTGGGAAACCAGAGAAATTAGGGTGGAAATGCCGGAGGGACGAGGGTCACCGTCAGAAGGATCTTCCCAGGAAAACAGTCATGGCGAGGGCGGGGGGCGGGGGGGAGGGGAACAGCCTGGGCACATGCATGTCCTGCAAATCTCCTTTGGGGGTTTCCCTGGTGGGAAGCAATTCTCTGGGCTGGGTGGCCCTGTGCTCTGGGAGGCAGGAACATGGACAGAAGGAGGAGGATAGACATGGCCTGATTAGACCTTCTTGGTGACAGAGACTGGGAAAATCAGCAAAGAGGGAGCACTGTCCTCAGGGCCGAGGGGCAGGCCAGTGGAGACGGGCCGTTTGTCCTGCACAGGCCCCACGTCAGCCCTGCCTCTGCTCCGCGGCACGTTCCCCCTCCATCCTCAGTCCCTCGGCTCAGGCTCCCAAGCGCTACCGAGTACCGGGCGTGGGGCAGGCAGTGGGGACGGCCCCCAACCTCATCTCCCGGGCTTGTCCTCCAGGGCGCGTGACGCAGGTGTGAACAGCCGTGTCCCAATCGTGTTGGGAGCCCCTAGGACGGTGTCCCAACCCTGAAGAGGCCGGAAGGGTTCTGTGAGGAGGCGGCATGTGAAAGGAAGTCAGGGACATCAGGTGCTCGGCTGCGGGGGATAAAGTCTTGGTCAAAGGAACATCATTGACAAGAGGCTCGCTGTCCCCTGTCAGAAGGAGGAGGGGCCAGCTCAGGTTTCCCAGCCACTCAGCCCCTCAGGGCCCAGACCAGCTTCCCAGCCTCACCCTGGGTGTTCTCCTCGTGGTCACAGAGGAGCCTGGACCTCAGCCTGGGACTCACATGGGAAGCTACGTCCAGGAAGGGGTGCTGCGTGACGTGCCGCGCTCACCCTGAGAAGCTTCCCGGCAGCCCCTGAGTCCCTCGGGTCTCATTCGCACCCTGATCAGACTGTCAGGTCCCGCTGGGTACCCCCCAACCCCCGTTCTGGGGCCAGCTCCCCCATCTCCAGCGGCCACCCCCACCTGTCCCCACCAAGAGCCATGTCTGGCCACTGGGGCCCAGTCTGCCATGCTGGTGGGGAGGGGGGAGGCTGCCGTCCTGGAGACCCCAGCAGCCAGCGACTGAAAGGTGTGGGGACTCGAGGTGTGTCTTCGGCACAGACTCTAGGGGCCCCAGAGTAAGTGAGGTGGGGGTCCAGAAAAGTGACCAGAGTGACTGGAGGTAGGAGGAGGCTTGTCACATAATTCCGCTGGTCTGGTGGGTGTCTGGGGAAGGGAGAAGGACCGCAGGGAGGGAGAGAGCAATGACCATGGGAAGGGACATCTCCCTGGGGAAGCTGACCTACAGATAGGTCTCCAGTGAAGCGTGGTAGGAAGTGCCTTACTCAGCGTTCTTTGCTCAGAGTCTTGGAGACGGAAACTCCTGCCGGGAGGGAGCAGCATCTTCTCTTCTCTCGCATCAGGGTCAGGAGCACGAAGAGTGAAACTCAGCAGCGGGCCCAGCGGAAGCATCTGGGCGTCTGCACAGCGGCCGTTCCCCCGGGTTGTGGCACAGGAAACACCACCATCACTAAGGCTTTCAGGAGAAGCTGTGCGTAAGTCTCCTTTGTCTGCTCTGCAGTGAACACACCAGGGCCCCGAGGAGAAAAACCCGATTCTGGGTTGTGACACGTGTCTCCAAACGGGTCCAGAAACATCCAGGGATAATGTGTAATTAAAGAGGCGTTTTTCCTCCTTTCTTTTTCTTCTCAGACTTTCTCAGCATCCCCAGACTCGTCACCATGGCTCCCAGCTGCCCTGTGCTGGTCCGGTGTCAGGTGCTTCCTGGAGGGAGGGTCACCTGGGGGACCTCGGGTGCATGTGTCTCTCTGCCCACGGCCCCCCCCTGTTCTGCCTGTCCCCAGGAGTGAACCAGGTGTGGCTACCTTGTCGCAGGTCCTTTCCCAGGGCTGAGGTGGGAGGCACTTGGGAGCACCAGCCCTTCCTGTCTGGGAAGGACTCAGCTCACTGGAGAGTGTAGAGGGGGTGGGAGCAGGGCAGAGAGAGAGCAAAGGTGGGAGAAGATTCTCGAAGAACAGAAAGAGATCATGTTCACGGATGCCCAGGGGAGGTGCCAGAAGGCAGAGTGTGGCTGCGAGGTCCCCACATCCGCACGGAGAGCCCTCAGACCCCGCAGATGGCTGACTCGCCGACGATGACGAGAATTGGGTCTGGCCGGGGCTCTGGACATGGGCTGCAAGTTCGTAGCTCCCGGGAGGCTTTATACATTCAGGACACGCAAGGTGGACGGCAGACGCACTCAATCAGAACCCGTGGAGGGAGACCCAGGTGCTGGGTGGTGCTCAGCCGCATTCCTGGTCTGTACCCAGCAGATACTGGGAGCACCCTGCCCGCCCGTGACAACCCAGGTGTCTCCAGACATTGCCCAGCGGCCCCTGTTTGGGGGTGTGTGTGCGAGACCGTCCCTGGCTGAGAGCCTCTGCCTTGTCTGAGCCTGAGTCACTCAGATTTCTGGCTGCGACATTTAGTTCCATTTTCACATTTATTTAACTCTGCATTTCTGCTTACCGCCTTTACAAACAGACCGTGACCAGCCGGGGGGCCCCCACCTGGACCCCAACTCTGCATTTAGAGCCACCCCCACCCCATGTGGCGACGGCTCAGGGAAGAGAGGACACGGCAGCCACTTGTTTTCACTTGGTGGCTTTGAAGCCGCTGCTCGACCGGGAGGCTCACAGCTTGGTACCCGGCCTGCGGGGCGCTGACCCAGGACGGGTCTTACCTACTCTGGACACCCTTGCTGGCTGGGGTGTATGACAGAGTTATCAGCGGGGCCAGTGGAAACCCGAACCTCCTGTTCCCTTGCAGCAGTGACAGCCACCCCCGTCCCCCCCTCCCCGTGCTCCAGGCACAGCTCACGGCAGCCTTGTCCATGTGCTGGCTCATTGACAATGGATGGGTACAACTGCCCCATAATCCGAGATCGGGCACCTAAGGCACAGGGCGTTTCAATGTCCTGCACACATTCCGAGGGAGTCGGGCAGAGCCCGCTTTGTCCCGAGGGGCCAGAATCCAGGGGCCGGGGCTCCCTGCAGCGTGTCACTTGGGGGAAGTGGAGGCATTGCCCACCTCTGCCCGTATCCGACGCTAGCTCGGGGCCCATTAGCACGAAGCCTCTACGACATCAGCATTGCCCTATGGACGCCCGTGTCTCCACCCTCCCTGCCGGGAGCACATCTGTGTGCTGTTTGCCGCTATGTCTCAGCGTCTAGCAGGGTCCTCGGTGCGTGTCTGGAACTCGTCACTGTTTGTCTCATTCGATGGGATCGTACGACGTTGCTTTGTCCACTTCGTCACACCTAACAGTGTTCTGCACAGCGTAGTTGTTTGAAGATAGTTGTCAAACGGTTAAATGTTTGGTCAATCAATAGGTTTTCAACGGAGTGTCCTTACAAGTGATTATCAGAAATGACTATAAAAATGCTTTTTTTACTGTATGTTGATGACTCCAATTAAAAGCTTTTCCCTAAGCATCGGAGAGTACGATGATTCAGTACTTCTCATCTGAAGCTCTGGTCTATTCGGTTTTGATATATGCAGGTTTGGAAACCTGTGAAATTTATAATACGGGTGCTGTGAAACTAATGCTGGTGGCCAATTTAAAAAATTCTTATGGAAATTTATATTCATTAGAAATGATGGTGAGTTCTAGAATGGGATTCTGCGGAATCAATTTAAGGAAATTTGTTTCAGGGAGATAACCGAGGAGCAGTAAGCTGAGAAGGCAGCGTGGATATGACATCCCCGAGAGACAAAACGGGACATGATGAATAGTGCTGAGCTCGGCAAGTGCTGAGCGCCCGTCCCAAGGGGGCCGCTTATTTTCTGACAATTGGCAACTCTATCTGTTAGCTACAAATGTGCTGTGGGACAAGGAGGAAAATTGTCTTCAGCCCTCAGAGAATGAGACAATTGTCCTCTTGACTTCACACCCTCCTGCTTCTAAGTGACCCTTTGGGATTCTTCGGTGGTGAGATCCTTGGGTATTTAACCAGGTTCCGCTAAGGCTGTGGCCAGTGTAGATGGGAAATATTGCTGGGAGGCAGGGAGAAGGGAGGCCAGGAAGTAGTTCTACCCCAGACACATTCTCCAAAAAAGGGTACCTTTGCCACAAAAATCTTGTTGAAGTATCATGTGGACGTGAGTGGTATTAAGACAATGATGGAGACTTTCAAGCAAGCATTCTGAAATATGCAATTGTAGAAAGAGTGGGCAACCTGTGAGACGCTCTCTGAAGGGGTCAGAGGTTAGTGGCTGTACATGAGTTGTCCTCAACCACCTGCCTCCTGAAAGGCACAGACCCCATCCAGAGCCACACTGAGGTCCACTGCACCTGGGTTAGAACCAGCTGTATTGCCTTTCTGCTATCAGAACCCTTTTCATTGCAAGTGATTGGAATCGAGTTCTCAAGGTAAACAGGGAATTTGTTGGTTTGTGTTACTTAAAGGTCCAACAGTCTCTGGCTTCAGACACGGATGGATCCAGGTGCTGGCATGATATTATTAGGATAAAGTCTTGCTCTTCATCTCATGGCTCTGCTTTCTTCTGTGTTGCGTTCATGGGTAGGAAGGCTCTTTCCTTCTGCAAACACAGCCCTGGCAGTTTATATCTTCCATCGATGGTGACAACCATATTCCTATTTCCCATGCTCATCTGTCCTGTGACCTTGACATTCCTGCCAAGGAGACGTGGCTCTAGGTCCGCTCTCCTTGAATCTGGGCAGTCCTGTGGCTTCAGAGACCCGCTCAGAAAAGGCACTGCAGCTTTTGCCTTGCTCTCAGGGACACTTTCCTTCGAAGCTCTGAACTGGTGAGAAGTCCTGCTGTCCTGTGGCTGCCATGCTCGGGGCAACAGTCTCATCCGAGGTTCCCGCCAATAGCCAGCAGCAAGCATGAGGCTGAGACCGCATGCAGCTAATTCTGGATGATTCCAGCCCCTAGCTGTCAAGACATCTCCAGCTGATGATACCTTCTAGCCGAGGCATCCGAGGTGGGCGTACGCAGACAAACCGTCCTGCTCTGCTTTGTCAGAATTCCTGCCCCACAGAATCGATGATAATGAAATGGTTATTTGAAGCCCTTACATTTTGGAGTGATTTGTTGTGAGCTAATGGTAAGTGGAATACCAGGCTTATTTCCTACCAGCGTCATGGCCCTACGAGAAAGAGGGTCTTCTTCCCAACTGTTGTGAGGCAGGGCAGTCATCAGACCCGGCGGGGTCACATTCCATCCTAAGCCAGTGGCTACAGTCAGGACCTATCATGTTCTAATGGGCCAGACCCGGACCACATGCCTGCTGGGAGTGGGGTCAGACCTGGGAACTGCCACGATGTTTGGGAATGGGAAGAGATGCTTCCCCAAGGAAAAATTGGAATGATATAGGGACAAAGTGGTGCCTGGAAGATGGACAGGCAGAAATAACAGTTGCTCATTCAACAATTTACTAAGATAAATGAGCTTAATTTTTGAAAGAATTAAACTAACCCGACCACGTGGCTCTGAATCCAGGATGCGGTTGGAGCCCCGGGGGCTGGGCACTTTGCTTCTTCCCCACGACTCTCCACCGTGGACCCCACCACTGGGATCTCACGTGTCCATCCCCTCTGGCGTGATGCGGGGGTGGAAGTTAATGTACCCATTTGGCTGATGGGAAGACTGAGCTACAAAGGAGGAGGCTTGAGCCGACCCCAAGCGGAGCAGGAGGGAGGAGTGGGGACCGAGCCGCAGGTGCCGACCCAGGAGCCCTTTCCTCCAGGCCGGGCAGACCGTGAGCCACGGGGACGTAGTGACTGCCGGGCCACCTGCAGTCATCCACCGTCTCCGTGGCTGCTTGGCCATCAGGCTAATCCTTGCCCCATCTGTGGGGAGGACCCCCGAGAGGCTGAGGGAGACCCCGGCCCAGAGTCAGCAGGTGGATGGAGCGGTCAGAGCCACGCCCGCCACTAAGGGCCACTCGGGTTCATCCCCAGGGAGTGAGAGTTTGGGCTCCCGGCCCACCAGCCAGAGAAGAAATCTATACCCGTCGCCTCCAGGACTGAAGAGCCTAGTATTTTTGAGCAGCCCAGGGCTCGGCTGACGTCTGGGCCTCTCCCGCGCCTCTCACCGCATGAGCGTCTCTGAATGACCCGGTGGAGACCCGAGAAGGTGGAGAGAAGCCCCGAGCGTGTGTCTCTCTGACCCGGCTTCCCGGCGGGCCCGACTTCAGAAGGACAGCCTCCCCCCCTTTCTGGAGCGTTGGCCTGAGAGAGACAGCCACAGGTTGTGTCCAGATGCCCCCAACCTGTTAAATCACTTCTAACTTGGACAGGAGTCGCAGAGACATCGGGCTGGGCTCACATCTGCTCAGCCATCGGCCCCAAGCGCCCCTCGTGCATTTCTCTCCCGTCCTGTTCCTGATGCCACCCCCGGGGGTTTACCGGCCTCACAGCTAGCAGGAGACAGTCACCACGGAGACCCTCGGCTGAGCTGACCAGTCCCTCGTCAGATGTGTGTGACCCGCAGGTGGGGGGACATGGGGGACCCAGAGAGTGGGAGTCCCAGCTCTCTTCCCGGAAGCCCACTATCCAGCTGGGGAGCGAAGATGTGTGAAATAAGGCCTTAGTTCATTCAACAGACGCTTGCTGAGCCCCCACCCCTTTGCTTGTGGGAACAAAGGGAGTGGCCGGCAGTGCCACCTTGGGGGTGGTCGGTGTGTCTGGGGGCAGGAGGGAGGAGAGCGTCACCCAGGAAAGGCTTCGGGGAGGGGGGCAGCTGGCCGGGGCTTGGGGGGACAGCGAGGATCCCGCCTGCTGGAAAGAGCAGGGGAAGCCGCCGGAGCAGGGGCGCAGCTTGGGGAAGGCTGCAGGCCACAGGGACGCAGCAGGTTCGGGACAGAAAGCAGCGCGTCGTGGCCGCAGCGACCCATGGGGATCTGAGGCCCGAAGGTTGGCGAAGGGCCTGAGGGGCACGGTGTGGGGGGCGGAGAATGCAGGGCCTGGGGGCCACGATGGGAGTGCCGAGGGTCCTTCAGAGCAGCAGGGAGGCCTGGTCGGGCTTCAGCAGGGACACAATGTGGTTGCCGTGTCCACCGTATGGGGCCGGTGGGAGCATGTGTCCAGGGCCAGGGCGACCCATGAGAGGGACGAGGGGGTCACTTGGTGGGAGAGGCGGTCACCTGAGCCAGGAGTGTGACGGCAGCAGTGCAGGAGGGGGACAGAGTCTGGAGATACCCAGGAGCCCACGCACTGGGAATGAGGTCGGAGATGCGAGGGAGAGGAGGGGACAGAAGAGATGCCCAGGACCCAGCAAGGACTCAGGGCATGGTGTCACCAGCCACTGAGATGGGGACATCCAGAGAGGCTACAGCCAGGTGGTCTCCCTGAGTTGGGTTGGAGGTGCTGTGAGATATTCACGTGGACAATGCAGGTCTGGAGCTCAGGAGAACCGTCTGGGCTGGGGGCAATGAGAGGGTCCCTGGAGGCGGTGAGGGGGTCCCTGGGGGTGGTGAGGGGCTCACCTGCGTGTCATGGGGAGGCTGGGGGTCCCAGAGGGTGAGCAGAGTGAGACAGGGAGGCAGCTGGACTTACACTGTCCACTGTGGTGGCTACAAGCTCCATGGATGTGTGTGTATCTAGGTGTATGTGTGTCTAGGTGTGTGTATGTGTGTGTGCACGCACGTGTGTGTGCATGTGTGCGCTGACGGGAAGGAGCCTGGAGCCCATGTGCAGTGGAGGCAGGAAAGAAGGAGGCCTGAGCTGCGGGAGGAAAGCTGGGCAGGGGAGCCGTGGCCTAGAGGAAGTGACCAGAGCTCGAGTTGACCGACTGGTCCTGGCACAGGCCCAGAACTGAGCACTGGGCCTGGAGCACCCAGGGAAGCCCCCTCTGCCCCACAGGGCCCAGCATGACACCCATTTGACAGAGAAGGAGACTGAGACTGCAGAAGGGGGTTGACGTCCCCAGGTCATGGAGTGGAAGCCGAGCCCGCAGCCCTCACCCCTGCTCTGCAGCCCATTGCGGGGACCTGGGGAAGTGGGCAGGGATCCAAGAGGGAGACTGGAGGAGATCTGAGGGTTGGTGGACAGAGAGGTGAGGAGAGGCAAGAAGGGGACCAGCGATGTCGCGGTGGCGCCAGGCTCGGCGGGGACTCGACAGGTACTGTCCGCTGGCCTGCTTCTCGTGCGTTACTGCTGGTGTCCGCTTCCAGCCTCTTGTGGCAGGTTTTACAGCACGAGGGAAGAAGTTGACAGGTCCTGGCTCCTGTGGGTACACCGCCTCATAGATCTGCTGGCTCACAGAGGATCCTTCGGGCCTCAAAATTTCTGCTCAGATCACTTAGTGTTTGAGATACGATCTAGACGCCTTTTGCATTTTTGGTGGGAGTTGGAGTAGAGGTATTTCAAATATTAGTGTAAGAAGGTCACTTAGTTTTTCACTCGGAGATGATAAATCATTTGGAACTCTTTGGGGACAATGCATTTCACAGAAGCTCTGTCTGACCAGCTGCAAACTGAAAGTTCAAGTTCAAATGTCTCTCATCCTTGACTTTGATGTAACAGCACGTCATATTTTACTCCGGAGCTGCATGCCTGTGAGCGATGTCAGCTTTCGGAGTAGAGAACCCCAACTCAAGGCGAGACAGCTCTGTACTCATCTGCTCGGGCCGTAACAAAGAGCCACGTACGGGCGGCTATGAACATCAGACATTTATATTCTCACAGTTCTGGAGGCTGGAGGCCCAAGGTCAAGGGGTCAGCAGGGTTATTTCTTCTCCCTGTAGAAGTAGATGGCTGTCTTCTCCCTGTGTCTTCACATGGTCTTTCCTCTGGGCATGTCTAACAAGGACACCAGTCCCGTTGGATTAGGGCAGCCCTAACGACCTCATTTAACCTCAGTTACCTCTCCAAAGACTGTCCTCCAAATATAGTCGTGTTCTAAAAACCTAGAGATTAGGACTTCAACGTACAAATTTTAGGGGGACGCAATCCAGCCCATAAAGGCTATTTTTCATGAAAGCAAGTCTCTTCTTTCATATTCAGCTATTCCAGCTCACACTCAGACCTGTCATTTCTTGATTCCCAGAGTCATTAATCTAGCTGTCAGCAAGAATTTACTCAGGACTTCTTGCTTTCAGGTTCAAGGAATAATGGATGGCGCTGAGATCTTAAGAATGAGACAGTGAATGCAGAGCGCGTTTGGTCCAGCTGGAGAGATGAAAATATCGTATTAAAAAGATGCCCCAATGTTCTTTTCCTATCGCCAGGAAAGACCTACAAGAGGAAGACCCTTCCTGGGGACCATCGGAGAGTCTTTTGGTCAGTCGTGTTTGTCATTTCTAGTCTCTTAAGGGATATGCTGGACGTTGCCCGTACGCTGGTTGCAGACTTCCCATTTTGCCCACATGTAATTGAAACTCTAGCCGTTCTCGTTCTAGTGAGTCAGCGCTGAAGAAGTCATCAATCTCAGGTTTAAAATTAACTGCAAAACGTAAAAGAGACAATTCAGCATAGGGGGAAGGTAAGCAGTGAGCTCATCTTGCAAACTTAAAAGCATTTTGGAATAAAATCATCATACTTGGAAAACTGGAAACTGGAGGAAAATTCTGCCAAGTTTGTGATAAAAAAAACCTCATCATGTATCTTGAAACTCTTCAGGAATATTGTATCCAATGATCCGTCCCCAGCAAGGTTATTTGGGGATTCACTTGATTCCAGCTCACACTCTCCCACTCTACACTCACTTTGAAAACCACAGCACCTGCATTACGGTCTCCGATAAAGAAGTGAGCAGGTGGAGGCTGATCGATACATTTATTCCTATCCCCGCCTCATTCCTACTTTAGATGACGGGGAAAAGTGTGGCATGAGTTCTGTATTTATTTTGGAAGAAAAGGAAAGGAAAATGGGGTGCAGTTGTCCCCGGGTGAACCGGCTTTTCATCTGCTCCCCTCCCGGGCACCCGTGTGGAAGCAAGTCCCTGCATACAGGCCCGGCTCGTGGAGATGGCTCGTGAACTTGGCCGTTCTACCTTAGAGGAAAGGCCTACAGTCCTGGAGGACCTGTGGCCCTTCCCACAGAGGCCAAGAGCAAACCCCTTCCTGGTGAGCCCATCATGAGATGGTTTTGTGAAGGCTGACGTCTGTTTGTGATGCCATGGGCTCCCTAGCGTTCGGGCCCCTCTGAAAGCAGATGAGAAAGGGCTCGTTTTCAAAGAGGGGGATTCTGTGCCTCTAGGCAGGGACTTCTTTCCCCCAAAGCTCCACAGTTGACACAACTTGGGAACCCCTAATGATTCCTTTTGGTCTCTGGCAATGCTTCCCCTCCATGGTCTGAGAGAGCATTCAAGGAGACTGTGACCCAGTAATGTGACCTCCATGTTGGGTTGGCAGGACTCATCTGTGTTCTGGGGTTTCTGGCTGGTTAACTTCCTCAAATTAGGTTCTTAAGTGATTACCGGTGAAGACCTCAGTGAGGTTAAAATTATAACCAGGCACACCCGGGAATTAGAATGTGAATGGAGTATTTTGTGTGAGTAAACCATTTACAGCTAATACCTTCTGTCTTCAACCAGGGTTCCCCAGTGCATGGGGAAGCCCCGCCACCATCACCACCACCACCACCACCAGCATCACCAGCTCTTCCATCATCACCATCATCTTCCTCATCATCATTTCAGCCCCAGTCCGCATCAACGACCAGCACTCATGGGTTGGGGGGATGCAGGAAGACGCTTTGGCGAAACAGAGTGCAAATGAAAAAAACATGCTGGTAATAAAACAACAGGTGGATTTCTTGGAAACAATTTCTAAACCAGTGAAGATTTAGAGCATGCTCACTGCTCTTTGCCATGAAAATACTACAGGCTACTTCTAAGAACGGGCAGAGACATGAGGTCCAGAAATAGCCCTTGTTAATGGTGAATACGTTGAAATGAATTGGCGCTATGTTTGACATATTCTGAATTTTATATGTTCAAAGTGGTTGAGAGAAAAGTGAATCACCTGCAGAGAAAAAAAATATAATTTCTCAGAGTCTGGCTTTTTTTTTTTTTTTTCTTTTTAAATGGGGCCACTCAGATGTGGTGCAATTTGAGTCAATCCAAATGCTGCCACGCTGTCATAGGGGCGATGAAACCAAATCAAAGAAGGGGGAATTTGCACCTTTGCTGGCACCCCTCCATGCACCATTGTTCTTTCTCTTCATGCAATAGAGAATTTAAAGGTTATTATGAAGCTCTCCCATGTATTGTGCTGTCTAGGGAAAGCAGACAGCCACAAAGGGAAAGAGAAATAAAATTAGAAGACCTGAGAGGTCCTATGAAAGAAAGCAGAGTGTGTAATAGCATCAGACTATATCCTTGGGTACGTTTCCTTTGGTCCCAGAGACCATCCCAAATTTCAGTTGAAATCGGCTCAATTTAGAATTCATTTCTATCTAAACCCAAGCCCATCCGATGAGCCTGGAGGGTTCCCACTTTTTTTTGAAGGTTGAAGCTCTGAACAGTGTCTCCCTTTGGGTGCCCCCAGAGCAGAGCTGGAGACAAGGGCTGGAGTCAGGTAAAGGTGGGAGGTGATTCCAGGAACTGAAGTGGGGGTGCTGGGGAGAGTAACATAGAGAAGGAAGAGAAGTCAATCTACTAACTTGAGTTAGTTACTGTGGGTACTGGTTTTAAAATATGGCCACAGGGCGCCTGGGTGGCTCGGTCGTTAAGCGTCTGCCTTCGGCTTGGGGCATGATCCCAGCGTTCTGGGATCGAGCCCCACATCACGCTCCTCCACTAGAAGCCTGCTTCTTCCTTTCCCACTCCCCCTGCTTGTGTTCCCTCTCTCGCTGGCTGTCTCTCTCTCTGTGTCAAATGAGTAAATAAAATCTTAAAAAAAAAATATGGCCACAAGTTTTTGATACTCTTCCAATCAAGAGGTGGAAATCTCTGCCCCTCTCCTGACTCGTGACTCTTCCAGCAGCAGAAGCTATGCTAGGTAAACCTCCAACAGTAGATCAGAAGAAGCCACTCGTCTTCCACCCGGTTTGCTAGAACACTTGCTCTTGGGATCCCGAGCCCCCGTGCAAGCAGCCCACCTCCCCCGAGGTGGACAGTCCCAGCTGAGAGTCATCTTTGAGCCTTCCCAGGCAGATGTCAAACATGGGAATGAAGAAGCGTCCAGATGATTTGGTCCCCCAGGGATCTGAGTCACACACACCCCCCACCCCGCCCCCGCACTGTAGTTCTTCCTAGTGGAGGCCTTCGGACGCCACGGGGCTGTGTCCTACCTGAACTCCTGACCCAGAGCACCAATGAGCACCACACAGCAATTAGTGCTTTATGCCACTCAGTTTTGAAGTGTCTGCTACACAGCAGTAGAGAACTGGGACACGCAGGTGGGTCAGTGGGCTCCGTCCCGCTGGAGACCTTCTCAGGAACCACGCAGAATGTGCCTTCTCGCCGTCTGCAGAGTTACAGGGAGGGGCATGTTTACCCACCGACTCTCATCCTGGGCTGGTACTGTTTATATTTATCTTATGCTCCGCCTGGACGTTTTCTCCAGATAGCTCACCACGAGATCTTTCACTCCATCAGATCTTTGCACAAACACTGCATTTGTAGGGAGGCTTTTCTTGCCCGTCCTTGCTATACTGCATCCCCTTGGCACGTCTCTCTCCTTCTGGCTTTATTTATCCCCGTGGCACCTAATGCCCTCCAACAATCTTATTTGGGTTACCACTTTCTTCCCCTAATTAGAATAGAGACTCCGCAAGGGCAGTCATGTTTGTCAGTTTGCTCCACGCTTTACCTTTGGCTCCCAGAAAAGTGCCTGGCATGTTCTAGGCACTCTATAAAAATTTACTGAATGAACCAAACAAATTTCATTGCCTGCAATTCACTGCCTCTTTATCATTTATCTTTCCCTGAAAGACAAAGAAATACAGTGGGCATAATTGTTAATGTGTGGCAGAGAAAGATACATAATTGAAATTAAGGTTTTTAATTTTTTGGAAATTTCAAATGAATGTTATTGGATCTGGACCTTTTCTGGGTCCATGCTTTCTCTTCCCATTATGAGCTCAAAACGTTGACTCTAGTTTAACTTTTCATTCCTTCTGAAATACTGGCTTTATTTCCTGGGTGGCCCCATTGTCTACTGAAGACATTTTAATATGATACGTTCAAGGTTACTGATGAGGTTTGAAATATTTCTTAAAACTTGTTTTGGTTTGGCAAGATTCGGAATCCATAAACACATTCTGTTAGGCATTCTCTCACTTAGTGTTTACATATTTCTTTAAAAAACAGTGATTTTCCTTCTGTCTTAGAGTTATGTTCATGCCTTTCCTTATTTGCCTCAGCCTGCTGCGACGACACAAAAATTTGTTTAAAAGGCAAGAATCATTCGTATCTGCTTCCCCAATGGCCCCTAAATAAGTATTTTCCGCCAGCTGGCGTATCTGCTATTAGCGTATGAAATCTGCTTTTATCCAGAGGCACACAAATGAATCCTTGCAATACCTATCACAACATGTGTATCTTAGGGGGAAAAAAAGGCCTTTAAACATTCATATCTTCCCAAGCAGTGGTTTTCAGAAGCTAAAGTCACAAGGACCAGGATTGTCTCGAGAGAAAGATAAGGCAGAGTCTTGGCAAAGACTGTAAAATCACTTCTTCACTGAACCTGGAACTTTGCTTAACGGGAATCATGATGACTCCCCCTTTGTGTGACTGACGGTGTGTGATAGAAAGAAGCCGCCCGTGCGGGTCTGTGTGCACCTGCTTGGTTTTCATCATGTTCTGTCCCGGGGAGAATGTATGATTACCCCGCGGCCAGGAGCCCCAAGCTTCTCCCACGCAGGTGGCCTTTCGCTCCCAGATGCTGTCCGGAGGCACGCGGAGGAGCTCCTGCCCCGGGCCGGTGGTAAGGGATGGCAGCGCTCGTCCTCTTCCTCTGCTCCTCTCTGCCTGTGAGGTGGCAAGGCTGGCAGCTGCCAGGCCCGGTGGCCATCACAGCAGCAGGGTCAGCGCAGGGACCTCACCTGTGGGGCCAGGCGGGGCTCCGCTGTGCCGGGTCCCTGCTTGGACTCCATCCAGAAGTTGAACTCATGACGGAAAGCCAGTCCTGCCCTCCTGTGAACACTCTATTTACATCTAGTTATGTCCCTTGAAGACCAGGTTCAACCAGGAGCGAATCATCTCTGTGCCCAGAATGTGGAACACCGGCTCCTCAGGCTGCCTTCTGGAAGGAAGAGGGGCTGGTGGACGGGGAGGTGCTGGGCTCCCCCCATCCCTCTCTCCAGGCCACTGTCCCCAGGGAAGTTGTCCCTGTCCCTGCACGTTCCCTTCCAGCTGGGAGAGGGGCTTCGAGCAGCTCCTCCTTCTCCGAGCTCCTGGGGGGCTCCCGTGGCTGACACGAGCAGAGCATTTCCATCGGGCACACAGTGGGCCTGGGGCTGGGCTCTTCCTATGCAAGCGATCCCTATAGCCGGAGCGGGGTTTCGGTGCAGATTTGAGAAAGTTACCCATCTCCCCAAAGACAAATGCAGGCAAGGGCTCGGCTCTCAGGAGGACGTTGGCCCCACACCCAACACCAAGCAGCACTAACATCACAAGCAAAGCTGGCTGGTGGCCTGTTCACAGCCCATCGGAACAGACCTGACACTCTCGTTTCTCATGTGGACGCTGAGAGTCCTCTCCCTCCTTTGTCCCCTCTCTCTCCCTCCCTCCCTCCCTTTCTTTCTCTTTCTGCTTTTTGTTCACATTGCACCTAAAAATGCCTCAGTGGCTAATACAGGCCCGAGCTCTCCGACAAGTAGAAGAGCCCGTCTAAGGGAGAATGTGTCCTTGATGAAGATGAGTCGCTGAGATCTTGACATTTTTCTGCAGGAAAGTTCCCCCCCGTTTCCAGGGGTGGGCCGAGAGAGCAGCCCGGTGCATCCACACGACGGGGTGAGGTGTTCTGTGCAAACCCACCGTCTAACGACCCCTCCGCCTGTGGTTCGGGGTCAGAGAGGATCGTGACAGGGGAGGGCTCCTGGAAGGGTCGCTCGCCCCTCAGTTTCCTCCATGAATCTGGGTCCTGGCTCTGCCCAGGCAGCCACCCGACACTGGGCTTTGTGCTGCCCCCACGTCCAGATTGGGCTCAGTCCTCAGGCCGAGGCCTGGTGTGTGGTGACCGCACGTGGGTCCCTGACACGCACAGCCTCCTGGTCCCCTGGGCCCCGAGGGAGGCGTCCCCGCTGCTCCGTAGGCAGAGCCGCTCCTGCTTCCAGATCTGGTGAGTTTTCAACAAAGGTGCAGAAGACCCTGTGTGCCACCAAATGCCTGTTACTCAGGCCGGTGACCTGTGCCTGTGTCATCGTAAGGGCCTCCCTCTTCTGCCAGCGCATGTCCAGTCCACAGAACTCAAACTAGCCCCCGTCTGTCCACCCTTCCATCCCCCTGCTGTCACCCACGTCCTCACCTGGGTCACTACCACGGCCCCTGACAGGTCCTCCTGCTGCCCTCCTCGCCCCACGCGCAGACCAACGCTCCACACACACCCAGAGTGAGAGCGAGCTCCGTTAGAGACACATGAGACCTGTCACCCTGAGTCAGTGTGTCGGTGGAGAAAGTGGGCCGCCTCCTCATCGCTCCCACAAGGCCCAGCACCATTCCCACAGGTTCCCCCAAATCACCTGCTACCACCTCCCCCTCACTCCCTCCATCACAGCCAACCGGCCTCCTGGCTCCCCCTGCAGACCCCAAGTCTTCCTGCCTCAGGGCCTTTGTACGTGCTGCCTCCTCTTCCCCAAGACCTGCTGTCTCAAGCCCTCCCAGTCTCTGCTCAGATGTCACCTCCTCAGATAGCGGCCCTGACGGCCTGTACCTTATGTCACGTCCCCAGTTCCTGCACAGATTTTGTCACCATCTGAAAGTGATTGACTCATTTGATGGCCTTCTATTGTCTTTTGCACCCACAGGAATGGCGGCCACATGGGAGCGGGAACTCTGTCTGCCGTTGGATTCCCGCTCTGAGAACGGGGCCAAGGCCGAGTCGGTTCTTGACCTGCATTTGCTGAGGAACCGCAGGAGTGAGAAGAATAATAGAATGGCATCTTAGGAATTCTAAAATGCCTAAATCATAGACTATTTGAGTCAGAGGGAGCCCCTGGAAGTCATTTAGTCACACTCATTCATGTTGCCATTGGGTAAACTGAGTCTCAGGAGGACAAGTGATTTGCTGCCCATCTGAGGCCCCGGGGCTGCCGCTCGGTCAGGAGAGGGAACTGCCGCGTGTCGGGTGATGGGCGGCTGTCGGGGCTTCTTCTCCCCTTGACACGAGGCCGAGGGAAGCAGGGACAGAAGGCACAGGCACACCGAAGGCTAAGTGACTGAAAGCAGGGGGTTCAGAGGAGATGGAGCTGGGGGGGGGGCGGTGGCAGGGGAAGGGTCCCCCGAGCATGAGGAGGTTGGGTGGCTTGGAGAGCAGGTGAACCCCAAATCTGCTGGTCACCCGTGCGAGGGTCTTGGGCAAGAACGGGGTGAGGCCCGTCCCTCGAGAATTTACCTCCCGGACTGAAACACTGCTGACCGCCCGTCCTGGCCAGAAGGTCTTTCAGAAGGTCAATCAGCTTCTGCCGGCTTCTCCGTCAGCTTCCTGGGCTGCCTTCCCAAATCCCCGCAGGCTGCGTGCTCGAAATCATGGAAACGTGTCTTCTCAGAGTTGGGGAGGCCAGAAGTCTGGAACGACGGGGTCGGCGGGGTGGGTTCCTCTGGCGGCTCTGAGGGGGGTCTGCCCCTCACTTCCCAGGCCAGCCAGGAGGACAAGGACTCTTTCTAGTTTGTTCTCTGGTGCGTCTCGGGCCTAGAGCTGGCCTGACCCATCGCAGGGGCTCGAGGACACTGGCGAACTTATCATGGGGAGCCTGCCAGGCGTCGCTCCTCAGGTGAGCTCCGTGCAGACACCCCAGCCGGACACCTGTCTTGCACGCAGCGGCCTTGCAGGCGGGGAGGGGATAGGCAAACGGGTCCCTATCCCGAGGTGTCCCTCCCTGGCTGGGAGACAAAGAGCAGGAGAACAAGCAGGGATTAACACCAGGTGGGGACAGTGGCCCAGAGGCAGGTGCAGCAGGACGGCGAGGGAGTGACAGCCGCCGAGCAGGCCCAACAGGCCGTTTGGGCAGGGACTGGTGGCCACAGGGATGGGGAGTCCGGGCCCGGAAAGCAGGAGCTGGGGGCAGGTGGGTGCTGGGGGCTGGCTGGGGCAGAGTGCACCGTGGTGCCAGGCCTGGGTATTTGTGAGGGGCAGCGAGGGCCAGAGTGGCTGCGGGGTCATGGGAAGGGGGACAGGGGTTGAGGTCAGAGAGGCGCTGGGACCAGTCCCTCGGATGACCCTGCCGGCCACTGAGAGGATGCCGGCTTTCCCTGAGCCTGACGGGAGCCACCAGGCAGGTCTGAGTCAATGAGTGTATGTCAGGAGGACCGTGGGACCTGGGAGGGGACAGTCTGCCCGGCCCCTGAGGAGCATGGGGGGGCGGGGCAGGCAGGTCCGGTGTGGGGTCCCCAGGGCCCAGCTCGGGCCCCACATGGGAAGGTCAGGCTGGGGGCATCTGCTGCTTGAGGGGCAGAGGCAGTAAGAGCAAAGATGCAAGCCAAGGATGACCCAAGGACTTGGCCTGAGCCGCTGGAGGACCGAGGCGCTAGCGAGTCAGGGGTGGGGTCTCGGGAGGGGCAGGCGGGGCAGGGAGGGGCCGAGGTGCAGGGAAGGGAGGCTGGTGCTGAGCTGTGCAGAGACACCTTCTGGAGAGGATGGGGCCTGAGCCCACTTGCCCCAGGCTCTAGAGCGTCCTTCCTTCGTGCTGCGAGGACGGCCACCTCTGTCCTCATGGAGCCTGAGAAGCCAGCCAGACTCTGTGCTTGTGTCTCCCTCTGAGGGACAAAGGTCAGTGTCACAGCAGTCGGCTCTGATGCTGGCTTCAGGCCAAGACCCTTAATATTCAATGAGAAATCTGCATTGATGAAATTTTCATTAAAGAAACATTATCCGTTTCACTCTCCTTGTTATTCTGTGGCTTTGAGTATCCGGCTAATTTGGGTTTGATTACCCCGATGATCTGAAGATTGGAGCATTATTAAAAATTTAGATGAGCAATGATATGTCCGGACCTCCCTCTCCTCTCGCAGCCGGAGCACAAGGGGCTCTGCTAAGGATTGCAATGAATTTGGGGCAGCCGTGGCGATTACAGAATTATCTATAGTTTGAGGGAGTTTCGACCCCTCTGCCTTCCACAGAAATGAGCAGCTTGGCTTCCAGGGCACACAGATTTAATTGACAAAATGCATCAAAAGGAAATTCCAGTCCTAGACCCAGTTTTAGGGCTAACGAGCTGTATGTTTGCCTGAGCACTTCCCTTCCCTTTCCTGTGACTCACACGTGTCCCGTCTGCAGAGTAAGGAGGCTGGACCAGGGCAGATGCTTAAAAGGGGTGGTCTGTGGGCCGAAATCGGCTCGAGGAGGGAATGTGTCCTGCCCGCTGTTTTGATTGTTTGATGAGCACTTTCCCAGACCTGCGATTGCGGGTTCTATGTGTTTCAGGGATGTTACCTTGTCTAATTCTCCTACTCATGAGATAGATACACTCATTCCCACTTTACTGATGGGGAAACGCTGGCCAATGTGGCTTAAATGACTTTCCCTGGTCACCAGCTTGGCAGGAGGAAAGGCAGGATTCGAACCCAGGTGGTCTGACTTCCAGAGTCCGTGCTGTAAACAGTATACCTTGTGCCAAACTGTTGTTTTTATCGTTATCAGTTTTGGAAGCACACTGTTAAAAATAATTGTCAGAATTTTAATAGTGTGTATTATTTTATAAAACACAGCTTATGGGGCACTTCGGTAGCTCAGTCAGTTAAGTGTCCGACTCCTGATTTCCGCTTAGGTCATGATCTCGGGGTCCTGGGATTGAAATCCAGCGTCAGACTCCATGCTCAGTGAAGAGTCTGCTTAAGGATTTTCTCTTTCCCTCTTCCTCTGTCCCTCCCCCCCACCCCGTGCTCTCTCTCAAATAAATAAATAAATCTTTAAAAAAACACTAAAAGCAAAAAAACATAGCTTATATGTCAACATAATCAAGCTCTTTCAGTACTCAGTCTACCTTTCCTCCTTGCTATAAGCAGCTAGTACCAGCATCCCCTTAGGATGGAACATTCTTTTCCAGGTTGGCAAACTCCCAGTCCCAGAGTCTCCTCATCACTGTGGTGAGTGTCATTTGCTTATTGGATTTTCCTTTTAATGATGCTTGGATTGCTGTACTCTTTGACTTACCTGTCCAGTGCTGGTAGGCACTTGGGCTTGTAACCTCTGAGCTCGGTGCTCTCTTTGTCTTTGCTTGTTGTTGGACTGTTTGGTTTCATGAGAATATAGCAACAAAACTAATTTACCATTTGTCTAGTTAAGAGATATGCAGATACTCTTCAATTGTAGCTTTCTAGGTATTTATGTCTAATGTTTAATATGCACGAAGGGACCCCTCTCTGTTTAGGTATGATGCAATAACATAGATTAGACCAAGGGAACACCTAGCAAAGCTTAGTAAACTGAAAGAACAGAAGGAGGAAGAAAGATACTTGAAGGCATCAGAAAGCAACCCAGGCTGCCAGGACTTGGGGGTCCACGATTCCAGAGAGAAGTGATATACACACAGTGAGCCCTTCACTTCACCCCTTCTCTCCTCACACTAGTTGTCAGTTTGTAAGTGCAGAAGGGCCCTGAGAGCAGAATGTGGCAGCAGAGAGCTCTATGCTAAGTTCACAGATCTGTTGAGATAAGAGTTGGCATTTGAGGCTACCAAGAAATCCAGCATTGGGGGCCCAAGACATCAGAGAAAATAAGCCCCTTGATGGTAAGTCTGACTTTCTGTAGCACTTGCAAGAAGTATTTGCTGAGTCCTAAGCTTATAGAACAAGATGCCTAGGAAATCAAGCCAAAAGGCGGTTTCAGAAAAGCTAAGAAACTTAGCTGCATGTTTACCAATACCACATGTCCCTAACAACACATATTAGAGTTCAAGGCTCGAAAAACAGGAGTCCTGAAAAATGTGCAAGTCTTACAGTTGAGATCCTAGAAGGACTTTCTCTAAGAGTAAGTTCAAACCAAAATAAACTAGACCTTGTAAAGACTGTCAGTATGCCGTAAATGATCTTAACTCCAGATTTGATCGAGGAAATCTGCCCCCATCATTGTGGCTGGTGGAAGAATTTGCTCTCTAGGAGAAGACAACATCATTAAGGGACACTAAATTTTTCAAATAAGACATCCAGAATTCATAAAAAGTTACCAGACATAATAGGAGCAGGAGCCAAAGACCAAAACCAAGTGGCAAAAAAACAGAAGATAGGAAAAGACTCATAGATGACAAGTGCTGGAATATACCAGAGAAGAACTTTGAAATAATTACTATCCATGTGTCAACAGTGGGAACATTTTATCAGAGAAAGGCAATTTATACGAAGTGTCAGATGAACAGCCTGAAACTGAAAAATAAAATAAGTAAAATTTAAAAAATCCACAAGAGGGGCGCCTGGGTGGCACAGCAGTTAAGCGTCTGCCTTCGGCTCAGGGCGTGATCCCGGCGTTATGGGATCGAGCCCCACATCAGGCTCCTCCACTATGAGCCTGCTTCTTCCTCTCCCACTCCCCCTGCTTGTGTTCTCTCTCTCGCTGGCTGTCTCTATCTCTGTCGAATAAATAAATAAAATCTTTAACCAAAAAAAAAAAAAAAAAAAACCCACAAGAGATTGGCATGTCAACAGTTAAATAAGAAAATAAGTTTGTTGAAAATATCCACACTGAAGCACGGAATAAAAACATGGAAAATATGGAGTATTGTGAAATGTTCTAAGATATGTGTAATTGAAATTCTGAAAAAAAAAGGAGAGGGACTATGTTGCCAAACACAACTTAAAGAGATTTTGAGGATTTCCCCAAAGCTAATGATGAACCACATCAAGCTGCAGATTGAAGAACTCCTATCATGATAGAAACAAGGAAATACACACTGGATTGCATCATAGTGACACTGCCAGCAATGAGGACGAAGAGGAAATCTTGAACTCAGCTGGAGAAAATCCACACATTGCCTTCAAAGGAGACATGATGATCGATAGCTGACTTCTCAATGAGAACAATGGAGCCGGAGGATAATGGAATACAGCTGAAAGAAGAAAACCTGGCAATTCACAATTTTATACCCATCGGAAATACGCTTTGAAGATGAAATAGGGCATTTTTTTAGAGAAGCAAAAATTGAGAGAATTTATTGCCAGCAGGTCGGCACTCAAATAAAAGGGAGTAATCGAGGTAGAGGGAAAACGATTTCAGATGAAAATTCAGAAACACATGGAAGAATGAAAAGCCATAGTATGGATAAAATGTGGGCATGTTTAACGAGTTCACAAGACAATAATAATAATGATAATGTCCTACTGGGTCTATAATCCACCTGGAATTAAATTGAACTGTGATAACAGAAACATCCAGAAGGATGGTAAGTGGTGGGACAGTGTCCTAAGAGTCTTTGTTGTTCAGGAAGTGGTAAGGTTTTATTTTAGGATAGTCTCTAACCAGCAAAGGGTATATGTCCTCACCCCTAGTGCATGCATTACAATGATAATGAAGTCATCAAAATGAACAGTCTAATTGAAGTTTATAAAATAGACTAATAAAAATAATTGACAGTACAAAACAGGGCAGAAAAGGAGCGAAAAGGTGATACAAATAGAAATTGAATAAAAGAGAAGTCCGGATAGAAAACGAGTAGTAAGAAAGTAGACTCACATCCTAGGACTAATTACATTAAATGTAAACAGAAAGGCTGAAAGGCTGGTCGTGTTTTTTCATCCGTAGAGAGACGTGGATCTCTTTCTCACCTACCGCAGTGTTTCAGAGGTAGGTGTGCTTGTGAGTCACCCCAGGAGCTTAGGGAAATGTGGGACTCCCCAGGCCCAAGTTCAATATTTAGGGGTGGGATCTGAGAAGGTGCATTTGTGATAAGCACAGACCTGTCTTATGGTGGAAGATCTCGGATCCTGGGTCATTTGCATGAGGGCACAGGTCCCTCACTGAACACAAGTCTTTTACAACTCCCTGCATTTATTTGTGTGCTTGTACTGCCCCTTGCTCAGCTCTAAGCATCACAAGAACGAACGACGTGCTTGCAATCTATCCTCACCCGCCATCTCACCTAGTCAGGTCCTGACCACTCGGCACAGACCAGCTGTGAGGAGGGTCCAAAGTGGGCAGCGAGCCATCCCCGTACTCATCTATTTAGTGATTGCTGGAGCTCAAGCCCAGAAAGTTAATCCAGGGCTGGAGAAGGCAACTGACACTGTGTGGGGACACACGGCTCCATCTTTTTCGGGATGCCGGCTCCCCCGGGGCCATCTGTGCACCAGGCCAAGGCCCTGCTGGGGACAGAACCCAAATGGGGAGTTTCAAGGCCAATAGCAGCTGGCCTGGCCACTGGCTCCTGGTTTCCCCAAGGGTCTCAGTCCTTGGCAAGGTGAAATAGGGATTTCATCCCAGGGCAGGAGGGCTCACACCAGCCCTGACGTGTCGGGAAGCTCTTTCTGTGACCACCCCTGACGTGCTGGCCGTGCTTCTGGATCCACAGTGGACCTGAAAGGGGTGCCTTGAGCAGAGGCCACACGGGGTTGGGGGCATAGGCCTGTCCTGCCTCAGGCTGCCCAGGGCACAAGTGCTGGGCTGTGAGTTTCTCCTGGTAAGTCTGCCGGGGTTGGAGGGGCAGCTCAGAGCTCTAGGCACCATGGCCCCATGTCCTAGGTCTGACCAGGGAGGTACCGGTGGCGGTGAATCTGGCCATGCTAATTTGTCTAACTCTACCAAAAAAAAGGACAGAATACAGGTGACTTTCTCCTTTTGTCTCTTTTCATTTTTACACTGATAACGTTTTTTCTTTTTTTGAGCAGTTTTAGGTTTTTTTCTGTTTTCTTTTTTTCATTTCAATACCATTTTAAAAACACAGCTGTCCCGCAGTGTTACGTTCGTTTCAGGTGTACAACGTGATTGGACAAGTGTACACATTACGCTGGGCTCACCACAAGCGTAGCTGCCATCTGTCCCATACAGTGCTAGGACATTACCATTGACTGTTCCCTATGCTGTGCCTTTTCTTCCGTGACTCATTCATGCCAGGACTGGAAGCCTGTATCTCCCTCTCCCCCTCATCTGTTTTGCACAAACCTGCCCCCCGCCCCCCCCGGAGCAGTTTTAGGTTTATAGAAAAACGGAGCAAAACGTACAGTGTTCTCAAGTCCCTCCTCAACCCCTCCCTTTCTTACTTTGCCTGATTATTAACATCTTGTGTTGCTGTGGGGCATTTGTTGTAATTGATGAGCCAATATTAATGCGTGATCATTAACTACAGTTCATGTTTTACACTAGGGTTCACTCCTTGTGTTGTATATTCTATGGGCTCTGACAAATGTGTGAGGGTCATGACCCTCATGCGGGGTCTTACAGAAGAGCGTCCTCGCCCTAAAAATCCTCCGAGCTCTGCCTGTTCATCCCTCCCTCCTCCAAAACCCTCGGCAACCACAGATTCCCTGATCTACGGTCTCCATAGTTTTCCCTTTTCCAAAATGTCATGTAGCTGGGGTAACACGGTCCGCAGCCTTTTTAGATGGGCTTCTTCTCTTTTGCCGTGTGCGTTTACATTTCCTCTGTATCTCTCCTGGCTTGATAATATTCCATTGTCTGGATGTATTAGTGTTTCTTATCCATTTACCTCTTGAAGGATATCTTTGGTCTCTTTCAAGGTTTTGCAATTCTGAATAAAGCTGCTGTAAACATCCCTGTGCAGGATTTTGTCTGGACTCAGGTCTCCAGTTCCATTACGTAAATGCAAAGAGCACTATTGCTGGGTCATACGGTGAGAGTATGCTTAGTGTTGTAAGCAGCCCCAAACTGTCTCCCAAAGTCTCTTTTGTCTTTTTCAGACTTTAAAATTAATTTCTCTGGACCCCCATAGCGCTCAGAAAAATTAATTTTAGAAGACCCAGCACTGGGGACATCACCATGAATTCACAAAAATCTGGGAGGAAGAGAAAACCCTAGAAGTCTCCAGAGAGAAGGAATTGCTCTCAAATTCAGGACCAGGATTCAGGAAATGACCCTGGGTTTGAAAGAGAGCAGTGCCTTCAAACTTCTTGGGAAATTCACTCCCAGTGTAGAGTGTGAACCATGGCCACATCATAGATCAAGGACAAGGTCAGAATAAAGATATTGACCTGCAAGATCACAGAGAATCAGCTCCTCTGCGCCCTTTCTCAGGAAGCCATGGGAGAAGGACGTGCTGCACCAGCACGGGGTGGGTCAAGAAAGTCGCCCCTGTGGGTCCCAGACAAGGACGCAGGAGATCCTTCCTGGGGTAGAGGGGCAGGGTCTCCAGGACGAATCAGAGCACCGGGGGAACGTCAGGATCACTGCTCTGAAGCGGATCCTGAGAGCAGCCCTTCCCTGGAGGGAGATGCCAAGAAAACCATCACCCGGTCTCCTTACCTGACGGTGTGAGCAGGCCGAGGGGTGGGTTATAGGCAGGGCAGAGAATGTAGGGATGGATTAGGGACAACAAAGTAAAAATCCTAGGAAGCAGGAGAAAGTCAATTGCTCATTTTAGAGACACAAAACAACACACAATTGTCCCTTGTGAAAGGGGCAGCTGAATTTCACACCACACAGCTCATCGTGGATGCTTTTGCTGGACGACGGTAGCGTGAACCGTGCACACTCCTTCGGCACACAGAGTCTCGATTTGACTGTCAGGATGCAGGGAGAGGGCGAAGGTGTGAGCAGGGCTGCTTTGTGGACGAAATCCTCATAATTCTGTTTCATAGCAGGAAGGCAGGAGGTAATGAACTAGCAAAATTAACAGGCAGCTACGTAAATGGATTCCTCAGGAATACAGAAGTAGATACTCCCAGAAACACTAAAATTGCTGAAAATGGGTGTTTCTGGAGCACAGAAATCAGTAGCAAGGGGTGGGGCAGGGGCCTGCAGGATTTTCCCTCTCAGTCCTGTACTCCAATAATCCTCTTCTACTTTGATAAAAAATTATAATTAAATGAACAAAGAATCGGTATCTTGGCGTGTAGATTTTACATATTAATAAAAACATGCAGTGTCACGGTCCTAATTGCTTTTCTTCTGCCCGGATATGGTTTTGGTTCTCACGTTGTCGTAGGCAGTCCAAACTTTCTTTTGTTCACTGTATCGTCTTCCTTTGCGACAGCACTGCAGCTGGTCTTGATCCATTTGCCCAATAGACATTTGGGATCTTCCCGAGTGTTCGCTCTTACGGACAAGCCTGCCGTGAACGTCTTGGGGTGTGTATGCACGTGTGTGTTTTCCCCAAGTTCGAGTCCTAAGACCGTCCTTGCTGGATCAGAGGTGTTCGTGGATAATGCCAAGTCGCCGAGCACTTGTCTAAAGGGCTAAAGTAACAGCAGAACATGTTTAAAAAAAATTTATCTGAATCAAGCTAGATTTTCTTTTCTTTTTTCTCCTTTTACTGAGAATTCTATGGTTGATTGCTTCCACCATATGTCTCCTCAACCTCTCTGTACCCTCTATTTATTTCTTCCACAAACACTGACTGATTGCTCTATTTTCCAGGCCCTGGCTGTGACACTGGCCACATGGTGACAGAGGGTACAAGCCCTGTCTTTGAGAACCCGAGGCTGGGAAAGAGATGTGTGAAGAGATGATTAAGGGACAGACAAGGAAGGTCGTAGTGAAAGAAACAACAGCTGTGGGATCACAGGCCCGAGTGACTGCCTGGCCCCCTTCTCAGGGTGTCTCTCTCCCTCCCTCCAGCAGCTCCGTCCAGAAGCCTCTGAACCAGGGTCACCCCTCCTTCCTCCCTCTCTATCCTCCCAGCCCCAATCTGGCAGCACACCTTCCTCCTCACCCCTCCTCCTCTGCCCCTGCCTGGCCGCTTCCACAATTCCACATTCCTCTCCCTGCAGGGCCCCTGACCTGCCCAGGTGTCACATCTGCCACCCCTCAGCTCAAGGTGGCCTGTGGCTTTTCATCTCCTTCAGAGTAAAAGCCAGTGACATTACAGGGAGTTATGGGCTGAATGTCTGTGTTCCCCCCAAACTCATATGTTGAAAACCTACCTCCCCCCCAACACAACGGTATTAGGATTCGGGGCCTTTGGGAGGGGATTGGGTCATGAGGGTGGAGCCCCCATGAGTGGGATTCGTGCCTTCGTAAGAGACACAAGAGAGTTTGCTCCTCTTCTGTCCTACCTGTGAGGATACAGGAAGTGTGCAGTCCGCCCGCTGGGAGAGACACCAGAACCCGCCTTTGCTGGCGCCGCCATCTCAGACTTCCAGCCTCCAGATCTGTGAGAAATACCCTTCTGATGTTGACAAGCCACCCCATCTACAGTGCTCTGTCAGAGCGGCTCCAACCGACCGACTCACAAGGGTCCTCAAAGGCCTGTAGGATCTTGTTCTTTCCTCCACATTTTCTGTCTTGGAGTATGACGCCAGGTCAGTGCTAAGGAGAGACAAAGAGAGGTTGTCTGATGACCAGAACACGAGAGGAGCTTGCCTTTCCCACCCAAAACAACCAGAAGAGAACATTCTTTTCCTGAAACGGTGACCAAGTGCGTGAGGAGATCCCGGCTCTTGCAATCACTGCAAACATCATTATTCTAGAACAGTGAGTGTGTTAGGACTATTGCTGGCTTGTTTGGTGTTTTGACTCAATAATTACACTGTTTTGAGTAGTAGTTTTATACACAGGAAGCAGGCTACCACCAGCTTCTTGTCTCCCAAGTGTGACGGAAACACAAAATGATGGAGGCTCCCTGCTCTTGGTCACCCGACAGGTGGCACCAAGGTGGACTTGATTCCCTTAAAGACAGCCTCGGAGGAGGAGACGCTCCAGGCTGGAGGGAGCTGATGTGAGGCCGTGAGGGTCTCCGTAGCAAGGCTCACCCACAGCCAAGTCCAGCTCGGGGCCCAAGGGCCCTGCTCCCCACGCTTGGAGCTCAGCTGACGGGGAGCAGGGACAGGGGCCCACCTGTGTAGGACCAGGGCCAGGCCTGAGGACAAGGCGGAGGGCTCTTGCCAGGCCGGCTGGAGCCGTATTCTTAGCTGGCTCCGTGCTCCTGTCATGGAGACTGAGGACAAAAGACAGAAAGGCCAGCCGGGCTTTTCAGGGTCCATGCGGCACGCCCAAGCTGCTTTTTGTCTGGTTCTTTCTTTATTGGGGAATGTTCTGTAATGACTAGAGCCCACTTACAGCAATATGGATATTTTAGGGGTTTCGTCAGGTTTCAATTTTAATATCAAAAGTAATATAAAAATATATTTTATTAAAATGGAAATAGTTTGGAAGTATTTGGGGTAAAAACATCCCCTCTTCCACAATTCCACTCCCCTTCTCGTACTAAACTCTATGATTATTTCAATATGAATTTTTCTAGCCTGTTTTGTAGGCACATACCTCTAGAAACGTGGGCATGCAAACACACATATGGAAGATATGCATACATGTAATTATTCTTTATCTACTTTTCACAAAACAGATGTCTTGGCTGTAATTCTCTGGAAGTATGTATTGGCCTAGCTGGCTCCTTTAAGCGTTGACGTAGTAATGCGTAGTATGGATGGACCGTTAACCACTGAGTTGTAGATCTGTGGATATTTTCCGTTTATTTGTGTATTCATTCATTCATTCATTGACTTTTGCTGTTATTAATATTACCATAGAGAACATCTTTGGGCATATATTTTTAAATATTTAATGGCATCCTTTGTTATGCAGAAGTTTAAAGTTTAATGTAGATTGCAAGAGAAACTCAACTTGGACCTATTTCGGCAATTCATATAACTGAAAAATTCAGAGGTCAGTCTCCAGGTACTGCTAGATTCAGGGGCTCGAACAGTGTCATCGGGATCCTGTTACTTGCACTCTGTTCATCATAGTGTCATTCTTGGGCTCTCTGGAGTGATAAGAGGGCTTCTGGAAGTTCCCAGACCAGCCATATTTCTAGTCTACTTAACAATTTGACTAGAATAATGAAACCTCAGTCTGGAAATGGCTTAAACACTGATGTCCCCCACTCCCCCCGCCCCCAACACATAACAAGAAGGCTAAAGGTAGTTAGCTCTGAGTGTGATTCAGTAACAAAATGTGAGGTCCGGGTGGATTTCTGTGTAATTCTGTCAGCCTCTCAAGTGTGTCCTCACATGGCAGCTGCGTTTCTAAGCCGGCTGTGTTCACACACAGCATGCAGTGAAGCAGGCAGGGAAACTTCTCGTCCGGCATGTGTCTGTTTCAGCAGATCTGGCAAATCTTTCCCAGGACCGCCCCCTCCTCACCCACGCCCCTCAACAGGGGCTCCCCCGGATTCCCCTGGCTACAGCCAGTCACGTGCCCTCGGCTCACTGCAAAGGAGGATGGGAGAGCAAGTCACGGGCCCCCTCTAGACTGGGCTGGCTGTGCTGGCAGGAAAAAGGGATGGGGGAACTGTTGGGGGTTGTCCCCCAAGGGATACCTGCCCCCACGGAGCACCTCTCACAGTCACTCCTGCTCCAGAGATGGGATTCACTCTGCTTGAACTGACTCTTGTCACGTGTGCATCCGGAACCACTTCCGGGTCTGTGGGATTCGTCAGCTGATTGGCCGGGCCAGGTCACATGACCACCCCTAAACCCAGACAGGGAGCTCATCTTGAACCCCATGAGTAGACAGTGGGAGACTGACTATTTATTGGGGTACTGTTACCAGGACATGGGGGAGTGGGGACGTGTGCTGGAAGCTCTGAACAGAAGGAGAGAAGCTGCACGAACAGATAATCATCACTGTTCAGAACACTGTCAGTTTCTGAGAGTGAGTCTCTGGTGAGTTTCCCCACTTCCTCTCCACTCTGTCATCCTCTCCGAGTGAACAGTGGAAAGGACTTGTTAATGAGCTCTTTTCCTTTCCTCTGCATTTCCCTTGTTCTCAGCCCTCACACTTGTGCCAAATTGTCCCTTTGTCTGTTAGGAGAGAATTCACGGTCACTGTTGGCCAAGTTGAGTGCCCATTAAAGCCACAAATACCTTTAAAGACCTCACTTCCAGCCTGTGCCTCCACAGGGCCTCTGCAGAGGTCGGTGTCAGCATGAAGGTTAATGACATCTCCCATCTTCTAGCAGAAGTTCTATTTCTGCTGTCCTAAACGGAAGGCATCCAGTGTTGCCTTTTTCTCCCTCCCCACCTATTAGCTGCCTTTGAACAATCAGAGCTGCACAGAGGCTTGAAATTCGTGTGTTCAGCCTGGGCTCAGCAACATAAGCAATTTGAATGTTCACAGCTTTAAAATGACTTGGCAGTCTGTTTCTAAAATGTCCTGTGGTCTGAAAGGAGGTGAAACATGCCGCATATGTTAGTGATCCACTGATTGTTTCTGGAGCGAGGTAACCTTTGTGACCAAATTGAGGGAACGACTGGGACCTGAGCAATCAAATCAGCCATTAAGAAGCCTGCCTAGGTCCCGGGCCTGCTGTACGTCGGGATTCCTGGGGAGAAAATGAAAGGGAAGGCGGTTTAGCCGTAAATGCAGGGGACGTGCAATCAGGCTGGACAAAGGTTGGCGAGGTTGAGGACTGTTCATTGCACTGGTGATCTGTGACTTTCCCTAACCCCCTCCTGGGTTAAATACAGGGGAGCAAAATGCAAAGGGACATCGGGACTTGGAGACCAGGAGACACCGTGCAAGGTGCCTGTCCTGCCATCGCCTGCCACTGTCGATCTCAGCACAGCAGAGGCACACGCGTATGGTCGGGCAGATACGGAGGAAGGACCCTCTCAGTTCATCTCTTCTCAGTAAGAGATCCTGTGTCCATGACTTCCTTCAGGCTAGGTCTAAGGAGTCCCTGTTCCCAGGCCAGCCACTAACTGTGACTGTCTTATTCAACAGCAATGTCATGGGAAGAGTGGACAGCAATTACTGGAACTTTATATCAAACCAGAAACGATGGATTAATAAGTGGTATTGTATATTGAACCTCAGGCATTTGGGTATTTTAGATGAAGTTTTATTTAGCAGAAAGCTCATTTTTACGCTTAAAAATGAAAGCACAATTTTGTGGAATACATCCTCTGTTTAAAAATCTAAATTTGAGGAGTGTCTTAGTCGGTTAAGGATCTGACTCCCGATTTTGGCTCAGGTCATGATCTCAGGGTTGTGAGATTGAGCCCCATGTCAGGCTCCATTCTGGGTGTGGAGCCTGCTTAAGATTCTCTCTCTCTTCCTCTGCCTTTGCCCCTCTCCTCCTCCCTCTCTAAAAAACAAAACAAAACAAAGCAAAAACTCTAAATTTGAGAAACACCCCCATATATGAAAGAGGTGTGAAGATGTTCATTGAACCGCTGCTTGTTTTACAAAAAACATCAGGACACTTACCAGTTTCTCACTACTGTATGTGTAACAGATTACCATGAACTTGGTGTCTCAAACACGAATTTATTCTCCCACAGTTGTGGAGGTCGGAAGTCCAGAATGGGTGGGCAGGGCTGCTCTAGGGGAGAATCCATTCCCCTCCCCTTTCTGGCTTCCAGAAGCCACCTGTGCTCCTTGGCTCGTGGTCCAGCCCCCACGTTCATGCCCAGCAGAGCAGCCTCTTCCCATCTCTCTCCACTTCTGAGGTCACATCCCCTTTTCCTGACTCTGACTCCCCCGCCTTCTTACGAGGACCCTGAATCATCCAGGTTACTCTTCCAAGCTCAGGGCTTTAACGTTAATCACACGTACCAAGTCCCTCTTGCTATGGAAGGAAGTGTATTCACAGGTCCTGGGGGTGAGGGTGTGGACAGCTTTGGGGGGCTGTTACTCGGCTGACCACAGAAGAATCTGCATCCGTCAGGATAGACAAGATGCCGCCCCAGGAACTCACAGCACCCAAGCCCCGGGGCTTAAACAGGGAAGGTCAATTCTCACTCATACTCCACGTCCATCTCGGGTAGGTGAGAGCTCTGCTTTATGTCGCCCCCACTCAGGCAAGGGAGGGCAGGGAATGAGGCAGGTTCTTAGCGTCTGCCTTGGGGAGTGTGGGACCTGTGCTCACATTTCATTGGTCAAAGTAAACCAGGTGACCGTGACCGCCTGCAGAACAGGCAGAGAAGGGCATGTGCCATCTGCCCAGAAGGAAGAGAATTGGAAGCAGTCTAAAACAAACGAGGGGCCCCCTCACAACCTAGACACGCATCTCTCAGCGGAGGCAGCGTGACCTGGGGTTTCCCTGCACAGTGTGTACTGTTCAGCAGACGCGGGGGTGAGGGACCCCTGTGCGGCTGGGTGGACAGGCCTCTAGTGCATGGACCTGAGGGAGGAGAAGCGAGGGGCGGGACCTCACGGGATGGGAGGGACTGTCTGTGTAAACATGTGTCCGCAAAAATACCGTCTTGTCTTTGTGCAGAGTCATGTCTGCAGTACCTGGGAATCCGTTCTAGAAGCCGGCGCTCGGAGAGCAGCATGGTGACCATCTCTAAGGAGGGGTCGAGCCCAGGGCTGGGAATCATTAGTGAATGCTACCTGTATTTATAAGGTTTTCATTTTTTAAAAAGGAGACCACCATCAATATTTCTTATTTAAATAAGAATTAATTTTAACTTGATTTTTCCATAGCCTGAGGAGAATGCAGAGACCCTGCCTCCCATCCCAAGGCTTCACCCAAAGCCCCAGCCTAGGGCAGAAGTGCCAAGACTCAGCCCAGCCACTTACTTACTCTGTGTCCTTGGGCAAGTCAGTTGGCTTCTCGGTGCCCCAGTTTATTTTTCCACCTATGAAATAAGATACGGTGGTCGGAATTCTCCATTGTGCCCCATTGCCCTGCCCTGCCCTCTTCCCAGGATCAAACTAGATGTCACATATGAAAGCATTTTGTGCAATTTTGTATAAAGCACTCCAGAAATTATTTTATTATTAATACATTGGTATCTAAGTATTAATAATAATGAGATGACAGTCATCCTCAATCATCCAATTGCATTACTAACATTATTGACAATTATTATTGACTAGGTGAAGGGATGGCATAAATATATAACTAGAATGAAGTTCAGGTGGAGAACATTGACCTCTCTGGGACAAACCACCTTGTCTGTAAAGTCAGCTACTGCCCGACTAGACTCTGAATGTGAGCGCATTTCCCCCAAAGAGCCACTGCCCTGGGCCAGGAACATTCTGTGAGCTTCCTGTGTCTGCACGGGTGGAAGCAGCTGAGACTCTAGCAGTCGGCCATCTGGGCAAAGATGAGTTCCTGAGAGCCCCCGTGGGCCTCACCGATGACGGACTGAACCTGGCGCGTAACTGGGGGTCCCCCTCTGATCCTGGAAGGAAACCCCATAGGGCCGCATCTGCCTCTTATCTCCTTGGGCTTGGAGACAGGGAGGGGGCACAAGGGAGCTCTTCCTAATGTAAACATCCTCAGTCCCTCCGCATCCACCACTGTGTTTCTTATTTCCCACGGGGTGGGGTTGACCATGAGCGGACGCACCTTCTCCTTGATTCTGAGTAATGTCCCCGAATCGCAATTGTGGCATCTGGCCGCATGGAGTCTGGGTGGCACGTGGCTCCCATGGGCTGGCTGGTGGAGAGGCAGCTACCATCGTAGATAGGGCCCGTGTCTCCCTGTGCCCAGCCCCGAGCCCCTGGCCCACCTGGCTTCTCTCTACTTAGGACCTGCCCGGCTCCAAGGGCATTGGAATGGGCCACCTCTAGGTTACAGGTGGCTTCCCACAGTGGTGATGTCTGAGCTTGCCCTCCAAGTGTGGCATGAAGCCCAAGGGAAGGGTCAAAGCTCGTGCATAAAAGCACAAATGCACAGCTGGATGACACCCACTTAGAAGGATTATGCCCCAGCCATCATTTTTTAAGTGTTCTTTTAATTTTGAAATACTTTGAACAGATAAAAATAAACTCAGCCAAGTGTTAAAAGTTAAACAGAGAAGAGGCTGATTTAGAAATGTGGAAAGATTCACACTCTCGATAATTTCGATTAAGTTCTGGGATCCTTTGAGGAAAAGTTTGCTGATAAGAGTTTCTACAATTTCATTAACTCTCTGGAGACAACTAATATAAATGTGATCTTCCTCTTTCTTCCTCTTTTATTTTCTTATTTTTTTAAAGATTATGTATTTGAGGGGCACCTGGGTGGCACAGCGGTTGAGCGTCTGCCTTCGGCTCAGGGCGTGATCCCAGCGTTATGGGATCGAGCCCCACATCAGGCTCCTCTACTGTGAGCCTGCTTCTTCCTCTCCCACTCCCCCTGCTTGTGTTCCCTCTCTCGCTGGCTGTCTCTATCTCTGTCGAATAAATAAATAAAATCTTTAAAAAAAAAAAAAAGATTATTTGAGAGAGAGAGAACGCATGCAAGTGGGGGGGGGAGAGGGAGAGGGAGAAGAATTTTAAGCAGACCCCCCACTGAGTGCAGAGCCTGACTCGGGGCTTGATCTCACAACCCTGAGATCATCACTTGAGCAGAAATCAAGAGTTGGCTGCTTCATGGACTGAGTCACCCAGGTGCCTCCTCCTTCTTCCTCTTTTAAAAGAAATAGGTGCTTTGCGCCAGCCCCACCCCCTGTCTCGTTGCATTTGGGTTCTCGGGAAGAGCCCACATCTCAGGGCCTGCAGAGAATTCCTTTTCCACTGCCCATGTCACCTGTCGTGTGGCATTGTATGAATCAGGCTGAGACAACGACCCCTAGCTGTGGCCTCCATTGAGTGCTTGTGGCTGTGTATTGCCTGATGCTGGGCCCGTGGCAGGTGGTTCCCTCCCGCCCAGCTCTGGGGTGGGCCTCTCAGGGGACAACTGGTCTCCGAGCCCCTCCAGGCTGCCGTGGCATCAGTCTTTCAGATCCCCCAGATTCAGGGGCGCTGCCGCTGTTAATGTCGCGGATTTAAGCCATCACTGATACAATAAGCCAACACCCAGGTCACAGAGTGATGCCCATAGAAGCAGATGTGCCAGTGTGACGTCGGGGCAGTGGAGCTCATGACTCTGGAGACAGGCAGCTTGGGTTTGAATCCCGATTCTGCTGCTTCACTCTGTGACCTGGGGCAAGAGAACCCCCCTCTCTGCATGCCCGGGGCCCTTGTCTGCGGAGTAGGAGAGTAACAGTACCCACCCCGTGGCGTTGATAAGTGGCTTCCGGGAGATACTTCTGAGAAGCAGGCTTGCAAGGGGGTACGTTATATAAGGTTTGTCAAGAGAACCCCCGAGTCGTCTTGTCTCCTGTGTGTTACTGACCCTTCAGAGGCCCCTAAAGCAGAAAGGCTTCTCCTCAGTGTTGTTCCACTTCTCCGACCCGGGGAGAGGGCAGATGGGGCCCCTGCCAAGAGCCACACAGCTGGGGTGTAGGCAGCTGGACTCCAGCCCGAGTCCTGGACCCGACTCCACAGCCGCGACTTTCCCCAAACATGCATCCCTCCCGCTCCCCCACCCCCGTGTTATGCCGTCAGTCTAAGAAAATAAATAACAGAGCCAGGCAGAGCTCACCGGACGCCCTCCGCTCTGTTTGCCAGCATCTGCTTCATAAACCGTTGGACGTCCATGTTCATTTTCCTTATTGCTGTTAACCTCGCCTTCCAATTATGCAAAACGTTCAGGCACAGCAGCCCCTTATTCCCGGGGCCCCGTCTTTGGCTGACATTTGCTGCTGTGTATCTTGGCCTTGACTGACAAAGGCAGTGACTTCTCACGTCGGCCTCATTTTCTTCAAAGGGCAAGCGACTCCATGACCAGACGAGTGTCTGGGGGGCCCAGGAGCGTCAGAGGCTGTGGAGCCAGCAAAGGATCACTTAAAAAAAAAAAAAAAAGTCAGGGCTGAAACTCTAGGTTTACTTGGTTTCTTCAAAAAAACATAAAGATTGGAAGAAACTAAGGGAAAAAAAAGGTTTCATGGAACTCTGTGGTTTTGGCTCTTTTCCTTTTATGGACACTCTAAAGTTCATGTGGCCCGTTTCACTTGGCATCTAAGGCTCCCAGGACGGCTCTGTTATGCCTGGTTTCCCAATTAAACCTTGAATCATTCATTCATTTAAGATCTAGTTACGACTGTCATGTTTCAGCCACTGTTCTAGGCTCGATGTATAAAGCGGAAGATCGATGAAAGTCTTGACACTCTGGGGCTCACCTTCTGGTCAAGGACGATTAATAAAAAGATGACATGTATCTAGAATGAATCAGGAGCGGCTGGTGCTAAGAAGGAAAGTGTGGCAGGGAATGGTGGGGTTGGGATCCAAGGGGGACTCCTTGGAGGAAGCTGACATGGAACAGAGACCTGAAAGCCGAGAGGGAAGGAGAGAGGCTAATGTCTGGGGAGAGAGTGTATTCCAGGCAGTGGGAACAGCAAGTGCAAAGGCCCTGGGGCAGGAGCATGTCTGGCATGTCCGAGCAGCAGAGGGTGACCAGTGTGGCCAAGCAGAGTGAAGAGGGAGATGGGTGTACAGAAAAAGCCAGAGGGATGAGGAGATTAGACCACACTGGGCCTCGTAAGCCATGGTGAAGATTTGGATTTTATCTGAGTGAGGAGGACTTTGGGGGATTTTGAACAGAGGAGCGTGTATTAGTTTTCTATTATTGTGTTATTTGTTACCGTATAGCAAATGACCACAAATTTAGTGGCTTAAAACAACACAAATTCATTTTCTTGGTTTCTGTGGCCTGGGAGTCAAACGCTTTTAGCTGGATCCTCTGCTCAGGGTCTCACAAAGATGAAGTCAAGACATCGGCTGGTTGCGACCTCATCTAGAGTCTGCATTAGGAAAAGGTCTGCTTCCAAACTTCCTCAGATTGTTGACAACATTAATTTCCTTGTGGCAGAAGGACTGGGGTCCCTATTGTCTTGCTGTTAGCCGGACACCACTCTGAGCTCCTGGAGCTTGCCCTCAGGTCCTGGTTACCTGTCCCCCTCCATCATAGCTCATATCTCCTTCAGGGAGATCCTACTGCCTTTAAAGGACTCACCTGATTAGGTGAGGCCCACCCAGATCCTCACCCTTTTGATTCATTCAAAGTCAACGGATTAGTCACCCAATCATGCGATGCTATCCCATCATCTTCCCAGTTTTTGCCATTCTTTAGGGGAAGGGATTACATACCAGGGAGGCAGGAATCTGGGGGCCATCTTAGAAGCCTTCCTGTGACAGAGTAAGTGATGTGACTTAAAATTAACAGGATCACTGAGACCATTGCATTAAGAGCAGACTGGTGGAAGGGCCAGGGCAGGGGGCAAGGGCAGATCCTGGGAGATCATGAGGGAGAAGACAGTTGTAACAGTGGCTTTGACCAAGGTAGTAGCGATGGGGTGACAGAAATGGTTGGAGCCTGGCTGTAGAGGTTGTGAAATGGATTCGATATTTTTGTAAAATAGATTGAGAAAAACGTAAGTCCGACGCGAGTCTCAGGGATGGCTCCAAGCTCGTTTGGTCTGAGAAACTCGAGTTTTGAGCTGTGACAGCTTATCAAATTTATCAAGTCTACAGGTTTCCAAAGGGTTAGTTTTATGCTCAGGGAACTCGAGGCGGATCCTTTCTCCTGCTTTGCGATTTCTTCATAAAAATAGCAATAGATTATCTATGCAGATGGGACTTGTGTCTTTAGGGTCCCAAACAGCCATTTTCATCTTTTAGGAAAACAATATAGAAAAGATGAGATTGGGGCGCCTGGGTGGCACAGCGGTTAAGCGTCTGCCTTCAGCTCAGGGCGTGATCCCGGCGTTGTGGGATCGAGCCCCACATCAGGCTCCTCCACTATGAGCCTGCTTCTTCCTCTCCCACTCCCCCTGCTTGTGTTCCCTCTCGCTGGCTGTCTATATCTCTATCAAATAAATAAATAAAATCTTTAAAAAAAAAAAAAGAAAAGATGAGATCACCTTCAACTTCATCAGGTGTCGTTCCTCCCCCCAAACCCCCACCCCCCAGCTCTTGGTTCCTGAAAAAATTGCAGCACAAGACAATCAGCGACAATGATTCGGGGAAGAGCTACAAAGAGGCCAGGAATTGGCTCGCTTTGCTGGTTTTGACTTGAATTAGATGGAAGACAGATGAGTCGAATCAGGTCTGTTATGCAGCAGAAAGTATTACGATAGCACATGGAGCGATAAAGGTGCAAAAATTGAGCAGAAACATATGTTCTTCAGAAATTAGCTGTTAGCTACGTGCCTTTCTCTCGTTGATGTTATCGCTTCGAAATCCAATATTATCCGAGGGAAAGGCAGCAGGGCCACTGGCTGTTGGATGACGAGCTGTCTTACACTTCATCGGATCCACTCATGGACTGGACACGTGGCTTGTCCTGCTCGGGAAGACAAGAGGAATGAGATCTCTGCTTTTCCTCACGCCGCGTTACAGAAGAGGGGCCAGCTTGGTGTGCTGATCGCAGGGTGTGCGGCCGTTCAATACGGGCAGGACGTCGGCACGACGTTCTGGGTTTTTCCAAGTACAAAAGGCAGACGGCTAAAGCCAACACCACCGCTCCGGACTCTGGCGCCCACGGCTTCCTCCCATGACCACGAGATGTTTCCTGGCAGAAGACACGGCGCCTTTGCTACCTGATGTCTTCTTCTCTTTGCAAAATGATGCTACTGTATTAATTTCGGACACAAGTTTGGTAAGGGTGCACTTGGCGATCCACTGCACGTCGGGAGCACGTCTTATTAAGAGTGGAGGCAGCCAGAGCCTCTCCCTCCCTCGGAGAAGCCTGCCGTGCGCTGGGGGAGGGGGAGGCTGAGCTGCTCTTTGTTCCATCCCCACTGTCTCCTTGACCCGAAGATGAGGGGTTTCCAACTCTGAGGCCTCTGGGCTGAAATTCTAATAGTAAAGGGACAGAAAGTAGCTCAAATATGAAACCACGGATGGCCTGCCATGTTTACTTGAGCGCTGGAATTTCTCAGTCGGTGCCGGAGGAAGGGAGGAGGTCAAGTCCGCTGGCTCAGCAATTCATCATCTCTAGGTGTTACTGATCAGAGGCAAACCCCGGATGTGAGCAGAATTCAAAGGGGCCGCTGAGCAGGGGCGGGGGGCTTCAGTGTCTTGCGCTGCAATAGTGGTTTTCGGTCTTTATGTCTCTTAGTGAGGCAGCGCCTGGAGGAAGAGACTCGTGTCCTAGTGCCTCATTCATCCAGGAGTTCTCCATGTCCAGCGCGGTGCCGGGTACCTCGGACACTCAGCACCTGGGGGGAGCAGGTGTCCTGGTCTGAATGGGGAGGTCCCAGCGTGCCGCCGCTTGCCTCCATCATTAACAGCAGCCCCTTCCAATCCCACCGATTATTAGGCCTCAGAACTGCCCTCTCTCTAAATTAAGCAGAAGGCATTCATTACAAGGCTATGGAGTGCCTTTATCAAGAGATAATGTCTTGCCTTAGATGATGAAAAAGTCAGTCACAAGTAGGGGGTTGTGGTTGGGGGAAAAGTCCAGTTTGCCCAGTAGGGTCCCCGTTTATGCCTGTTGTTCTGGCGTAATTGTCCAGAGTGTCCCTTCTGCTCTCACACGTGTCCTGTGGACAGGATGTTTTGTGGTCATCTTAGACACTCGTTGGGTACAGCTATATTCAGACATCAAATTCAGTGGTCATCAGGACATACAGGTCTTGGCTTCACTCTCCAGGACCAAATGGGGCCAGAATGGTCCCGGGGATCCTTTTTTGGGGGGGGGGTTAAACAATGGGCTATGGTCAGCCTGTTTTCTAGTAGCTTTCACAAAAGCCTGAGATGAACTTTGATTGGATCAGCTTAGGTCACATGTCCACCCAGAAATGAATTCCCGTTGCCAGGGCAACGCTGGTGCTGTTAGGTTTAACCTGGCTCATAGGTCCCACCTCCCGAGTCTGGGGTGCCTTTCCCCTGCACAGCATATCCACTGGGTATTGATGGCAGGGTAGAATCTTCTACATGAAAATCAAGTTGTTGTTATAAACTGCCCCCAACAGAATAGGGGCCCCTTTGAGACAGGAATTTCTGTCCATTTTGTGCGATGTTATCCTTTGAGCTTCTAGAATTGTACCTGCTTTTAGTAGAAGCTCTTTAAATAGCTACTGAATGAATAAACACTGAGAAAACAAATCGCAAGTTTTCTCGACGCAGCCTCTTGTATAAAAGATGATACACTCCATCGTTTCAGATGCTTCACGAAGCAGCCTTGAAATAAAGGTCAACACAACGACCTTCCCCGAGATAATCATCCTTTGGTGTGGGAGAAACGTTTGAAAGCACTGACCCGTGGGCCCTGTGGGTCTCTCATACACTGATGGTACAGACCCTCCCCACATCTGAAGCACTGGACTTTCTCAGGCTGTGTTTACAGCAATTCCAATGATGTTTACGAGCCCTGTTTACCAGAGGACAGTCCCTCTTCTAGTGAAATCAGGGCGCCGGGCAGGAAAGAACTCACAGGAAGCTGGTGTCTCATAGCCTTCCCTGTGAACTGCACACTTCGGAGGATTTTCTCCTTTGAGCTAATAACGAACTCTGGTTCCTCCTGGGAGTTGAGCTGAAGCACTTACTAGAAGCTCTTCAAGGGCAGGGATTACCTCCCTCCATTCCTTGCACAGTGCCTGGCACCCAGAAGGGGTTGGCAAATGTGACTTTGTGGCTGAGAAGGTGGAATGGATCTGCTGCAAACCGCCCACTGGTCATCCTGGGCACATTCCGTGGACAGCTGTATCCATCGGCCAGGGTCTTGTGGTCGCAAGCAACAGAAACTGCCTTGGGTCAGTCTTATCAAAACAAGAGTCTGTGGAAGGATGTGGGGTGACTCTGGAAAGAACAGGAAGGGCTGGGAGACCAGCTCTGAAGGACAAGAACTGGGTCAGTTTTGGGGTCCAGGGAGCAGGAACTCCTGGGCAATCTCTTCTGGGCTTGTGTTTTGGGATGATGACCCCAAATCATTCTTGCATCTTGCATCAGTCATCCCAAGATGAGAGAAGTTTGAGCTTCAGCCTCACGTTGGCCCTCTGGCCAGAGCGCCATGATCAACCACTCTGTCCAGATGGCGGCAGGGTGTGTGTGGAATGCTCAAGGGAAAATGGAGGTCCCAAGGCAGAAGAGTGGGAAACTGAGGCTGGCCAACCCCCAGCAGCAGAAACTCACCCCAACCAACTTTTTTGTTACCATCTAGGGATCCTCGCAGCCTTGAATGGGCCTGGCACTTAGTAGGTCTTCAGAAAATGTTGACTACGCCCAACTTACTTCTACCTCTGAGTTGGAATTGTGTCCCATTTATTTGTTTCTTCAGTGGCCAACTGAGTTCTGGTCACAGAATGGAGCCCACTACGTGTTTGTTGAACAGATGAATGATCGGATGCGTATGTTCAAGGGGGAGAAAGCTCCAGTCAGACCAACATACTTACCTTTGAGGGATGAGAGAACACTTCACAGGTGTTCAGAATAAAATATTCAAAACTTGGGAACAAGGCATCAAGATGTTTGTGAGATCTTTTCATGTCGGGGTTGAGGGCACTGTCACATGCCCATGGGAAGGGACATCTGAGGCTAAGGAAATGGCACTTTGACTTCCTATGACTCTTGGCTGCAGCTCAGGCATTTCACAATGCTGGAAAAGTAGAGGTTAACATACAGAAAACTGGTATACAAGATGTCTTTTTCTTGTCTGATGGTACTAAAGATAACCCCAAAGCTGTAGTTCTATTGCCCAGGGAAATCCTGACGTGGTTGCGTCTAACGTAGCCTTGTACCTCACCATCCTTCTGTTTCACCGACCAGAACGCTTGTTCTCAGATCCTGCTGTGAATCAGCTATGCCGTCCTATGAATACCATCATTGAGGAGTTCGATAGGTTTGACAAATGGTCACAATGTAATGCAGTTCATCAAAATTATGTTTTTAACATTTTGAGGATTATATTTTGACACACGCTTGCACGCGCACGCACACACACACATTCCTCCCCCCCCCCCCCCCCCGGGAAACTAGAATCGCTCTCTTCTAAAACTGAACGGCTTTCATTACATGAAAATAGCACGTTCATGGCAAAAACACCTTTTCCTGGAATAACATCTGGAATTTATTCTGTGACTTTCCTCAACCAAACATTAGCTCCAGCCTCCCAATCTCTCTCCGTCGGGGAGTTGGGAATTTCACAAGGCATTTGTCATCACCCCGTTGCCAATTTTTGAAAGCGATGTGACTGTGGTCAAGAGCAGCGCTGGGACGGCTAGGCTGAGAGAATGACTGGGGAGGGGACATCTGTCATGATGTGCAGTCATCCAGAACGTCTAGAAAGCCTTTCTACATTCGGGGGAATATTTCCCCTGATGTGTCTGCACATCCTCAAAAGAGAAGCCAGAAACCCACCTTCCCAGCCTCCCCCGCAGCCAGAGAGCAGGCATGTGACGGGGATCCCACCGGTCAGCTGGGAACCAAGAAGCCTGGAGTGCCGAGGAGAGAGGTGGGCGAGGGGCGGCAGGGGCAGAGTGCATTCTGGGGTGGGTGGCCAAGAGATCTGGGGTTCTCAGAAGCAACCCGGGAGGCAGAAGGCTGTCCCCTTGTGCCCCGTGCTCAGTACCAGTGACATGAGCTGCAGGCTCTGTGCCCAACTCCAGAGACGAGGAGCTTGCTTGCTCCTGGTTACAACCTCCGAGTCGGATTCTCTGGTTTTGTGGAGACCCTGGGAGCCACTAAATCTCTGGCCGAAACAAGGAAAGGGGTTCGAAATACGCCACCTCTAAATACGCCTCTCTGGCATATTGATGATTCTGAGCTGAAGGCATTTTGAAAAAGCACAGCTGCAAGACGGCCTCTCTGCCTTCCCGTTTCTGCCTAAAAGCAGGTCATAAAATTTCCCATGAGAAAGATGTCCTCCCTGCAGGGAGAAGAGCATTCTTATCACCAGAGCCTGGGAGTCCATGCCAGAATGGATCTGTCCAAACAAACCTATGAACATAACCTTTATCTTCCATTAGTTTCCCCCGTATACTTCCTAATCGCCGTCTCACAATTTATTGCCTCTAGTCGGAGCCGCTTTGTCTTGTCACATCCCTACTATTTATCATTCTTTGTTTAAAAAGGGGTATAAGCTAAAAAAAATAAAAATAAAAAAAATACAAAGGGGTATAAGCTTTCGGGCCTAGCGGCGTCTTAGAGTATTTTATTTTATTTTATTTTATTTTATTTTATTTTATTTTATTTTATTTTATTTTTTTGGAAGACTCCCATGTGCACGTAAAAATATTAAAATGTGTATGCTTTTCTCTTGTTAATCTGTCTTACGTCAGCTTAATTCTTAGGCCCAGCCACAGAATCTAAGAGGGTGGAAGGAAGTTTTGCCTCCCCTGTGCTAGCTGGAGTGGATTCTGTTGTCAGCAGTTCAGACCCACGCCTGATCCAAACTGTGAATAATTGGGGGGTGGGGACCTCAGAGGTGCCTGGATCAGAGATCGCTGGGGAGAGGGACAGGAAGCTCACTCTCCTGGATATGTTCTAGCATAGCTGGGGTTTTTCATGGGACTGAGTGAAGCTTTGCAGTGCCCACGGATGACTTTGCTGACCATGCCGGTAAACTTTCACCCTGTGACGTAAGCAATATCTCAACTCTAATTATTCTTGAAATTCCATGCAGCTCTTTGACTTCCTGATTCTATGATGCTTCTTAGCAAGTGCATGCCATTGAAGGTTATCTGAAGTTTGACGTGTATCAGTCTTAGAAGAGTAACAGGGAAATCTCCAGGGATTAGCATACCCGCCACCTGGCATGCCAGCAGGGGTTAGCAAATTAAAAATATATAGATTTAAAAATTCGATGATCAGGAAATTACTCCTGAGATGAGCTTTCTTGTTATTGACTTCAAAGAAGGGTTTGTTGTTATGGCAAAAGGAAAAGAATGCATTATAATTTGATGTTTTCCATGCACATGGAAAAGTAGCAGAAATATCTGTCATTTCAGTTCAAGGGAGGACTCACTTGGCGACAGAAGAAATGTACACACTGTCACATCGGGAGATAGAGACTTGCGTATCCTCTGCAATCATCAGGATACAGCACGGCTTCGTCAGCCTCGAAATCTCTGTGCGGCCCCCTTATAGCCCACTCCTCTTTTATCCCCCAGCTGCTGCCAACCGCTGATCTGATCTCCAAACTCTGAAGCGTCCATCTCAAGAATGTCCTATAAATGGCATTCTACGGCACGTGACTTTTTAAGCCTGGCTCTTCTTCCTTAGGAGAATGTCTGTGAGATCCGTCCAGGTGATGCATCAACAGTTATTTTCCCCCTTTTTGTTGCTGAATAGTATTCCACAATATGGACACACGGCAGTTCGGGTTTGTTTCCATAATCCACCCACGTCTACTGGGATCGTTCCCACTGCTCGATTAATAGGAATAACGCTGTGAGCACTGATGTCCACATGTTTGCGTGGACATGTGTTACCACTTGTCGTGGCTTGTGACTGCAGGGACAGGGGTGCTTTCCTGGAAAATATACGGGGAATATTTTGTTACTAAAAATAGTTCGAGTGAATGTGTTGGGGGGGGCAAAATCAACACTTGTCTTCTACACTGAGCCAAATGTTTTTTTTTTTTTTTTAAATAAAGTCAGTTTGGGTGTTTTATCCTTACAGTTCACCAACTCTCACATCTCTTTATAGCTCATTCACTATGCGAACAAAAGCAATGGGAGCTCTTTTGATTTCTGCAGTTGTGTTTTAAGCACGTTGTCCAGCCTCCATGAAGAACATATTTTCTCTATGTTTTCTCCTCCCACTTTTTAACGGATTTAAGATGAAATATACTCACAACGAGGGTGACAATTATGTAGCTCAGATAATCCCCAAATAGCACCATGCATCCAAGCCTCACTGGTTCATTGCTACCTGTCACTAGACTTTTCCTATTTCTAAATTTAGATCTCTTTTGACACAGCCATTAAAGTGCCCGTCCTTGATGGCAGCACTTTTAAATGCTTCTTTCCTGTGCATCAGATTCAATATTGGGGAAGCAGCTCTGATTTGCCAAAGTCAGCAGCTATCTCGTCTCTGACACATCTAAATTTTTTTTTCCCCTGAAGGAAACTTGAACACCAATCAACTTTAGGGCAAAAGTTTAGAGGGACTAATGGGCTTTTAATGTGTCCATCTATAGGATACGGTGGGGGAAGATACTGGGTGCAGTAAGCAGAATGGGCAACGGTATGTTGTAGTAACAACACCGAAATCTCCATTGGCTTAACACAACAAAAGTCTTCTCACTCCCACTGTGTGTGTAACGTGGGCGATTTGGACGGCTCTGTTCATCATAGGCATTCAGTGACCCAGTCGGATGGAGGCCGCACCGTCTCAGGACACGTCCCCGTGGCCACCACGGCGACATAAGGGAGCAGAGCAGATCACAGTCCCGCTCTTGCACGGTTCTGCTGGGACACTGCACCTGACACTTTCTTTTGAATCTCATTGGCCGGGAGCGGTCACGTGCCCATAGGGGGTGGGGGAGACTGAGCCTCCCGTGGGCCTGGAAGAAGTGGGGCGCCAGGGCTGTTGGGGAGCCCCGGCAATGTCTGTCAAGAGGAGCGTGGGACGTGCAGAGGGGAAAATCGACTTAATAAACAACTTTACTCATGTGATGATTTTCTCTTTGACTCTGAATCTCAGCAAATTATTGGGTTTCCGTGTTGATGGGTTAAAGGGAAGTATTATTTGAGGTTGGGCATTTTTTTTGCACTCAATCTCTTATAATCTGATTTTTGTCTGCACGAAAGCATTAGCATACATATTCTGGGCTCGGAGCCAAGATGAGTCATTTTGTCTGTTTCCTCGTCTCCATGGTGCCCCGGTCCCTGCCAGAACCAAACAACCGCCCCAGGCAGGAACTGCGCCAGGGATCCTGAACCCCCTCCAAGCCTGGTGCCCGGTCACCCCTCCTGCTCGCGCGATGGAGCCCACCCTCCACAAACGCCACCGGCGGGGCCAGGCGCCAGGGACCATGCTGCCTGGAATCCGATAAGTGACACTTGGTGCCCTGCCCAGACGAACTTTTCATCACCTTGGAAGAGGGATGGGCTTGGGACCTTTCAGTCTCCATCCAAACCCTCAGGCAGGCCTTGGTTATTACTGGTTGGGATTATTGTTAACACTCTGCTGGGAGGACCCCATCCCCGCCTCAGGCTACGTGGAGGTTAGAGAGGCTGAAAAAGCAAATGAAAATGTCAGATCCCTAATGGGGAGTAGGAAGCACTCAACTCTAGCCAAGTTTTATTTTTCCTCTTCTCAAGGAAGAAAGAGTGCAGCCTGAACTCTCCCGCCCTCTGCAGCATTCCATAAATGCATGGATGAGAAGGAGAAGGAGAAGGAGAAGGAGAAGGAGAAGGAGAAGGAGAAGGAGAAGGAGAAAGAAGAAGAAGAAGAAGGGAGAAAAAACCCCAAGGCGGCCAGAATTTCTTTGCCTGAAATGTTTTACTTTTCTATAACTTTGAGGTCAGTGCACATGAGTTTCTAAGACTCATCTCTGGTGTGAATGAGGGAATCCAGGAGACTGACACCCCCTGAAAGTGGGAAATAAAAGAAAACGCAGTCTATCAACCAGCCACAATTGATTCCATCAACCATCAAAACTTTGATCAGAATATTTGCTCAGTAAAATGACCACATTGACCGATTCTTCTTACTCTGAAAAAGGCAGTTTCGAATTCGCATGGCTCCAGTCGAGATTCACGTCGTCATTTGCAAGTATTTCTAGGTGTTAACATTTTCATCAAAGAAAACCATCATAAAAGTTCAATTTGTGAAATAAACCAGAAACAAGAGCTGCTCTGGGGGTAAGCCCTGCCCCCACACCCACCCAACCGTGGTCCCTGAATCCTGCAGACACAGTTCACACATTTTAAGAATCTTATGCAGACTGAGGGCAGAGAGCATTCGAGAGCATTTGGACTTTTCTAGGCGACTTCTGGAACGTCACAATAACTGATGGCTGATGTCCTTTCTAGCATTTAGTGGAATCAGGGTGCTACTCTGTGACTTGCAAGGGAAGAGACAAGCCCTCAAAGCAAAGAATTGTCCTGATGAGGTTACGGAATATAGGTGAGGTTCAGTGGGGTGGAGTCCGGAGCCGACGACCAAGAAAGAATTCTTGAGGCGTCTTTAGTGCAAAATTGGTGGTTTATTAAAGCACGGGGACAGGACCCGTGGGCAGGAAGAGCTGCTGCTGCACTGGGATTGTGAGAGGTGACTGTTAAATACCATGGGGTTGGGGGAGGTAAGAAAAAAGGGAGGTTGGGGAAATACTTTCATATGTTAAAGAAGACTCACAAGATACCAGAGGCCTTGCCATTGTCAAGTTAAGGTTGTTTCCCCTCTAGCAAGGCATTAACATGAAGATAGTTGGGAGCTTCCTGCAGATTATAAGGACATTTAATTGTATCTACATTCCCTTCTGGAAGCTAGGTTATTGATAGAAATGCTTCGTTCTTGTAAACTGCTAAGACATTTGTAAACTGAGGGAGACTTAAGTCTTGCAGGATTGTGGTCTCTATAGGTTAACTATTTCTTTGTCCTTCAGGGCAGCCAGGAGTGCCTGAGGAATGTCACGTACATCCCATGGGGGGGGGGGGGGCGTTGCAGGGCGTCAGTTTCTGCTTTGTCCTCAGCTTGCCTTCTGTTCCCTCCTCAGTCCTGCCCAAATGTCCACGCAGCCCTTGTGAAAAGAGATCGAACTACAGGCCGTACCTGCCTTTCAGGAGCAGGAGGTAAGGGTCACCTACCCAGCTTTCGCCTCAGTTTCCCTGTCAGGAGGAACATGGCACTCCTCCCACCGTAGAGAACAACAGGCCAGAAACATCTCGCCCAGCCTCCACTGCCGCCAAGAGTGGCCATGGGATCCAAGTCTGGCTAATGTTAACAGGAGAGTACATTTGTTCTGGGGTCTGGAGAACCTTCTAGGAAGGTTTTCATTTTCAATAAAATGGATGCACAAGAAGAAACTCTCATTTCCTGGCTTTGAAAAGCATTGGTTGAGGACAAGTTGCTAGGACCTAAGCAGCCATTCCGTGATCACGAGGAGACATGCTTAAGAATCAAGCTGAGCCCGCCAGGAGGGCGGAGCAGAAAGACGAGTGCAGTTAAGCTAAATCAATCATCGCTTCTGTTACAGGGGACAGGAAGTATGATTCTTTAAGTTTGTGTTAATCGGATATTTGGTTACTGACATCCAAGCACAGTTGAGTGGATATATTTTCCCACTTCAGATTCATCTAGAAGGATAGAGCCGAGCTCCGAGGGGATAGTCGACACATACGTTGACACTTTGATTTTCACTGGAGTTTTCTTGTTGACTCAGAGGCTGTATAAACCTTTTCCAACAGAGCAATTGATTTTCCACTTCTGCCTGAGGGTAGCTGTCTTTGTTCTGTTAAGCAGACCAGGAACTTCTAGTTATTAACAGCCATTCTATACTTAAACTCTTCAGAATCTTTGATCTAGTCGGCCCGCCCCAAGGCAACCGAGAATATGTGATGGGAGGTGACATTCACTACTGACTTCGAGATCGAGCAATTCTCCCTCCGCTTCTCTCTCCTCCCAGTATACACCTGTGTATGCCCCCAGGAAAGACAGGGAGGATGGGAGCTTGTGTGGTATCTCTTCCCTCCCGGTTCCCCAATTCTGCGCTCTGTTGCACCCCCAGAGACAGACCCGTGTGGTTGTCCAGAAGCCCCCTGCTACAGTGCAGGCTTAGCTATCCCGGCTGGGAGAAAGCCCCAGAAGAAGGAATCTCTGATGATGGAGCCATCAACCTCCAGGAGGTGAGGGAGACTCAGGGTTCTGCCACCCCAGGCCCGGAGATGGAGCCAGGGCAGGGACACTGGGTCCCAGCTACGCCTTTCTCTGAGCATCAGAGCCCCCGTGTCCTCCTGCGAAGACCTTGGGGCCCCTCGCAGATCCCAGCATGGATGGGACCTGACCATTGATCTCTGGTTCTGCGCGGCTGGACCATGTCAGGTCCCCGTGGGGAGGCGGCCACGCCTGCAGCTCCTTCCTGAATCCTGACCGATGATCAATAGACAAATTACAATGCAACCCAGTACTGGGAGGAGGAGGGCATCTACACTCCCCAACAGCACAGCAAAAATACCCACAGGAATCCTGAGAGGTGGAGCAGGGGTTAGGTGGCTGCTGGGTGGAATGAGCGAGGCCGCTCACAGTCTGAGCTATCAAAGGAAGACACGCAGACTCAGGGGACAGAAATCATTTCAGAGCAAAGCAGACAATGCCCTGGCCAGGGGTTCTATACTCACAGCCCAATGTTTTTTTTTTTTTTTAAAGAAGCATTTTATACATATAGAAAGTGTTGGGTAACAAAGCATCTGGGTACTTACTGCCCTATGATCCGAAATCTGACTTCAGAAGTGCATTTGAACCTTCCTGTAACTAACAAAGTTAGGCGAGTGGCTGCTTCTTGGGGAGAGGGAGGGAAATCCATGGGATTTATACTTTCAATGAATTTGTTTATGCTCCCAAATGTTACATATATTACTTGGCATAAATGGTAGTATTGTTTGTATTCTTCTGTAATCTACTTAGTTTTATTTAATATAATGCCTTTGAGCTTGATTCTTGTTGATATCTACTTTTTCTAGTTTATTTTAACCTCTGTACCCATGCTGTTATCTCCAGTCAATGGATATTCAAGCGGACTCTGTGAGTTTCACTATCACAGACACAGTTGCAATGAACATTCTGGGGGTATTGCTCCCTGGGCATTTGCCCAAGACTGTCACTCAGGTATTTACCTGGGAAAGGAAGGGGCTTGCTTTTCTGAGCAAATCAAGGGGAGATGTAGAGTGGAGGTGGGGACCCAGAGCACAGGCAGGCCATTGTGTTTGACCTCTTGGGCCATCCACTTTCGTTAGAGCCTCCGGATTTTCTTTTGGAGAATTACCCTTCCCCATTAGGTGCAGCCTTGGTGGGACTATTTGATCAAGATGGCCTTCCTGTCCCCGCAAGCCAGGGTGGGCAAATGATCCTCCCCGGGTCAGTAGGTAATTTGAATCTCTAGGTGATTTGAATCTGAGAAGGAAAAAAATGCAGTCTGGAAATGACTAGACCCACCGTGGTGCCCTGAAAAAGTCGTCTTTATTTCTTCTTTGTGGAACCTCAGAAATGACTCAATTCTTGCCCTTTACTTCCTTTCCGGAGCTAACCCATATCATTCCAGGAACTCCTTTCTTTAAGTCTGTGGGTTGCAACCAAAGATCCCTGACTGATACAGCCATCCAGGGACTATACCAAGAGTGGCGGGTGGGCGAGTCTTCAGTGGACCCAAGACAGAACGGTGTTCTCTCTCCCACCATGTTCACAGCCCTGCCTTGAACCATTCAGCCTTGAAGAGGGGTTGGGCATGACCGCTTTGCGAGGCAGCCAATCCCAAAGTAGGAAAATTCATTCCCAACCATCAATTCACATTTATCCAGCACCAGGGTTGAACTAGGCACTGTGCTGACATCCTTCACTCTCGGAGGGGCCCCGATAAAAGCTTGAATTGAATTCTCATGAGGGACCATAGTTCATCACACTGAGAAAGCTCACTTATGTGTGTATTTTCCTTGGGAAAGAAATGTTTATCTAGGGCGTGTCTCAATTCCTTCCTCTGCAAAGGTCTCGTGCAATACTCGGTTTACATTGAAGGATTGTTCTGCGCTCTGGCCTGTCCCAGGAATTAGGGAGAAGGAATCGTCCCATCTTCTAAGGCAGATCAGATATTTCATAAATGCGTGCCAACATGTGAACTCACCGGTCACCGCTGAAATCGACAGACCCCATAAACAATAAGTCAGTGATTCCAAATCCATTTTTCCAAACACAAACAGATGAGTCTGAAAGGCACAGATGACACTCTGGTGGAGGTCACTGGGGGTTACATGTATTTTGATGGCTTGATGGTAATATAAGAAAAGAACCGAACTTTTCTCACATAGGAACCTGGGCACTGTGAATAGCTGTTTTTAAACTCCTGCATCTCTCTTTATTTTGGAAACAGAACCTTCTAATACCTCCCCACCCCGCGCTCCACCCTTCCACGTTCATTCAGAAATCCTTCCTTCCAGCTCCTCTCATCTGATCTGGGGAGTCAGAGAGGCCCAAGACCCAGAACTAAGCCAATCGCATGTAGCATTTTTTCAGGGATAAGCCAATCAGCACATAGTTTTTCTAGAGCTAAGCCAATCATCGCGTGGTGTGCCTGGCAACAGTGGTTCATCAAAGGCGAACACGTGACCCAAGGTGAGCCAATCAGAATGAGTCTCAGGACTTGACTTGTATGCTCCTGGCTCTTTTCTGCTGGGTTGAACCTGGAGGAAGGGGCTGGAGGTGCCGCAGACCCCTTGCCACCCAGAGCCTGAGAAGGAAGCAAACCCAGCCGTGGATAGTGCCAACGCACCAGGGAAACTGCGCCTTGGACTGAGTCCAGAATCGAGCCATGCCTGAAACGAGCACAACACCCAGATGTTTTGTTTTGGGAGCCAACAAACTCTCTTCTTGCTGCAACAAGTTGGTTTGCATTTTCTGTCGCACACTATGGTAGCGAGAGGAGCTCTCACGAACACCCTGGAGGGCAGACCAGCCAATGTATGGAGGCCTCAGTTTCCCCATCTAGATTAAGAGGACTGGATCTAAGGAGCTCTGCATCCTCTTCCAGGATGGAACCTCAGTGGAAACCGAGTGTGGTACAAGACCTCTGCAGACGTCGCTGTGACTCTGGGCAATGTACTTTATTAAGCCCTCTGTGTCTCCGTTGTCTTCCCTGTGAAATGGACGTACAGAGAGCTGACCTTCATAGACTCATGAGCTGTGACTGTGTTACTTGCTGTTGAGTGATTGGACTAGTGGCAGAGGACGCCCTTTGCCAGCGGTAGCTCTCCTTACTGTTACCGTTATAATTTATAGTGATGATCCCTGTCTAGACCTCTCCCTCCTTTCTTGCTGGTCGCCACCATTCCCTCGTGCCTTGCTGTCTTGGTCAGCACTGCACCTTGAGACCTCTTTCTTCCTTTTTACTGTCCATAGTTTCCTGTTCCTTGTCCCAGCACTTAGGGGATTTCTCTTTCCAAGGTCACAGGTACCTAATCTGGGAAGTCAACCCAGCAAATTCGTTCATGGGGTCACCTTCAGCCAAGAGGATAGTAAAACTTTGCGCATCCCACTGCAGTTTATAAATCTCTTTAGTGATTATGATTTTTGTAATATATATTAATTATTTTGGCTTCTCAGAATCCATTGTACTACCTTTTGGTAACCAGATCCCTGGGAACTGTACACCCCCTACTCCCTTACTCTAACCTAAATGCCTTGACCAGCCCTCGGTGTCACGTGGGGTAAGATCATCGGGGCTTTCCTTTCCCGGCAACTGTGATTGGTCCAGGGACGAGCATGTGACGCACTCGGGACCAATGAGATGCAACGAGGCTGTTGCAGTGGCTTCTGGGAGTGCGGTGGACTCTTGTCTGTCCTGCAGTCAAGGACAGGAGATTTGAGGAGCCCAGAGACCAGGGGACACTTGTCAGGACCTGGTGACATCGTCTGAACCTCTGGACCCAGCTGTGCCTGAGGCAAAGAACTCCTTGCACTTCCTAGTTACCCGATGGTATAAATTCCTTTAATTCAAAGCTTTTAACTCAATTTTTTGTCGTATGCAACCAGGAGTCCTGACTGATAAAATCGTTGAGTTATATGATGTTTGCATTTAAAAAGGAGTATTTAGTGTCCCCGCCTGGAAGGAACCGTCAGATAGGGTCGCAGACACACGTCAGTCCAGGGAGGAAGGCGATGATTTGTGGAGGGTCTCGAACGTTATGCAGGTTAGCTGGTTACTCTCAGTCTCTAGACTCAGCTAGTTTTGTGAGAAGAGACATCAAGTTATCAATGGTTTCCCTTCATTCCTCTGGAAGGTGTCCTTCTGTCCCTTTAAGTTAGCATGCAAATAGTTTAGGGTAGTTTAATTAGGCCAACAGTGGAGAAAATGAGAACGAAAAGCCTTTGGAATGTGATGATGCATGGCCAAAGGGTTACCCAGGTGGCATTAACATCATCCAGGACTTTGATGCTGGATTCGGTGATCTGGTTTCCCTCAACTTTTTCAAAATGTTGGATCCCTGATCAGCCAAGACCCCAGATAGATGGGGAAACATTTATGTGATGGTAGGAGGATAGCTTTCTAGGCCCAAAGTGAGAATTTCAGTTACTTTACCACCATTGATCCAGAAAATCATTGTCTGAAATGGAGATTTCAAAAAGATGTGTAAATGAGCTGTTTGGTTGACTGAAAGGAGCAGAGGTTCCCACCAGCCTTCAGGGCTGGCCATTCATCAAGTCAACTGGCACACACAGGATGGTGTCTGAGTCTGGGTGTGCTTTCGCGGAATAGCGGGTCATGTCCTTTTGACTCACTAATCAGTTTCCCTGAGTTTTCTGGGCTAATGAATCACTTTCTCTGGTCTCCATTAGCTGCACATGGTGTTTCTGTTGGAACGACCTTCATGTTTACATTCTTATTTAATAGAGAGCTTTGATGGACACCAGGCCTGCTTATGGATGAGACCCCCTGACCCTGGGTCAGAGCAGGAAATGGGATTTTCAAGCAATGTCACAAAGGTCAGAGAAGGCAGGAATAAAGAAGTGATTGCAGACACAATGCTGAAAGATCTATGAGAAGTAGCAAAACCCGGCTGGGGGGGTGTCTCCGTCAGGGCTCTCCGGATAAACAGAACTAGTGGGGGATTGCAGCGTGTGCACGCGAGGGTGTGCGTGCACGCACGTGTGTAAGATTTATCGTAAGGAATTGATTCACGTGGCTATGGAGACTGAGAAGTCCCGCGATCTGCCGTCTGCAAGCTGGAGGCCCAGGAAAGCTGGTGGTGTAGGCCCAGTCTGCGTCCAAAAGCTTGAGAACCCGGCGGCTAATGGTGCCAGTCCCAGTCCGAGGGCAGAAGACTGATGTCCCAGCCCAAACCATCAGGCACAAAGAGCAAACTCTCCCTTCTGCCACCTTTTTGTTCTGTTCAGGCCCTCAGTGGATTAGATGGTGCCCATCCACGTTAGGAAACAACCCGCTTGCCTCCATCCACCGACTCAAATGCGAATCTCATCTCCCCTCAAAGACACACCCAGAAATCACGTTTAATTAACTATATGGACGCTCCCTGAGCAGCCACGTTGCCCCATAAAATTAACCATCACAGTAATGAATTCCCGGGTCCTCGCTGAAGGCAAGTCAGAGGAGAAAATGCATCTTTTTTTTTTCAGTTTGTAACATTTATTCCAAAAAGCAGATGCACAGATTTGACTTGATCAAAGCCTGCGGGTTTGGGAGATGAAAAACCATTACAGGGGGCGCCTGGGTGGCAAAGCGGTTAAGCGTCTGCCTTCGGCTCAGGGCGTGATCCCGGCGTTATGGGATCGAGCCCCACATCAGGCTTCTCTGCTAGGAGAAGCCTGCTTCTTCCTCTCCCACTCCCCCTGCTTGTGTTCCCTCTCTCGCTGGCTGTCTCTATCTCTGTCGAATAAATAAATAAAATCTTTAAAAAAAAAAAAGCCGTTACAGAAATGAGCTGGAAAGACAACAACGGTGCTTCCCAGACTTCACACTGGAAGTTTCCGATTTTGCAAAATGACTCTGGGTGCGACCAGGAAGGGCAGGTTCCACTTTGGTAACGGGCATGACCCACATCTCAGCGGTTCCCAAGAGGAGACAGTTCATTCTCACAAAGGCCTCATTTCCACCTCAGGGACAGCTGGGACTTCTGCACACCGGGACCCAGGCTCACAGAGGAAGAAGATGCTATGACTTAACGGAGACTGGCTTTGAAAAGATTTGCCCAAGGGGGTCACGACCACTGCCTCCCCCATGTCAGGGGCGAAGTTAGTCACATGACTGCACTTACCTTTCCAAGGAGACGGGGAAGAGTCTGGAGGGAGACAGGAGATATTCGGAGATCGGCCCTCAAAACCACCACACCCCAGGATGGGTGGCATGTGTAGCCTGTGGGGCCCGAATCCCTCTCTTGGGACAGCGGAGCTGCTGGTGGGCCCAGGCCTCCTTGCTCCTGGGAAAGGCCAGCCCACTCACTACCCAAGATCTCGAGGTCCACCATGACCCAGGCTTCGCTCCCATCCCCGTCGTATCATTCTCATGAATTGACACAAATGCAGATTCTTTGTGAAAAATCAGCCCTGAAGAAAAAGCCAGTGTCAAGTCATGGAAGGAAAGTGCAAGAGGAGAGGTTTAAAGGAATTGTGCTCTCAGCAAACAGCTCTTCTGAAAAAAAAAAAAAAAAATTGAGAGTCCAGTGCAAAGGACGAATATGACAAAGTTGTGTAAATGACAGAGTGGTGTAAATATAGATAATGTTGATATTTTGGAATAAAACGGTTGCATCATCCTTATAAATGTTCTTTTAAATCCAGCAAAAGCTAAATATGGCTCTTTCGTACCCACTGTCCTTTTAAAAATGTACTGAGTTTTCTTCATCATTAGAAACGTGTATCATTCCCCTTTCTCCTTCAAAGATCTCTTCCACTTGCCCCGATACTTTATTTCAGTATATTTCAATATATTTTTATCCTGTCAATTACTTTACTTTTAAATTAAGCAAGTTTAAGATTTCACCTGGATTGAGTTCTTGTTGGAATGATTAGTCACACCCACCTGATCAAAACAACATGAATGTAGAGTAAATTTGGAGAAGTAATTATGAGGCATCGAACAACATTTTCTGGAAAATGCACGTCATAGGGGGTGGGTGGAGGGAGTCCTAATTAGAGGGCACTTGTCCCAGACCCCAGTATTGCCAGCTGCCCCTTTGGAATGTGTGGGAGGTTCGCAGAGCTCCGAGCAAGGCACTGTGGGAGTGCTCCGGATGGGCGAGGTAGGTCAGTAGTGGGAAGGCTTACCTATGGAGGTCGGCTTTCTGCGCCCGTGAACTCTTGGGAAATGTGCCCCCGGGAGTAAGCCGGCTTCAATTTGGAAATCCTCTGTTCCCCCACTTGCTGGCCTGCCTTCCCTCTCTGAGCTCGCACAGGAACAGCTAATATTGGGGAAGGAGCGCCGGACTCTTCCCACAGTATTTCTCACACTGTCATTTGTCCCTCACGACAACGCTGGGAGGAACTCAGAGCAGAAGCATCTCCACCATCCCGCCGTGGGGTAGAGGATTAGATATATTTTTGTTTGCTCATAGATGCCCCACACCTCCCTTCCGTTCTCCATCCCTTCCCTCCAAGACCCCACGTCCCCATCACTTCCCTTCCCTCCACCCCCCACTCCTCCACTCCTCCTCCCCTGTCTCTCTCCTCTATTCTGTTCTCTCCTCCAGTCTTCTTTCTCCTGCGAATCATCATCCCAGAACCAAGGCTTGGATATTATTTGCATAAAACCATTACAAAGGGGGCAAGAGTGACATTTCTTTATGGGCCTGGGTCCAAGCCCGTGACAAATAGAGGTGATCTCGGGAAAACAAATTGTTAGCGTGTTATGGAAATTTCACTGCAGACACCACATATTTGCGTGGAGGAACCAAACAGAGCAGGGGCAGGGCAGATGAATTCTAGTCCCAGACCACTACCCTGAAAAGACGGTTGCAAATTAGGTTTGAAATGGACATCCCCGTCTTTAGAGGTTTCGCAGTGACAAATGGATTCGTCCCCACGTGGGATGCAAACCTACTTTGCTTTCATAGAAGCGAGGAAGACTAATATGGGCCGCGTCTCTGTGCAGCTCGAGTCACCCGGGCCCCGTCAACTTCCGTGAAATAGCCCGGCGCTTCTCAGCCGTGCTTCTTAATTAAGTCACGATAAGCCTTGGCCTTTGAGAAGCCCTTAAACACTTGAATCCTTGAGTCCATTAATTAATATTTAATATTCTTTCCTTTAAAGTGAAAGGTGTTTAATTATTTTATTATTATTTATTATTTTTTAATTAATCTTCTTTCCAAGGAGTGGTCTGGAAAGGAATCCTCTCGTAACATCCATCAATGTGCACTCAATGCCATCCCATTTATTATAATGCTAAGAAGAATATATGCGAAGTCAAGTAAGGTCATCGTTAGGAAGCATTTTACCGGGCTTTCTACAGGACATACCCTCCAGGCAGCCAGCGCGATGCTCTGCAAAGGGCCTGGAGCCAGTATGCCGAGTTTCCTCCCCTCGCCCCCGGCTGCCCATCAGTCAGGAACGACTAGGTTCTGCTTCAGGAGCAAATAACCCCAAAATGGTGTTGTTAGAACATACCAGGACTTATTTTTCTTCCTCGTGCAATATCAAGACGACCTCGAGGGCAGAGTCCTGGACTCAGCCACCCAGGGGGCTCCCATCCTGCAGGGTAGACCTCACAGCACCTGCCGTCATCATCACAGTGCAGGGCAGAGAGCCCTGATGCTCCCGCACCTGCCGGAAATGCTTCCGCAAAGTGACCCATGATGCCAGTTCCATGCACAGCAATTGTCTGGAGTGCGTCCTACGGCCGCACTGAGCTTCGAGGGGATGGGAAGAGGCGGCTCTCTGCATTTCCCTAAGGAGGGGAGATCGGGATATTGCAGAAACCCTCAAGGTTTCTATCGTTCCCCCTTCCACAAAAAAATCACGGCCTCTAGACCCTCCTGTGAACAAAATTTTGGAGCCACAAATGCTTCTCACGATACAAAATAAACATTTTCCGAAAGAAACAAGCAATTATTTTTTCTACTTTTTCTCTTACGTAGGACAGGTCCCATGGCTTCGCACCTAGAACGGTGCCTGGCACGTAACTGGCATAAATATTTGCTGAAGAAATTAATGAATACAGGACTGGCCGAGTGAATGAATGAGGGCTTTGTAACGCCTCTCCCGCGGTCCCAGCATGCCTCGTGGACACAGTGGTTTGCAGAGCACCACCCTGGGAAGACGGACATGGTGCTCCTGGCCCTGTCTCTGCGGGCAGCTCCAGGGCGTGAAGCCGCATGCGTGCCGTGCAGACACGGGCAGGCGGGGGCGGGCAGAACAGAGAGAAGCACCTGGAAATTATCTGGAGTTAGGAGCCCAGGAAGAGATTGAAGTTCCTATTAGGGAAGTAGAAAGAAGGAAGGGCCTGGCAGGTTATCTCATGGGGAAATCTGGATTTCACAAACCTAACTGTGTGCAAATACGAGAAACCCGGAAACCAGCTGGGAAAAGTGACCTGGTTTTGATTATTCTACCCGCACAAGCTCGCATGCACGGGATACAATAATACCAATGACATGCCCATGGCAGGACTCTACAGTTTGCAAAGCACTTTAAAATATGGAATGAATTCTCTTACCATTCCATGGGATGGAGGTTCCAGGCACAGTCTAAATACCTTACGGTTATTTATTTTAATCCTCACGGCAAGACTACCCTCATTTCACAGTGAGGAAACTGAGGCAGGGGAAGGACGTATTTTGCCCGAGGTTATAGAGTTAGCGGCAGAACCAGTATCTATCTTTCAAACCCAGGCATAAGGCTCTGGAGGCCACCTGCCCACCGATCTCTGCAGCCTGCAGCCTGAAGAAAGTGAAATAAAACTCTTTTTCGGATAATGCCCATGGCTGGGATTCATCGTTTGCCCAGGATGGGAGGGCTGGCATTTCTCAGAGGGAATGATCTCTATATGGAGGTTATTGAGGGAGAAATACCTGAGTTTTGTCTTGGTCTGGTCTTATCCCATCGCGTGAAGACAATGTGTACTCTATTTTTATTCTTTTATTTATTTACTTTCCTATGAGCAAAATTTATCTAGCACTTTCTATGTGCCAGGCACTGTTTGAAGTTTTTTATGTGTGTTACCTCATGCAGTTGTCTTAGTCTGTGGGGCTCCTAGAATGAAACACCGTAACCTGGGTGGCTTATAAAAAAACCCATTTATTTCTCACCGTTTGGGGGGCGGGGAAGGCCACGAAGAGAGTTCTGGCAGATTCGGTGTCAGGGAGGGCCCCCTTCCCGGACAGCGGGGTCTCTACGCGGCGGAAGGGGTGAGGGAGCTTCCTGAGGTCTCTTGTAAGGGCACTGATCTCATTCATGAGGGCTGCGCTTTCAAGACCTGTCACCTCCCAAAGGCCTCACTCCTGCTGCCATCACCTTGGGGCTTAGGGGCTTCAACACAGGAATTTCAGGGGGATACGAGCATTTAGTTCATGGGACAATTTTATAGCAACTTCCTGCGAGGTGGGCACCAGGATTAGAATCTTTCCATTTTATAGGTGATGCACAGAGGAAACTGAGGCACAGAGAGACAAACTCACCGGTGACACCTCTGGGTCTGCTTTCGGATGAGGCTGCCTCGCTCCCGAGCCCCCCTCCCAGTGCCACCCTCCACTCCAGGTCACATGTCACCACCTGCCTGGGGACATCCCCGGCAGAGTTCAGGACCTCCTCGGGGGCTCCCCGGGAATCCCTCATTCTTGCGTTAGGACACGGGTCGCATGGTTCTGTGATTTTTATTTGCACATTTATCTCCCAACAGGCTGTGGGTTCCCGAGAAGAGACTGGCTGTGCTTTCCCGGCGACTGGCCGCGCTGGGAATGCCTCCAATCTCTGTGTGCGAGGGGATGACTGGGTTGACCTTGGTCATTCCTGGGAGCGTCTGAGGCACTTCCTGAGGACTAGCCCCCCGCGCGTGTTCATATGCGCTGCTGAGAGGGCCAGAGGGAGGGGGACAGACGCAGACCAAGGGAGAGAGTCATAGAGAGATGCAGGAAGAGATGGGGAGACTACAGGGACGGGACAAGCACAGAGAAACCTCAAAAGAGAGAGAGAAGGCAAAGAGGAAGGGTGGAGGAGCCCCCAGGTCAGGGGGACCCACAGCAAGACGTTGCCCCACCCCCTCCCCCTCCCGCGTCTATCTCCTCCCCAACTCTGTGCAGGTCACGTGCCTCCTGGCAGAAGACCGCACATGCGCAGTCACTCCTACCGCAGGGCCTTTGCACAGCAGTCCCCCCCCCCCCCCCCCCCCCCCCCCCCGTCGCCCCACTGCCTGGAATGCTCTGCCCTCTGGCCTGGCTCTCTTTCTCATTACCTGCATCTCTCACACATACTCCAGAATGCTCCCTAAAATAGCTCTTGCTCTGCCCAGTCACACGCACTGTTGTATCTTGCAAAGCACTCGACACCATCTGACATTGTCTTATTTATTTGTTTACTTTCTGTGTTCTGTCTCCCTCGTGTGTATATGGGCTTGATGGATGATAGCCGGCTGCCTCTGTCTGTTGAGGATCGCAACCCTTGCGCTGAAACAAGTGCGTGTAGTGGAAACGCAGCGGCTTGAAGGAATTGGAAGTTTGCAGGAAGGGAAAAAAGAGAGGCAATAGGCGTGGCGGGATGGATGGAGGGAAGGAGGGACGAAAAACAAAGGAAGGAAGCCCCCTCCCCCTCCTACTCCCACTGCAGAAGGGCACGTGTGCACAGTCAGATAGAAATCCTGCTCCGGCAGCAGGCGGCAAAGTCATGTCCTCTCTGGTCCCTCTGTGTCACAAGGGTCAAGGTCTCCCTCTGGCAAGGGCTGAGGGCTCTGCTGAGCCCTGGCTTCCAGCTCAAGAGGATTGTCATGGACTGGAGTGTATCCCCTGCAAATTTGTACGTTGAAGTCCTAACCCCTGGGACTGCGTTTGGGATAGGGCTTTTTGGAGGTAATTAAGATTCAACGAGGTCCTAAGGGTGGGGCCATACTCCGATAGGACCGGTGTCCTTCTCAGAAGAGGCGGGGACACCAGGAATGTGCATACAAAAAGGCCAGGTGACGGCACAGAAAGGGGGCGGCTGTCTACGAATCAAGAAGAGAGGTCTCACTAGAAACCAACCCTGTTGGCACCTTGATCTTGACTTCAGCCTCTAGAACTGAGAGGAAGAAAAAAAAACTCCTTTGTTCAAGCTCCCTAGTCTGTTAGGGCAGCCCGAGAAGACTAAGACGAGGACGCTGTTCTGGAAGGAACGTTGGGTTTCTGAAGCAGGCAGGGTCCCTGGAAGGGGAAGCTCAAGGCCTCCCTGTGATCGATCACGTGGCAGAGAGAGCACGGAACATTCCTCAACAACAGGAGACAGGGGCACGCACGCTCGAAATCCAGAGCTCCGAGTTCCTGCCACCGTCGCTGAAGGAGGCGGGGTCACCTGTCCCTTGGAAGGAGAGAAAAGGAGTCTTTTCTCTGTTTTCTTTGTTTTCAGGCGTGGAACTGCAGCGCTCCATCTTCCCGCTGGGCAACCTTGCCCTTCCCTTTGCCAGACTGTTTCCTTTCTGTGACGCGGGGATGCTAATCTGGCGATGGATTGTTGTGGTTTTCAAATGAAATAATGTAAATAGCGGGACTCTGTGAAGTAGAGTTCATTCATTCATCATTCATTCATACACTCAACAAGTTTACTGAAGGGCCTGTTGTGCCAAACCCTGCTCTAGGTCCCCGCCGTTTGGACAGAACTAAGAACATAGATGTTAAAGGTACGTGTCTGGAACCAGACTGCCTGGGGTCAATCCTGGCTCCTCCACCGACTAGCTATGGAAGGGATAATAATATTGCATACTCAGAGGGCTACAGTCAAGTTCACGTGAGTTAATATTTGTAAAGCATTTAGAATAGGGCCTGGCACAGAGTAAGTACTATACGAGCCTTTGATGATAACAGAATACTATTTTTGAAATGAACAACCAAGAAATTAACTTACAGTCACTATTTCTATCTAAGGAGTCATGGCTGTATATTTTATCTTAAAAAAGTACCAGAAGAGTTAAAAGAATAGAACCAGGATCATCAATCGATATGCCCCTTTAAAAAGATTTGTAACCAAATTTCTTTTTTTTTTAAAGAGAGAGAGAGAGCTCACACTCGAGTGGGGGGAGGGGCAGAGGGCAGAAGAGAACCCCAAGGGGACTCCATGCTCGTGACTCACAGCTCGATTTCAAGACCCTGAGATCATGACCTGAGCCGAAATCAAGAGTCGGCCACTTGACTGACTGAGCCACCAGGTGCCCCGTGCAACCACATTTCATTAAATGTAAAATAAAGTTTTAACCCTTAGCCATTAACCATTAAGAACACACAGATATCTAGAATGGTTAGTTTGTTTGTTTGGGTTAATGCCTTAATTTATCAGCCCAGATCTCTGTGGCTTAAAGCAACAAATTTACTTCTTGCTCCAGTCCAGGCCCATCTCAGGGGGTGTGGGCAGCCCCAGGTCACGTGCTCTCACTTACATGCCTGCGATGGCAGTTCTACCACCGAGAAATCAGAAAAGGGAAGAAAACCTGAGAAAGCAGACTGGATCCTATAGACATCAACCCCAAAGTGACACCGACACTTCTCCCATGTCACTGGCCAGAGTCAGCCAAGTGGCTGTTCCTAACTTCAATTATCCCACATGCCGGACTTCACTACTTACTTCGTGGGACTGTGGGCAAGTCCCTCAATTTCACGGTGTCTCAGTTTCCTTATTTGTTAGATGGAAACAGACACCCTACTTTGCTCATGGCATTGTTAAGAGAATTAAATGTGACAGTAAACAAAAAATGTTAGCTATAATGATGATGATGTCATCTACCCTTAGAAAATAGAAAGTATTATTTGTGTGTTGGGTCGGTTTCATGTAAGTAGTATCATGCGACGCTAGTTTCAGTGCTAGTAGAAATCTGTGATCTGGCTGAAACAGTCACCTTCCGTTTTATTCCATAATTACACACACGCACACAATACATCAATATACGCGAGCCACCATTTTGTTCCATTGCCATAAAATCTTTGATTGTGTCAGGGCTTTACTGCTTTTGGCCTGAGGCCGCAGCAGTATTTAGGGAGTGGGTGCCTGCTTGGCATTTCCTCCCCCAGCAAGAGACAAGGGTTGTTCTCCACCGGCCGCTCTGGCCCAGGCGCCCACTGGCCCTTGGCGATCTGACGTCAGGACGACACATGCACGAGGAGCTCGGATTCTCGGTGGTGACACGGCTGGGGACCGACAAACAAAGGAGGGTGAGTTGGGGTCAAAAGAGGGCCCGCGGGATACTCCCGGGGAGGGGGAGCTGAGGAAGTGCGGAGAAAGGGAGGCATCTGGGCAGAAGCCACGTTCTGGAAGCAGAGGCTCAAGGAGGAGGCAGGTGGCCATGGTGGGGGGTGGGGGGCAGGGGTCCCGGGAAATGAGGTCTAGGGACCAATGGCCAAGAGGGGCCAAGGAGCACAAGGGCTCTGGGCTGACTCTGGAGGACAACCTGCCTGGATGGACGTGAGGCCGGCAGTTATCTCTGTGCCTGAGCTCGCTCTGGGGACCGAGGCTCTGCCAGTGTTGGGCCATCTCCAGGGGGTGGGCATGGGACCCAAGCCTGGCCAACCGGACTTCTCCCCACAGCGATTGGCTCAGGGATAGCACGTGACTGCAGTCACAGCCAATCAGAGCTCGCCCTGGGCCTTCGCAGGAGGAACAGGTTCTTTTGCTGAGGGACTTAAGGAAGGAAGGAAGTAAAACTCAAAAGACTGGAAGGTCCACACGGGGAAGGCATCTCCCTGAGAGTGAAGTCAAAGAAAACCATGCCAGGAAGGAGAGAAAAAGAGAGTCAAAGTCCCTGGTTTTAGATATGCTCACAGCCAGCTCATCACCGGCCTTATCTTGGCATGAGCCACAAATGCCTTTCCTTTCCTTTGTGGGAATCAGATAGATGTGGGTTTTCTGTCACTTGCAACCAAATGTCTCCTAGAAGATAGAATGTGCCTCTTTGAAGATGAGTGTTATTTTTCTTTGCAATGAACACTGCAATCTGCAAAGACATTTGACAGACACTTTTGACCTAACTAGAATAAATTCTATTGCATTCTCAAAAGTCATATTCCCATTCAGTTTTGCCCCAAGAAATCCAGTGTGCATTTACTCTTGAAGAACACTCGTCTGCAGAAGAGCCTTTCCAGCCTCTGATACCAATTTTCCTCCGGGTCATTGGTCTCTGAGTCTTAATGTCACACCAGCTTCATGCCCATACAGCCTACACAGTAATCTCCTGGGGGCCAGTCATCATGTGGTCGATTTTGATGACAAAAATAACTATTGAAACCCTAAAATTTGTTTACTCTGAATGTATTAAGGTGGTAATTTTCAAATCGGAAACTGTATCACCCCTTAAATTACCTTGAAAACAAAATCAATAGTTTATTTAAACACAGTCAAGAAAAGAAAAAAAAAATGCCCCCGAGGAACCTGTTAGTTTTCCTTGGAAGGCAAGCTGTACAGAAGCTAAGAGTAAGCAAGCTTTGTGGTAACTTGAAGGAATCAACCAGCCCCCAGGTTAGGATTATTTCTAACCACGTGATTAGAATAAAAGCACTGTTGACCTAACAGTCGGGCAGTGTGGATACTGACGCTATTTCTTTAAACATTTGGGATCATTAACACACTGAGCTTACCGGTGCCCCCAGATGGACTCCAGGAGTGACATTGGAGCAAACTCAGAGGCCACCAACTGAACTGCTTTTATTTAAAGAGTCTTTTCTTTGAATTTGAAATTTCTCAGGTTTTCCGCCCCCAAGTCATCGCTCTTCTGCCTTTAGTGGAATTGTCGGTTGGCCCTGGGCTGGCGCCCACTGTGTAACTGCCAGCTGCCTAGACTCCAAGATGCCTGATTTGCTCTTCTCTTCAGAGAGCCTGCGAGCTCCCAGCACCCTTTACTACATTCCTGTTCCACTTCAATAGCTGGAGGGGATTCCAGCGCTAGCAACTGAGAGCCCCGACAGCCTGCTGGCTAAGATCTCCCATCGGAAGGGCTCACCCTGTCCATGTCTGAACAGCCCGTGGCTGCCGTGTGACCACCCGCCAGGCGCTCCTGCTCACATCCTCACGACAGCCGACAAACTAACTGAGCAGGAAAACTCATTTATTTATCGTTAAGCAGCTTTGTTGAGGTGCCATTGAAACACACACGAAAATGTACATACTTAATGTGTACCATTTGATGAGTCCGGGGTGACATGGGAAAGCAAATTTGTGAAACCATCATCACAATCGAGGTATAGATATAACCCCCTGCCCCCCAAGTTCCCGTGTCTCCTTTTTTCTTAGTGGTAAGAACGCTGAACATGAGATCTACGCTCCTACCAAGTGTTTAAGTGTGTATACAGTATTGTCGGCTTTAAGCGGAAAACATTTCTTGCTTCAAAATGGGAGAACTGTATCGTAAATCAATGGAAAGCTGTCTGTGAACATGTATTCACAAATGCAAAACATTATTAAGTCAGAGGAACAGGTCCTTGGGAGATGATATTGATTATTAGTTAATAGTAAAGATTTTCCTGGGGGGTGGGGGAGAAGGGCTGGTCACAGACAGGGAAACTCCGTGCCCTGGTCCTTAAGATCCACGGGAAAGTGGGACCAGAGGGTAGGAGGTGGCCCTAGTATACACTCTGATTGGAGGAAGCATGATATGAAGCTCCAAGGGCTGTGGACGGGGTGGTGTGACGGGCTGTACGAGACATCAGGGTTTGGAGAGAGGTGCGCCCTTGGGGACTGGCTGGGATGGGTGGGGTTGGGAGCTGGGCTCTGAGGCTGGGGAATGAGGGGAGGAGAGCAGAGAAAGCAGGGTTCTCCTCCAAAGCTTGGAAAGGGGTGTTGGCCTTCCATCGGAGAATCGCGCCACACTGGAGTGAGGCAATCAGTGCAGGGGAGAGCGTACCAACTGTTCACGTATGTTGACAAAGAGCTCTGGAGTGCGCAGCGCAGGCCGCTCTCAACAGTTACGTGCTGAACGAAATAAAAGAAGGGATGGCTGCATGAATTACACCCAGACAGACAAAAGACAAGCAGCATGGGATTGTGGCTAAGAATACGTGCCAGAATCCTACAATGTATGTCTCCCTATCTCCGAATCTCAGGCCAATGCCTAGAAACAGTGTTCCACAAATATAGGCGAGTGATACGATCATTGCGGCTGTTGGGGTGGGGGTGGTTATGGTGGAGAGGAACAGGTGTCAACAGGTTAATCTGACTGTGAAAGACAGGATCCAGGGGCCATAAGCCGACTGACTGCCTTTTTCCATACTCCCCTGGGTCTCCTCCTTACCTAGGTGCACTCGAACCCTCCCTCAAATCCTGGGTTAGTCTCCGCTCCTCTGGGACATCTATTGTGGTTGTCTCGGTCCACAGCAACCTGTCCCCCTCATCCCCTCCTCGTCATTGGGCCCTGGATGCAGCTGTCTGTGACATTGCGTATGGATTTTACGTATTTCCGTCCTTGTTACCCAGCATAGGCTAGGCAGACCAGACCCTGCAAGATACCTGACCCCTGCCAAATTTTGCAGAATGATGTCCTTGTGTCTCCTCCAGCTTTAAAACTCATGTCCACACTCTCACGTTTTTAAGCTCTCAGCTAAATGTTTTATCATAGGTTTCAACATGTATTTGGATATAATTATAGAAATTATATATTATGTTAATACATAAGTATGTATTACACATTAGAATAGAATATATATTTATTTTACATACATGTTATATGTTTTACATATAAAGAAATATAATAAATAAGTAAAATTAACATATGGATATAATATGTGGCATGTGGTAAATACTGATATTTTGAAAAGGAACTGTAATATCACTTGCAAAACATACGCCATTGAAGCCCAAAACCATTGTGTTGTGATACCTTTCATTGTGGATTTGAAAGAAAATCACGTACAAGCTTCACTTTCATTGTGAGAAATTCTGCATTGTTCTTTTTTCTCCCTGAAGTTTACTCCCCTGGCAGAAATTTGGTCTAAATGTATATATATATTTTTAAAGATTTTACTTATTTATTTGACAGAGAGAGACAGCCAGCGAGAGAGGGAACACAAGCAGGGGGAGTGGGAGAGGAAGAAGCAGGCTCATAGCGGAGGAACCTGATGTGGGGCTTGATCCCGGAACACCGGGATCACACCCTTAGCCGAAGGCAGATGCTTAATGACTGTGCCACCCAGGTGCCCCTAAATGTATATTTTTATTCATCAAAGTCCTTTATTAATGACTATTATACATCACTGACTGTGACAAAAATAGGTTCATGATTTGAAATTTAAATTTTAAACATTTTCGTTGACTACAAGTCTTTAAATTTTAAAAAAAGTTATTTTTAATTCAATTATCATTATGGTTCTTCATAGGATGCAATTGATCAGAACAGGATAAATATGTCATCGCTCGTGATAAAGAATGATTAATCCTAAAAAGGTAAGACACTTTGCGAGATACTTCTCTTAATAAGATAGGCGGGACTGTTGTTTTTTCAGTGAATGCATTTATGAATGAATCTTGGGATTTTTAAAGAGGCAGGTGTCATCATGAATCCTGTTCACACCATTTTATTTTTGTGGGTGTCAGCGCGGAGACACTGTGTACGTAACAAACAGACGGGAATGGAAGAAGGGCTTCTGCTGTATGCTGTTTTGCGGCTCGGGCTCCTTTCAAGTTATATGCCCAAAATGACACAATGCTTTTTGATAAGCCACGAGCTGACAATGGTACTGGGTTCTTCTTCTCCCTCAGTGACAATGAAGACTTGAGAACACTCTGCCTCGTTAAAGGGCTGGTTCCTGGTGATGCCTTTTCTGTGGGAATGGCTTCTGTTCCTCACCCTTCTTCTTACAGCTTCAGGTTGGATTTGGCCGGTGGGAGGCCCTGGGAGTGGGTGGCAGGGAAGAGAGGAGGGTAAGTAAGGTTGGGCATGTGTTCCCAGGCTTCATCTGTGGGATGGAGGGCGGCAGGGGGACGCACCTGTTCCAGAAGGCTGGAGCTCCTTCGCGTTTTACACAGCCTTCCCTGTCAGGTTCTAGAAACTTCTCTGTCCCCTCACCCAACTCGGGCCTCACGAGCCCAGGGAGGCTGCATTACCCTTTGTTGTTTCCTGTGCCCCACCACACCTTTATAAACATTTCCTCCATCAGACTCTCCTGGAATTGCCCACTCTGAGTGCGCTGTCAGTTTTCTGCTGGTACCCCGACTGAGAAACCTGTTTTTTATGTAGTGGAAGAAGGATGTGTGCGAAGGAGGAAGTGCCCAAAAAGGACACATGTCAGTGGAGGGTCTGGAAACTGATGCTCTTAATGTGTCCATGCCTAGGAACCCTTAGAAAATCTCCGTGTCCCCCCAGGAGTCTGGGTACTGCGAAGTGATGAAGGCCCGTCTAGCGCCTGGCCTTTCCCCCCACTGTAGAAAAGTCAGGACACAATTGGGAGCCGAATAGATATTAAAGAAGGCTGGCGAGTTCTTTCTCTTGAATGCCATGTGATGCAGGCAAATCTGATACAGCCCGGATGTGCGTCCAGCACCTTCCATCCTTTGCTGCTGCCCAAACACCCCCACCCCTGGCCTCACCGGCGGGGGAAGCAGATGTTTCTCCTGGAACTGATGTATGTGGCGGGGGCTGGCTTCACAAAGCCAAGACCCATAATTGCCTTGAGTCTGGCATCGATCATCCCTGACGGGGAGCCTGCCTGGTGTATCCGCCAGCCTCTCCGCAGTGCTGATTTAGAAATCGCAGATAACCCACGGAAAGGTCTTTATTGCCGTGGCGGGCAACGGATCTACAATAACATGTAAAGAGATGGGGTCCCCAGGCCAGGACGGCAGCTGCCCTGTAAGTTGGAATTGGGGGTGAGATACGTGCGGGGTCCACCTGCTAAAGGAGGAGCGATGATCTCACATCCCCCACCCCAGAGTTCGCTAGAAGCCCCCTGGGGGCCATTGCCCATTATTCTTGGTGCCCCTGGAACCTGAGGCCACCGGTACGTGGCCGTGGGCTGTGCTTGCATTAGCTGCCCCTGTGATTTTTCCCTTCAGGAGGGTAGTTCGGATTCTAGCGTGTACGGATGTGCGTCCGTATTTATCAGCGTGTGTAAGGCAGTGGCTCATGTGAGACTGTGGATTATCCGCCAGCAGATACTCACTCTCTTCCCTTCCCATTGTGAGTGGCCAGTGCTTCCCACCCCTCTGATGTGGGCCTGGCTCTGTGACTGGCTTTGACCGATTACATGTCAGTGGAAGTGACAGGAGCAAACACATTAAGTGTGCCCCCACAGGTCATCCTGCCCTTGCTCTCGGGGGTCAGCCACGAGAAGAGTGTGCCCCTTCTGATCAGGCCAGGAAGGACACGCGTGGAGCCGACCTGAGCCCCAGATTGTGTTGAGCCCGCGGGAGCCCAGCCGAGATCAGCCGAGCTGCCGTGGCTCCGTGGGCCTGCGGGGAGCTCGTGCTTCTTGTAAACCACGGAGTTGCGTCGGCAGGGCTGACAACAGACGGAGTTTGTCAGTTCTGCTCTGCTGAACCCAAGGGAAGTTGTTTTCAAAATATTTCTCCGCTCACAATCAGGTTTCATTCATCCCGCATTGACTTACGGATACACGTGTTTCTTCTGCAAACGCTTTTCAATCACCCTGGGTATCAGGCATGGTTCTAGAGAGACTCCTATATCCCTGTGTGTCTGGGCCATCTCCTGATCCTCACGACAGAAAGGAAGTGATGCAGGGGCACATTCTCAAAGTGTTTGAAAGGCAGGGTATAAATCCAGCCTGCTTCCCGGCCCAGTTCTCCTGCTCTGCTCGGCGGCCTGACATTGTCCGAGGCCAGGCTGGGGTGGGGTGAGTGGAGAGGAATCCTGCCCCTGCCTGGACAGGCTCAGAGGATCCCCCGCCTCCTTCCCCTGCATTACGTCAGAGGCTGTGGAGGAGAGGGGTTGGAGGGAGGTGATGCTTCCGATCTCTCCCGAGGGAATCAGGTGTTCTCATCTCTGGCCTGGGTGAATTGGCTCCGCCACTTTGTGGTTGGCCTTGTTTCTGTTTTCAGAAAAAGAAACTGAGGCAATAACTCACCCAATTATCGGCACAGGGCGGGGGCCTTAAGTGTCATTTATTATTACGCCAAGTCCCCGTGATGAGAGGAGTTAAGAGCCTTGACCTGCAGGGTGAACTCTTGAACGTCTGTGCAGCAGACAGTCGCCGTAGCAGGCCTGACGCTGGGGTTGTGAAAGGCCTGGCTGAGAGGGTTGGCCCTTGGCTGGCACCTGGGAACTGGGATCTGGGGAGGGTTCCCAGCACCCTGACTGATAAGAGAGGCTCACTGGGCCTAAACTGTTTATACAAAACAATATGCTTTCTGCCGAACACCTGCTCTCCTTCTGGAGTCTGGGATCTCGGCACACGCTCGGCAGAGGCTGCCGCACGACGAGCCTCCGGTAAAAATCACAGGCTCTGACTCTCGGATGAGCTTCCCCGGTGGGTAATGCGTCACACGTGTTGTCACAGCTCGTTGCTGGAGGAATGAAGGGAGTCTTGCGTGACAACAGCTGGAGAGACCCTTGGAAGGCTGCTCTTGGTTTCCTCTGGACTTCACGCCTGGTGCCTTCTCCCTCTGATGATTAGTTTTGTGTCTTTATATCGTAATAAATCAGAGCCGTGAACACAACTATATGCCGAGTCCTGTAGGTCCTCCCAGGGGACGGGAGGTCTTGGGGACCCCCCAGCATGGCATCCCTTCCCTTTTCTTGGCTCTAAGGCTTTGCTGTGCTTGCTTCATCCCACCTGCAACACGTCCTGGACTTTTAGGATGGGCTTCCTGACCCCCAGGACTCTGCCCAAATCTCACCTTGACCAGTTCGGGAGGGTCTTTATCCTTCTTGAGCTTCTCCGGCATTGACTTTCACAATCACGCACCAGGCACTGTGTGTTCAATGATCACAGTTCCCTTCCTAAGAACGGTCTGAGCTGTGAGTTTTGTGACATGTGTCAATTCATCACCGCTTTTAGCCTAGAAGCCAAGATAAAACGATACCAAATGAACGTTTTGACATTGGTTTTGCCTTGTCCTCGATGCTCTGTGTTCACTGAAAAAAGACTTTTGAAGATAGAATCTTAATAGATACCAAATTATTACCTAACTTCAAAATATTTTGACAGGTTTTCAGAGACACAGCTTTAGCAAAGTATGTCCCTCCGTTATATTGCCTACAATTGGAATTAGCCCTGGGACTGCGAAGCCTATTTTTAAACATGATTAGAATTTCATTCTCTACAGCCTGGGTGTTTTAACTCATTAATCCAGTCACCCGAAATTGGTAAAGTGCCCTCTCAGTGCCATTGACTGTGAATATTGTGGAAATTCAGAATGAAGAAGACCCGTTCTCTGATTTGGAAAGACATGGTTCTATGTTTGGTAGTGTTTGTAGGTATTTTTTGGGTAAGGTTTATTTATTTATTTGAGAGAGAGAGTGTGTGTACACACGAGCCGGGGAAAGGGGCAGAGGGAGAGGGAGAGAGAGAATCTCAAGCAGACTCAGAGCCGAGCACAGAGCCCGAAGCGGGGCTCGATCCCACGACCCTAAGACCATGACCAGAACTGAAATCGAGAGTCAGATGCTTAACCGAGCAGGTGTTTGTCACGCCCATCCAATAGCTAACCGCCCATGCCCCTTCCAAGCAGTGCTCTCAGGGGATGCTCACCGTCCTCCCAGGTACCCCATGTCTCTCAGGAAAATGGACCTCATGCCCCACTACAGCTGTGGGACCTGAATGTTCCAAGAAAACTAGCATAATGCCACCCTTTTGGCCACATGATTATTTCTGAAAAACCGGGCGTAAGCCAATCGGTGTGTAATATTTTCCTAGATACAGCTTGGCCCGTCAGTGCAGAGCTCAGATCTTCCTTGGACCCCTCCTCTAGAGATGGAAGTGTTGGCGACTTGAGTCCTGGAGCTGCCGGGCCATTTTGGGAAGTAAGGCTGAGGGGGAGGAGAAGGGTGCCTCACAGAAAATGAAAGATACAACGTAGAGGAATCTGAATCCAGCCACTCCTGGTGTCTGAACGTCTGGACTTAATTGCTCACATGAACAACAAATCATTTGAAATAATTAAGTAAGGAGGAGTTCCCACTTTTGATGTTTGCTTTCGAAATTAATTTACGTGATTTAGCTCCACTGTGCCTATCTACCCATCTATCCTTTCTCCCATTGTTTACACTCTGATTTTCCTTTGGGAAAATCACGCCGCCTGTATTCCCAGACGCAAGTATTGGGCGGGACTGATTCCATGCTCAGATACATAGGGGAGCTCATGGAAGCTTCTGTCAAGTTTCACACTCTCCCCATTCTGGCTTTGATGATGGTTTAGGTTATAGCCCAACTTGGGCTAGCAAAGGGTAAAACACTTAAGACTTATGCAGTAGATACTATGAGATCCCCTTTCTTTCCCTAGTTTGTGCCACACGATTAAAGAAGATCTGTGTCCTAGACACACAGAACTGTTCGTTGCTACCAGATGAGAGGCCAGAACCGGCAGAAGGACGGTCCAAAGATGAAGTCAACATTATAGAAAGCGGGGATGAACAAGAGAAATGGATTCACTCAAGATCCTGGATTAGACCTGCCATGAAGCACGCTACCCCTGCGCTCTTCTGTTATGGACACCAACCCAAGCCAAACCAAACCACAACAAAACCAGACCCGGGGAGGGGATGAATGAAACCAGGCACTGGTGGTGGCAAATATACATGGGACCATGACACAAGGACTATTGTAATAAACACGTTGAATGGATGGATGGATCATTCTTCTTCTTCTTTTTCTTCTTCCTTTTTTTTAAATTTAAAATTTTTTAAATTTCTTTTTTATTTTTTTATAATAATATTTTTTATTATATTATGTTAGTCACCATACAGTACATCCCTAGCTTTTGATGTAAAGTTCCATGAATCATTACTTGCATGTAACACCCAGTGCACCATGCAATACGTGCCCTCCTTACTACCCGTCACCAGCCTATCCCATTCCCCCAGCCCCCTGCCCTGAAACCCTCCGTTTGTTTCCCGGAGTCATTAAGTAGGCTCCATGCCCGGCATGGAGACCAGCATAGGGCTTGAACTCTCGACTGTGAGACTGAGACTTGAGCTGAAATCAAGAGTCGGATGCTTAACTGACTGAGCCACCCAGGCGCCCCAGTGGATCAGTAGTCTTAAAAAAATGATGTTGGCCCTTCTGGTTCCAGGTGAGATAAACAGTTTGCCCTGTCTCTCCCACTGAATAAATCTATAGAGCCTGGAAAGGTTGCATGGAGCCGTGAACGCAGGAAGCTGAAGAGGAAATCGTTGTAGAAAGCCCAGAATTTGAAGCACCACCAAACTAGTGGTGAGCCGGATTTCCACTTCAGATATTAAGTGTCTTGATCCCCAAACCCAGACACAGACACTAGGGCAAAGACGGAGAGAGCTCCCGGAGAAGCCTAGAAGAGCCGGCTAGCCTTGTTCAGGGAAGCAGTTCTGGTAAAGGGAGCTGCCAACACTCAGAGAAAGTGTGAACATTCCCCATCCCTCTCCCCTTTTTCTCGTTTTTCATATCCAAACTCTTTTTTTTTTTTTTAAAGATTTATTTATTTATTTGTCAGAGAGAGAGAGAAAGGGAGAGAGTACAGGCAGGGGGAGCGGCCGGCAGAGGGAGAAGCAGTCTTCCCACCGAGCAGGGAGCCCGATGCGGGACTCGATCCCAAGACCCTGGGATCATGACCTGAGCTGGAGGCACATGCTTAACGGACTGAGCCACTGAGGCACTCCTCTTATACCCGAACTCTTGAGCAACGCTGTGGTGCACAGGAATTGAACAAGACTCTGAGTCTCATGACATAATATACAAAATATCCAGGATAAACTCTAAAATTGCTTGATCTATAAAGAACCAGGAAAATCTCACCACTGATGGAAAAGACTGTTAACAGACACCAACAATGAAATAACACAGACTGAAATTTTCCGACACAGACCTTAAAGCAGCTATGATAAAAATCCCCCAATACACAATTACGGACACACATGAAACAAATGGAAAAATGGAATTGAAGCCAAGAATAGGAAACAGCTTTGGGACCTGTGGTTAGGAAAAGGTTTCTAGACTTGATACCAACAGCATAATCCGTAAAAGAAAACAATGAATAAAATTGACTCTGTAAAAATTAAAAATTAAAAGACTGTGAAAAGACAGCTAAATCAGGTCTGTTATTGGGAGAAAACAGATGCAAATCGCATATCGGAATATATATTTGCAAATCACTTATCCAGCACATGTAAAAGATTCTTGAAACTCAGTAAGAAGACAAAAAGCCCAATTATGGCATCGGCCAAGACTTGAACAGACCCTTCGTAGAGAGGATCTATGGATGGCAAAGTCTCACATGATGGAAATTCTCTCGGTGTTCAGGCATCTTTGGGAAATGCCAAGGAAAGTCACGAGGAAATGGCGCTGCGTACATCTGAGAAAGGCTGTAACAGAGACTGGACAGTGGGAGCGCAGGAGAGCTGGGGGCACAATGGGAAGCTCACACGTGGCTTTTGGGAACACGACGTGGTATGGTCACTCTGGAAAACTGTTTTTCAGTTTCTTCTACATTGAAACATATACTTGCCAGATGACCCAGGGCCCCCATTCCTGGGTATTCACCCCAGAGGAAAGAAAACTTACATTCACACCAAAACGTGTTTATAGCGGCTCCGTCCATAATTGCGAAAACACGAGAGCCACTGAAACGACCTTCTGTGGGCGATGGTGGACTCGTCTGGGGTTCATCCACATGACGGGAGATGACCCAACAATAAGAGGGATGACCTGTGGAGATCCGCACGACTTCTTTGAATCTGGAAGGCATTAGGTTGAGTGAAAGAAAACAGTCCCCAGAATTACATACCGTACATTTCCATTTTTATGACTTCCTGAAAAAGCAGAAAAGCCATCTTGATAAAGAACAGGACAGGGGCTGCCAGGAGTACGTGTGTAGGGGGAGGTCGCGACTCTAAGGCGACAGCAGGAGGCTGGATTTATTTTGTGGGGAAGCTGATAGAACTGTTCTGTATCCTGATTATCGAGAGGTCGTTACGCAATGCATACAGACATTAAAATTCGCAGTATGTACACCAAATTCTACTGTATAATGTTTTTTAAAATTACACACACAAAACCGATGTCTCTGAGAGCGTGAGTTGTATTTCTCTTAAAAACGAGACTCTCTTATAGGTCCCGCTCTCATCCAGGTATGGGCTGACATTCCAGAACCGAATCCCTGCAGAAGGACGGTGCCGGGAACCCCTTCTTCCGAGGTGACGTCAATGCCTGTGCCCACCCGTAAAAATACAGCGCGAGCCAAGTCCTGGTCTTCGTGCTCAGAGTTTTCCTCGTCCTCCTCTCAGCCCTGATAGGCATATGGAAATAATGTTAGAAATGTGAACTTTGAGCATGAATGGGAATTTTATTTCTAGAGCTGTTCATAATGTTTTTTTCTCTTGGGTTGAAACCCTCATTCATATATCCAAATAAATTATTTGGGAGTGTTGATAAGAAGATAAATCTTAGAGGGTTTTCACAAAGGTCTGTATTCAGAAAACCCGTCCTTCTCAGGCTTCGCTTTTTTATGGGGAGTTGGGGAGGGGTTTTGTATGGCAATCTGACTTTGCTGTGTTTTCTTTTCCTTTTTATACGCTCGCAAAGTAGTCTAGACCAGAGTATCACAAGTTCATGGTGGGAAGGAAGATGGGCTTTTCCAGAGACAAGCACTTTTCAAAGCACGTGGAAGGATTCAACTTACGCTTGCAGCCCTGCCAAGGGGGCGAGCAACAGACTGGAGGCTTTGTTTGCATTTATTATTTTTATTATTATGTTCAGTTAGGATTTTCTAAGCTAGCAATCGGGAAGTATCAGTAGCAAGGTGGGGGACGCCTGCGGGCTATGTTCTCCTCAGACGGAGAACCTGAGACCGTGAGACCTAAGGGAATTTGCTCCAGTCCAGCGTGACCATACATCTGGGCTTGCCTGGGACACCCCCAAAATAATGATGAGCACCCCCATTGATTCTCAAAAGTGGTCCGATTTGGTCAATGAATTCTATGGTTATTCTACAAAGGTCACAGAGCTGGGAAGAGGAGAAGCTGGGACACGATTAGCCACGAATGGGGTCAGCTGACATCACCAGTCCCAGTCTCCCTCTCTCTCTCTCTCTCACCTCCACCTTCCTCTGTTTGGAGTCACCCCCAGTGGTCCGGTGAGATCCTCCCACTTCCAAGGCCAATGGGAAGAGGTGCCTTCCCTACCCCTCACCCCCCACCCCGCCAAGTTTCTAAAAGGCAATCACAGATTTTCAGCTCACTGGCCCAGTGCGGGTTTAGAACTCCCTTCTGGAACCTGGGCTGTTGCGCTAGGAAACTCAAGGGCTAAGAAGAGTGGGCAGTGTCACCGAAGAGGCAGAATGGATGCTGTGAGGGGACAAAGAGCAGCTGTCCCACGTAACTGTCAGTACCAACCGTCTACTCTGACTCTTGTATATGAAAACGTGGAGGGAGAAATTAGATTCCCCGCATGCTCTGAAAGGCCACGCGTTTACTGGTAACCACAGAGGACTGATTACATCGCGACGTGATCAGATGTGGCCATTGGAACCAATCCAGTAAGACAGGCAGGGAGGAAGGGAACAAAAGACCCTCCCTAAGGGCCAGGTAGTGACTGTATAAAATTTTACAGGCCAAATGTGGTCTTTATGGTGTGTGTGTGTGTGTGTGTGTGTGTGTGTCTAATGTAAAAGAACACTGTTCAAGGACTGGACAAAAATAGGCCGTGTGGGCTGGATTCGGCCCAGGGTACTGGTTCGCCAACCCCAGATCCATCGGAGAAAGCAAGACACAGACGTGTGCATAGAGGGCACAGACAGCCTTATGTCGCCGTATTAGCCCCAAGTATGTGCCTGCAGAGACCCTGTGGAAGGATGAGCATCGGGAAGGTTCCTGGACCGTAGACTGGGGGGCCGCTGGAGGGGCACCCCATGACTCTACAACCTGGAATCCCTCTGTCTGCTTCCTGTTGGTAGGATGGGATGATTCTCTGGAGAACCATGTCTGCCCCCGGCTCAGCTCAGACTGCGGCCCTCCAGGGTCTCAGCCCCAGTCACAGGAAAGGTCCAGGAATGAGCACGCTGGCCCCAAAGTCTGTGAGCCTCCCTGCTGCCCGAGGGTCATTTGGGTGCAGATCAGAGCTCCTCCCCCTGGTCTCCAGCCTCCCCTGGCCACTCGCTCACAGGGAGACGGAGAGTCGAGCTCCTCCCATGCCTTGATGGGGCTCCTGCCCACTTCGCCACCCTCCCCTTTTCCCTTGTCCCCAGCACCCCCATTTCCTGTTCTCACATGGACACACCCAGCAGTCCCTCCCTGGGACTCTGCCTTGCCGGTACCTCTCCCTAGAACATTCTTCTCTCCAGGATTCACAGCCTGTTTCATGGAGACCTTCTCTGAAGGTGGACCTCGAGGGGCCTTCCCAACCTCTCTGAGACAGCCACCCCACTGTCCCTCTACCTCCTGGCCTTGTGTTCATTTTCTTCATTACGTGTATCACTCTCTGGCATCTTTTGTGTATTTATTTGCGAATCCATGTGTCGTCGGTCACCTGCCTGCACCGTAAGCTCCAGGAGGGCAGGGATTTCCGTCTGCCTTGTCTCAGGTGTCCTCCGCACCTAGAAAACGACCTGCATGAAGTGATGCTTCCAAATATTGCTGAACGAGTACGTTCATGTTGGCACTAAGATGCTCCCTGTTTCCAGAAGCCCTGCATCTGAGAGCAGAGGAAATATGCTGCAGCCACAAGGGGAAATTGATCTGAGAACAGAGCCAGGAGACAGAAACACCAGGTCCTGATCGTGTCCTTTGAACGACATGATCAACCTGCTCCTGAAACCTGCTTCACCACTGCCGGGCTCGGTTACGAAAGCCAATGCGCTGTCTTTACTCATTGGCCATTTTGCATTGGAGGTTTTGTGGCTTGAATAAAGGAGACTTTAGAGTATCATTTGGCTGGTCAGAGAAGAGAGGACAGGGAGCAAAGGAGAGGAGAGGGAAGGGCATGCTGAGCGGCCAAGTGAGAGGTAGAGACCCCACGGTCCCAGCCTCTGATACAGCGAAGTTCTCTGTGCCCCAGAGAAAACCCCTTCACGAACACAGCAAAGCGGGAGTCAAAGGAACCTAAAGGGAAGGGTTGTAAAACTCAGGATAATCAATCTGGACCTCCTGGGATGTATATTCTTGCTACAAAGCAGGCGGAGTAAGGGGCACAGGGAGAATGCAGACGCAGGGGTCAAGGGCGCTCCCGCCGGCTTGGGCCTCTGCCCGCGGTGCGGCCTCGGGTCAGCACCTGAACCCCAAGTTTCCCGCCTGAAAAAGGACAAATACCAATCTCAACCGTTTGTAAAGAAGATTAAATCAGGGCGTATACGGTCAAGCGCCCAGCATAGAGGGTGGCCCACGGCAGGTGTTCGATAAACGGGGGCGGCGGTGATTACGCCCGGGTGTGGACTGTCCCGCTTCAAACCGGAGCGTCAGTTTGGGGAGTTGCTGAAACGGCTCCCGCTGGAATCGAGGGTCAGAAACACGACTGCTTCACACGGAAAACAGAGGATGCGTTCAGCCCGAGTGTGTGCCCCGTCGACGATCTCCAGCAGCAGCCGCGACGAGGGGGAACAGTCCGACCCCGACGCCGTATTATATAGCTTTGTGCAAATGCCCTGCGCCCCGCACACCGCCACCTCCCCCCCCCCCCCCCCCCCCCCCCCCCCCCGCTCTCTGGGTGAGCCATGCAGGGAGTCTTGTTTGGGTGCTAAGCAGGCCTTACCGTCTCTCCAGGGCTTTCTCATCTCCCAAAGCTCATGAGGGATGCTGTGGGGACAGGAATCCGAGTCACTGACGGCACAGCCAATGCATCTTTCAACACTTGTGTGCACGTCCTCTTATCAGATTAGCTAAGTTCTCAGAACAGTGTCATCAGAGATGAGATAAAATAGAATGGAGCAGTTTTTAGGGGAGGGACACAGGCAACTTCCCTGCTGGGCTGAGAAGCCTAGATGGAGGGTGAAAGCCTGGCCCCCCAGGAAAGTGGGGCACAGGGGGCGTGGGCTGTTAGACTGCAGGAATCCTGGGAGGTGGCCATCAAGAGAAGAGTGATGGGGACATGCTGACACCACAGTCATCCCCCTCCCCCGCCCTATTTTTGTGGAGAGATGTCCAGACCTTTTCAGATGTTTCTGTTCCAGTGGAAAGGTGCACTGTGGGGACTCATGCCTGCCCCGGTTGCCTCTGAGCACCTCCGAGTCTTCGGGTTGGCGGAGTCCCGGCTCCGACCACCATCCATCACAAGCTGGTGAGGGATCCAGGACCAGGACCTCTGTGCCTGGAGCTCACAGAGCCCATCTGTACGGGCTGCTTGGCACCGGGACACGCAGGCCCGAGCAGACCGCCGGTGGAGCAAGGGCTGGGGCTGGCAGCCATGCGTGTTTTCCCTGTCTTGCCTTTCTCTGTCCAGGAGCAGCAGACGGTGCGGAATGCACCCGTCCAGAGAGCTGGAAAACCTGGCAGCCCCTGAGGCCCGTCGCCTCCCTTGACACATGGAATGAGCCCCAAGGAGAAGCCTGAAGAAGAAGGTGGGCATTTATCAGGGTCCTATTTACCTCTTCCTAAGGACACAAGACAACTTGTTTAGCTCCTGCTGTGACACCTTCCCATTCCATTGAGAGAAGCTTCCAGAAGCTGTGTTTTAGCCAGCTGTCCAGGATGCAAGGTCAATGCTTGACTGCTCACACTCCTTCCTCCTGACGCCTTCCAAGACATCAGCAAATCCCACGGCTCTACCTCCACCATAGGCCCTGCATTATCCACTTCTCTCTGTTTCCATCAAGTCCACGCTGGTCCAAACCTGGACCATTTTTAACCTGGACCACTCAGAGTCCCCCAGCCTCGTCTCTTCCATTTTGCACTCTTCAATGCATCCTCCGTAAAATGCAAGAGAGGTGATTTAAAAAGATTTATCCAAACTAGTTACTCATCTGCTAATAACCTCCACGAGTTATTGCATCTAGAATAAAACTCTGCCTCCTTTCTTAACTTTAACTGTGTATTCCTGGACCCCATAACATGCTTGCAACACTCCAGATGAATTGGGATGCTCTCTGACCCTTGAACACATCACGTTTATTCCTGCCTCAGGACCTTTGCACATGTGACCTTTGCTTCCTGGATAGATGCCTCCCCACCCCCCCACCAGATCTTTAAAGGGTTGTCTGTTTGTCATTTTCCTTTCTAAGTTCCCTCTTTGCAATATTTTTTTCACCGGGCACTAGAACTTGATAAACTTCTCTCCTAACATCGATCTCCTTTCCAGCTGTCAGTTTATCATGTTCTTGCCTGAGGGCTATCCCTACTCTGGCCTTGATGGCTGCTAATGGTTTGGCAATGGTAGCGACAACCCCAAACAAGAAACTGTCAGAGTTTCTTGAACAGAGGTCCAAACTCCAACTCTGCTACTTGGCTGGTGTGTGATCATGTCTCATTTTCTTAATCTATAGAATATTGATTTTCCCCGCCCAGGGTTCCGGGGAGGACACATGAGCTAACAGAGGTGAAATGTTTTATAAACTGAAAAGTCCTTTGCAGGTGGTTAGTAACACTCAACACGTACTTATCGAACAGCGACTGAATGCCAGACAGGCCTAGACTAGGAATCCAAGGGATGGTACGTGTGTCTGCCTTTGAGTGCCGGGGGCGTGGCGGCAGTGTTTCAGCTCGTGGAGGCAAGCCAGACACCGCCTGGATTTGAACCTGGCGTCACTCACTCAACGGTATGATGACTTTGGGAAAATGACTTGATTTCTTTCATGTCAGTTTCATGCTTTAGGAAACGGGTTTAATAACACCTCCTAGAGTAGCCGCTGTGAGGATCAAACAAGTTAATCTAGATAAAGCCCTTCAGAGAGTACTTGACAGATAGCAGGGAGGAAGTCATCATTAGTTATCCGAACGGAAGACCAACGGATAAGCCTTATTCCCCACTTTTTACTCCCTGTCTACTCATCTCCAGTTCAAATTCTGCCCATTGCTCCAGGCTTGGGTCAACCCCCAACTCACTAGCTTGACACCTCCCGCCTCCTAGCTGCGTCTTCCCCAGTATGAGTCTGAAAGAGTAATGTCTGCTTTCCCATCCGTCTTCCTTGTAAATATTTGAGTTGTCTGTCCCAGCCTCACCATATGTCCTGGGTCACAGAAAATTGCCAATAAATGTATCAGACAAAGGACTTTATTGTGAGAAGACGGCATGCATCATGGAGGTTCTCCGTGGGCTTAGACTCCACCTGCCCAGGACAGGGTTAACAAGTACTGTTTGATGCGTGTTTTCAAGATGTTTTCTTATATTCCAGGAGCAAAGCTGAGGGAGGGTTGGAAATCCCCACCGGGACCCCACAGGCACAGTAGCCCCAGCTCTGAGACCTCCCAGCTCCTGAAATGCACATGGAGAAGGGAAGAGGCAGGGGAGGTTGGATGGTGCCAGGTGGGGGAGAGGATGGTGGTGGGGATGGAGGAAGCATGAAAGCACAGGGAGAGAGGGGAGGGGTGAGGGAGGCACTGACTGGTGCCCCACCTCTGATGGGGGCTGTAGACATTATTTTATTTCATTCCTGAAACAAGCTCTCTGAAATAAAAATTATGTTATAAGGAGATGAAAATTGGCAGCTCCATGGAGACAAGAGTTTTTAATTTAATTTTGTTTAGTTTGTTTCCTTTGTTTTTGTTTTGCCTTGGTCATTGTATCTATAGCACATAGAATAATACCTGGCATGGAGTAGATGCCCAAGAAATATTTGCTGGATGGATGACTAAAAAATGAATGAAATGAGTAAAGAAGGCTCCAAGGCTTAAATGCACACGTCTCCAAAGGATAAACACAAACGGCCAGTACGCACATGAGAAGATGCTCGAGGTCCCTCATCATTAGGGAAATCAAATCAAGACCACAACGACACACCACCTCACACCTACCAGGATGGCTGAACAAAACCCAGGAAAGAACAAGTGTTGACGGGGATGTGGAGAAACTGGAACCTGCGTGCGTTACCGGTGGGGAAGTAAAATGGCGCAGCTGCTGTGGAAAACAGAAGGGAGGTGCTTCAAAAAACTAAAAATAGAATCGTCATGTGACTCAATAATCCCACTTCTGGGTGTATACCCCCAAAGAATCAAAAGCAGAGCCAAGAACAGGTATTCGTACGCCCGTGTTCCTAACAGCTCTATTCACAACGGCCAAAAGGAGGAAGCAACAGGTAGCCATCAAGGATGAATGGGTAAACAAACTGTGGTCTCTCCTCGCAATGGGCTATTATTCTGCCTTAAAACGGAGGGAGAGTCTGACCCAGGCTAGCACACGGATGAACCTTGAGGACGCGATGCTAAGTGAAATAAGCCAGTCACAACAGGACAAGGGTTGTGTGCGGTACCCAGAGCAGCCAAACTCACACCGATAGAAAATGGTTGGGTGGTTGCCATGGGGTCTGGGAAGGGAGAATGGGGAGCTGTTGTTTCATGGGAATAGAGTTTCCACTTTGCAGGAGGAAGAGGGTCTGGAGGTGGACGGTCGGGTTGGTTGCATTCAGTGGGAATGCTCTTCATGCCATTGGACTGTACACTTAAAAATAGCTCAATAGTAAATTTGCGGTATATGTATTTTACCACAATTTAAAATTTAATTAGAATTTAAAAATGGTTTGGCTTAGGAGAGAGAAAGCTTTAAGAAGTTGGTGCTCGGCCGCATATCACAATACTCGTCTTTGGCAGCTGTGGAATTGTCTCGGGGTGTGAAGGGGTCTCAGGCTCAGAGGCACAAAGGGGAGGAAAGGGAGTGAGAAACAGGCTGGAAGGAGCTGAGCAGGGGCTGAGGGAAGGAGGCTGGGCAGTGCTGGGGGGAAGGGCTGTTAAAAGGGCAGGTGACCGAGCAGGTGGAGCCCTGGGCCAGCAGATGTCCGCACTGATGGGAACCCCAGGCTCTCCCCACACCCTGTGGGCTGCTCTGTGGATCCGGGAAGAAAAGCCATAAGCAGAAGGCTTTCAGTTTGAGGTGGCTAGAAGCTATTTCTAAGTGGTGTAAGACAACAAAGAATCTTGTGATGAAAGCATCGAGGGATACGTGGAGTTCAGGCACAGCTGGACTGGGGTGCCTGCCTTTTGCGTTCCATCTCTCTGCCTTTCTTTCATCTCTTTAGGCTCAGTTTGTAGGAAGGCTTTTCTCTCCTAATGGCAGAGATGGCCCCACGAGCTCAGGTTACATCTTACAGGTCAGCAACTCCAGAAAAACAAGAGGGAGCTCAAAGGCTTCTAGCAAACCTCTCAGCCCAAACTCTCATTGGTCTGACCTGGTCATTGTGACCGTCTTTGATTCAAAGCGTGTCCAGGAGAGTGAAAGTCTCTGACTGGGCATGCGTGGGTCTCATGTTCACTGTGGAGTCAAGGGTGGGCTGAGCCCCATGGCAACTACAGGGGCTGAGAATGGGGGAATGGTGGGTGGTTCTCCAGAGGGGAGCCTACTGCCACTTCCACACATGGGGGATGTCTGCAAGGCAGGGAAAAGCATACACGCCTGTTCCATGGTCTCCTTCCTCCTCGGACCCGTTAGACCAGGTGACAACAGGTGCCTGGGCTCAGACAAGAATAAGGGAGCGGCCAGTGGACAGCAGAAACACAATTTCTGTAGTATCTGAGGAGTGAGGGGGCAGGGTACCCGTGGGCAGATCCCTCTGCGACTTGGCCCTGCCCCCTAGAAGCTGTCCTTGGGCCCGTTGTGAGATGGTTGCCTGCCCACAGCCACCTTGACAAGCAGCCCACTCTGCCCCAGGGAGCCCGAGGGCCTGCCCCGTCCCCTCTCTGCCCGAGAGGCTGGCATGTGGCAGGGCTGCCCAGCTCTAGGCTGCTGAGAGCTGCTGAGGGTCCGTGCCAGGTGGCGTGACCCGGTGGGGCAGAGTGGCACCGGGGATGGAGAAGCAGGGCCAGAGGGCCAGGGCTGGGGCATACAAGGGCCTTTGGCAGCCTTGGGTGAGCGGAGATTAGCTCTACTCTGACCCTATCAGCAGGAGAAACTCAGATACATCCCCAAGGGGATCTGCAGGGGGAAGTAACGGCAAGAGCAGGAGAGGGCAGGGAGAGGCGCAAAGGGGCAGCTCGAACCATCCCCACTCCTCCCGAGTGGGGCAGGCCCCTGGCCCCCCTCCTTGGCCCATTCTCTCCTCTCCTCTCTTACAAGGGCATTGACCTGACAGTCGCCCCAGGCAAGGGTATCAGGGTGGTGGATTGGAGACTTCTGTCCCACAGTGACAGCACTCCCTACTTCTCACAGGCCACCTGGCTGTGCAGAGTGGGGACTCCCTTTCCCAGCCTCCTTGGTGTCGGTGCGTCCCTGGGACCAAGCTCCGGCCAACCAGACTGAGCAGAAGTGGTGAGTACAACTTCCTTCTGGAAGCCTTTGTCATGATCCTTCCTTGGGTGGAGTCCAGATGGAACAGGGGGCCATCAGGGGCCATGTGGATAAGGTTGATGCCCCATGGGTGGGGGAACCAGGAGACAAAGGAGCCTGGCCCCTGACCACTTTGCAGCGTGGAGTTTCCCTGTTCCATGCATGAGAGAGAAATCAGCTTTTCCTATGTTGAAGCCAACCTCGTTTCCGGTCTCTGCAGTCGAACGTCTACAGCAGCTAAACAGCGTGGGCAGAGGAAGAATCCAGAGCATTCCCCTCAACCACACCAGTGCCCTTCAGGAGAACGAAGCGAAGACCAGACCCCCAGGGAACACAGGGCAGGAAAGAATCAAATCTAAGCTCTGCCCATCCTGCACCCGATGGGAACGGTCAGCGCGCTCTGGGCCAGGCACTGTCCCCAGCTCGGGGATCAGGTCGTGGGACAACCCGCCACAGCCCCTCCCTCATGCCGTGACAGTCCTAGTGTGGGAAGACAGACAATAAATAAGTGATAAAAGTAAAGATGGTATTTCCTGAGAGTGGTAAATCCTCGGAAGAAATCAGACAGGCGCGCTGGTGCGAGGGACCGTTTTAGTTTGCACGGTCAGAGCGGGTGACACTGGGGCTGAAACCTACGTGTTGAGAAAGAGCTGCACGCCTGGAAGGGTCACAGGGAAAGGCTTTTCAGGTGAAGGAACAGCAGGCACAAAATCCGAGAGGCACGACAAGCTTGGCATGAGTTAATAAGAAAAAGCTTGTGGTAGTGATAACGCGGTGTGCATACCGTGCTAGGCTCTCTGCTAAGTGAGCACGTCTATCATCTCCCTTAACCCCCCGGCCCGGACACTGGCTCGGTGATCCCCTTCCTTGTTTTCCAAAGCATGGAGCTGGGACCCAGCTGTGAAAGAAACTTGCCCTGGGTCCCACCGCTGGTAAACAACGGAGCCAGGCTCTGAGCGCTTTTCTCTTTCCCTCCCCTTGTGCACTCCCATTTTGCGGCCAGCCTTAAAGCTTTCAGGGGGTTGAAAATGTGGTCAGAGCTAATGAGGACAGGGCCTTACTATGGTTCTGCCTCACCTCTAATCCTGAGGCCGGTTCACTGGGAAGACGTAATAAAATACCACTGATGAATACAGAGATCGCTGCCCGTTCTTTCAAGCACAGCCTTGCCTAAAAGGAGGGCTGGGAATACAGAACTTTTCTCTTGTTCCTTATTTCGCCAATAGAAGGGAACTTCTTAAAGTCTTAGCTCCAGGAGATATGGTCAGAGTGCCTGGGGTGGGTCAGTCCTGTCGACAGGACCCTGGAATTAAAAGGTGAATGAACTACAGATCTCGGCTCCCTCCAGGATCTTGGTGCCCATCCCTGCTGAGCGTCCGTGGCTAGTATTTTCTGGAAAAGCAATATCTGAGTGGATAAAGGAATGACGGCTGAGGAGCACATTCCTGTTGCAAAGGGTGCAAAGAACTTTGACCAATGCACAGAGAGTAGCACTGTTAAAGCCCGCCCCTGCACCCCGCTTTCTTCTTACCCCAACTTCCTTGCCTGAAAGCCAGTCACTTGACACTTTGCATCCTTCCCTAAAGAGGTGTTTTTGCAATGCTTTCAAAGGTTAGCCATTCCTTTACCCCCATTTTTGTCCCCCTGATGGTTTTAACTCCTCATTTTTAAGTCCCGAGGATTCTCCCTCCTACATATGTCATGGTCTGCCCCTTTCTCAGCATCTTGGCCACCACTGCTCACATTCAGGTCCCTGTTGCTTCTTGCTGATTCCCAGGGGTCTCCCTGGTCTCCAGTCCTGTCCTTCCAAAATCCCAACTCCAGGCTCCTACCGGAGAAATCTTGCTACAAGGCAAACTGGACCATAGAAGGGGCATTGGAGAATTTTGGGGGCTGCCCAACACCTTCCAAATGCCCGCCCCGTGTTTGCAGAGTTTCCCATAATGCAGTTCCCACCGCTCCAGATGGCATCCTCCCAGCCTCCCTTGCTGCGGGGGTGGTCATGTGACTTCTGTTTCTCCAGTCAGATCCTCTTGTTTGAGCCGATGCTCTGGAAGGGAAGCGGCAGGGAGAGTGGAGGGTTTGTTAAACAAGGCTGTGGCGGCTTCTGGTCCTTCTGGGGGAGCGCGGTGCGCTTTCTGGTTTCCTGTGCCCTGAAGTCAGATGCAGCTTGTGGCTGTGTATTTCCCGATCTTGGCTGTCTGAGTCTTTGGAGAAGTCTCCATGCCGCCTGCTCTCTTTTAATCAATCCCAGTTTTGTGTGAACCAGTCAGAGTGGAGTCTGTGGGTTGCAGTTAAGAAGCCTGCCTGATACAAACCACATCATTCTCCCATCAAAACGGTGCTCGTTATTTCCCCGCCTTCCCTGCCCTGCACGTCCCTCTGCAGCTTCATGTCTGGTGTCCCATCTCGCAGTTTGCACTTGAAGGGTATACCAAGCACGGGCTCCTCGCTTCTCACTCCCTTATGCTATTCTGTGCACTGGAGTTTTTCTCTTACTATAAGCTGCGATGTGCCCACTTCACAGAAGAGAAAATGGAGTCTCAGCGACACGGTCACGTGTTTGTTAGGGTCACAACCAGAACTCAGATCCCCGCTGAGTACCGGACATGACCCCAATGCGGAAAAACTGTCGACATCTCTCAGCCATGTTCAGCTGAGGTCCTGTCTCCTTTTAAGCTGAATTCAAGGCCTCCTTAAAGTCCCTCTTCCCCTAATGTCCCTTCACCCACAGTCCACAGTCCGCCCCCTCACCATACCAGGCACTGTGGCTCATTCCCTACCCAGGCCAGGCACCATCCCACGTCCCCTCCTTTGCCTGGAGAGCTTCCTGTCCCTGGACTGTGTCCCTGTCCCTTTGGTCTAATGGTGAGGTCGCAGGCTCTGCGGCCAGATTCCCTGGGTTCAAATCCTGGCTCTGCCTCTCCCCGTTCACCTGAGACGAGGCAAGTCATCCAAACTCTCTGTGCCTTGACTGTCTCATCTGTCACCTCGCTTAATGATGGTGAGCCTCTTACGTGTGTTGTGTGGAAACACCGAGTAAACTCAGCTGAGTGGCTTGGTAAGCACACAGTAAGCGTGAGCTACTGTTCCTCTCGTCATCATCGTCACCATCTGGCAAAGTCTGTGTCTGCCCACCTCTCATGACTCCTCTTCCCTTTGAGCAGGCCCTCCCCAGTGGGGAGAGCTCATTGCTTCCCAGTCAGGGCCCCAGGACGCCCTCATCCAATCCTTATTTGGAGCACATCTCCCGCCTCTTCTGAGTGCTGGAGGCAGCAGAGTCTGGAGCCTGATGTCCTGGGCTCATACTTGGCTCCAGCCTCCGATGAGCTGTATGACCTTGAGCAAGTGACCTAACTTCTCTGTGTATGCTTCAGTTTCCCAGGGGACATGGCAATGATAAAAGGACCCACTTCATGGAAGAGTGTGGAGACCAAATGTCTTAGCGCTTAAAACGGTGCCTGGCACGTGGCCAGCGCTCAGTAAAGAGCTCCCATTCGTTGTTTGCTGTCTGTCTTGCTCTCTACCCAGTGAGCATCTTAAGGGCACGATCCAGGGTTTATTTATCTTTGTGTTCTTGGCACCGTGTGCAGTGCCTGGACGTGCTGGGTGCCACATTCGTGCCCCACGCTTGCGAGTCCGGTCTCATGTCAGTTATTTTTCCATACCTCCTGCCCGAAGGGCACTGTTCCAGCCTGAAGAAGAAAAAGAGTGCTTTCTTCCAAGCTTGGTCCCCTTTGGGCTGTTGGCTCAGGAGGGCCCCAAAAGACCCAGGTCATGGGGAAACCTGTTAGCTGCGGGGGACTGGCACTCCTCAGCAGGGGCTCAAGGACCACCTGCGCTTGGCTGGGGGGCGTTTAGGATCTCATCTGGAGGCATTTGGAGGGATGCTTCATGCAGAGGGCCACAGCATATGCTCTCTCCTGGGTGGTACCAGATGGTGGGGATTTGGCTACGTTCCCTCCATGTCTGTGAGCCCGCTGACCCTTCCAGTGGTTCCAGAATGCAACAGAGAAATTATAATGGTACTTTGAAATGACAGGAGCTTGGCAGAGAAGGAGCACACCATTGTTGCTGGTGCTTGACTGTATTCACGATTCCAGCCTGTATCATGGCCACCCTGGTTAGCTGTCTGCTTCATTCAGTCTGACCACCATGGAAAGGATCCAGAATAGGACGCTGGTTAAGAGATCAGGCCCTGGGCTCAAATCCCAGCTTCTCCACTTACCAGTTGTGCGAACCCCTGGCAAATACCTTTAGTTCTCTGTGCCTCGGTTCCCTTATCTGTGATATGGGAATATTATCACTGTAACAGCAGAGAAACATCTGGGATCAACAATGCTGTTTGCCTGCATATCAGTACGACAACAGCTAACACGCAGTGCTTACCATGTGCCAGAGACCGTTCTTTTCCTGATTTATGCTACGTAATCCTTATGACCACCCCGTGAGGGGAGTGCTAGCATTATCTCTGTTTTTAAAGTAAGCAAGGTAAGGAGAGTTTAAACAACTCGCTCAAGGTCATAAAGCAAGAAGTTGGCAGAAGCAGGATTCAAACTTGGGCATTCTGGCCCACGGGCCACGTTCTTACCATCAAGCTGTGCGCCTGACGCGTGACACAGACTTAATCAAAGCCTGGCAAAATCTTGCCCTGCAGCAAGTGCTGTGATCTGCTCCGGAAGACTAAAGGAGGCCACGTACGCGGTAACTTAAAACAGCCAGATGCTATCGGCCTAGTTAATGGACGCTGATCCATGCCTTTTTCCCCTCAAATACAAAGCGTCAGTTTGGATGATTTTGGCTGACCCAACTCCACTTCCTTTAGCAAGGATGATTTCAGCGATTATCATTGTCTGCACGGGAGTTCAGGTAGCTGCAGTGTGAGTAACACAGTGGCTCAGGGACGGCATTCAGGAACCTGGGTTTTTCGTACTTTGTGTTCTGGGATCTCTGGGACGTCAGCTTGGTCTGCAGGCCGACTCCCTCTTGACAACGAGCCAACTGCCCACAGTTCCAGATGGGGAGAATGTCTGAAAGAGAGGAGACAGCAGCAGTTGTCCGTTCTTGGTTGTTTTGTTAGCACTCTGAAGTCATTCGCTAGAATCTTCCGGAAGACTTCCCATCAGGCTGCCACGACGGGTCATCTGGAGTTGACTGGGTGGTGGAGAAGAGGAGCTGTGGCCACCGCACAGACTCTGTGGTCTTCTGCTTTCCTTCACTCGCTTCTGCCATTCCTCCTGCACGAAAGCCTGTCCCATTCCTCAGCACTGCTCTGACAAACCGTTTGTATCATTTAGGACTCGTTTCAGTTGCAGGGAACATGAAACCCAACCAAGAGTGACTTAAATGAAGATGGGTTTGTTTCCTCACAGCACAAGAAGCCCAGAGGCAGGCAGTGCGGAGCCCGTGTCTATCCGTCACTCGCGGCCCAGGGACCAGGCTCTGTCTCCCAGCTTTGCGTCCTCAGCACGCTGGCTGTCATCCCCGGGCTCATCACCCTCTGATTCCAAAGGGGCTGCTTCTACTCCAGGCAGGAAGGACAGAGGAGGAGCTGGGGTTGGTGGGGGGTGGGCGGGGCTCCTAGGTCACAGAAGCCAGAGGCCGTTCCTGAGAACGCAGAATCTGTTTATGTTTCACTGGCCAGAATGGGGTCACGTGGCCCTGTAGCTGCAAGGGGGTCTGGGAAAGTGAGTATCTCAGCTGGGCGCGGGGCTACCTTGGACAGAGCCCAGGTCCTGATGCACGGGAGGGACCAGTGGACACTTCGAAGACAACCACCAGCGTCTAGCCACACTCTTCTTCACAGCTCAGCTCAGCCTGCACCCCCGCTGAAAACCCTTCCCTCCTCACCCCAAGCCAGTGGGCTGCCCCCCACTTCTGAGACACCAAAGTGAAAAAGAAGAGGGAAAAGGATAGGGTGAAATACCCCATGTGCTTCTTCTTGGCCATTCCTGCAAGCTCTCTCAGGCGGTGTTGCCCGCACATCTTTGTTGGTCAGGGAAGCTGGAGGCTCCGAGGGTAGTAATGAGGGGCCCACAGTCATAGCTACGTATGGCGCTTGGCAGGGACAGGGACCCGGTGTTTCTCCTGTGCAGTTGCACGCTCTCTCCCGTTCCCCGTTCCCAGGGCACTACTGTCAGCCTGTCTGATCCCCCCACTGTCTGCCAGGTATACCCCTTATCCCTCAGGTCAGGAGCAGTGCCTCTGGGGTCCCTGTGCTCCCCCACAGGGGCAGAGCACCCCCATCCACACTGGCCTCCTGGCTGAAGAGAGGAGGGACCCCTGTGGGCAGCATCTGAATGCAGGAACCCCAGAACATGGCTTCTAACCGTGGGGAGAGCATTAAGCTTTCAAGTGGGCACTGAGCTGCGCCAGACGCGAAAGCAAACACTGCACATTTTTCTCCTTCTCCTCCCCTCCCGAGTCCTGCTGGGGGCCGGTTCATGGGAAGTTGGTTAATTGGAACTGTCCCTGCTGCCCCAGTGAGAAATGGGACGTTGTACACTGTGTCCCCTGGAGAAAGTCTCCCATCTGTTCGCTCCATGAGGATAATTACGTGTATAAATTACTCGCCTTCTCCTCCTTCCCCAGCCCGGGTGCGAGAGGGGGTGTGCTCGTGATGAAGGTTCCCGAGCGACCTTTGAGATGGGGGAGTGTGACTAAACTGACTCCCGCCTCAGCCATCTGCCCTGAGCACGACTGCGGTATCGATTTTCTATTCGAGGGGCGGAACACGGACATTTATTTTGAAATATTTTCTGTAATGAATCTGCGATTTGGAAAGGGCGCTTCTACAATTATTACTGTTGAACTGGATGTGACTTCCAGCAGCACAGAAAGTCACTGACTGTCCCTGGGTTTCCTTTCACCTCCCATGACCAAGAGGAAAGACCCCAGGCTGAGCCTCTTAGGAAATGCGGCAGGTGTTTCCCACCACGGAGGTGCATAAATCTCTCTCTGATACCCCGGCTGCAGACTGTGTCGTATGCAATTTTCTCTCCCTGGGGAAGCCCTGGCCTGGGAGTGGGGACGTTAGGAAGGAGTCTGCTCACTGCACTGACTGGGGTAGTGCCTTGGGCGGTTCACTTCCTCTTCTGGGGCCTCAGTGCTCCCTACTGTGGAATGGGAGGAGGAGATTTCTTTTCTGTATTTGTTAGCCCCATAACCACCCCTTTCCTCCTAGAGCTCCGTGGTAGGGAGAATAATGGCTCTCCTGCCAGATGTCTGTGTCCTAATCCTTGCATACGGAATTCGCTGGGTTACGAGGCAGAGGGAAATTCAAGTTGCTGATGGAATTCAGTTGCTAATCAGCTGACCTTAAAACAGGGAGACGCTCCTGGGTTATCTGGGTGGGCCCAGGGTTATCATCCCAAGGGTCCCTACAAGTACAGGCCGGAGGCCGAAGAGGGAGAGCCAGAGGGATGGAAGCTGGAGGAGGACTTGGCCTGATATTGCTGATTTCGGAGAAAAGAGGCCACCAGCCTCCAAGAAAGGCTGGCGGCCTCTAGAAGACGGCAAAGTTGAGAAAACAGTCTCTCTAGCATAGCCCCACCCACACTTCCGTTTCAGACCTTCCAGACCCATTTTGGACCCAGCACACAGAAGCCCGTCCTTGCAGAGCACGTACACCTCACGCCAGGCAGTTTGAGGAGCTTTTCGTGCCTTACTCACCGCATCTCTCGAGAAACCTGAAAGGCAGGGATCATTATTGCCCCCACCATTTGACAGGTGAGCAAACTGAGGCCCAGAGAAAAAGCCGGGGTTCCAAGCCTTTGGATCACTGGCCCGTCCCCACTCTCTGTGCACAGGACGGCATTTCCTCGAGCTGATGTACGAGGCTGTGCACACGTGACATCTGGTTAGGGTGGGCTGCAAGTCCCACTTGGCCTGCAGTCGTTGTTAATGGCTCCCCACTCATGCTCAGCGTGGGTCTAGTTTGGGGGATAAATCCCATAGTCACCGTGGGGTGTCGAGCCCTCCCTCCGAGCGCTGACTCAAGCCTTCAGCAAGAGAGTGGAGATGGATGAGCAGAGCTGTGCCAGCCGGGCTCGAGGAGCGCGGAAGGAAGCCTGGGATTATGTGACTTGCCTTTGAGCCGCGGTTCTAGGGCCATTTTGGTCTCTGACCCTCGCGAAACAAGAGCTCACACGATCAGCCCCCAGCCCCGGGTGGACATTTCCTCCCTCTTCATTTTTGCAACTCTTTCCCTCACACATGGGCTTCTTCGAGGGTCCCCAAGCAGGGTCAGGCACACATCTGGCTCTGGGTCTTTGCTCTTAGCCCCATAACCACCCCCTTTCCTCCTAGAGCTCTGAGCTCAAACGTCCACTTCTGGGAGAAGCCTTCCTGAGCCTTCCAGATTACTCCTGCCCAAACATAACTCCTTTGTTTCCTTCGTCATACTTCAAAAACCAGAGCGCAATCTGACATAGTGTATATGTTACTATTTATTCTGTTTTTAGTCTGTCTGCCCCACTGTGATGCAAGGTCTGGAGGGCCCGGAGTTTGCCCTTTCTAAAAACATCTGTATCCTTGGTACCAGCAAAGGCATCTGCCATGTAGGACACACTCAATGAATGAATGAATGGATGAATGAATGAATGGATGAAGGCAAGAAATGATATCTTGGCCTAAGTTCGTAGACTTGAGAAACAAATTAATCTGAGAGATTCCGAAGAAAATTTCTCAGTTTCGCTTCACATTCAGTAAATTTTTCCTTTGTACTCTCTGCATTTATTGTCCTGTTTACAGATTCTCCCCATATTATGTAAACATTCATTTATTTCTTCCAAAACTGCAGTTTTCTACATTTAACTTACCCATGCATCCAGAATGTATTTTGATAGACATAATGAGGTATGGATTGGATTTAATATTTTTATCTAGATCATTAGGCACTTTCAAAATGACCTGAATATCATTTATTGAATAGTCTTCCTTCGAATGATGGAAATGCGAACTGTGTCACATGACAAAGTCTTACATCGATGCCAGTCTTTTCCAGAACTTTCTATTGAGCTCTGCGGTTCTGTTCCCAATCAGCCCCACACTTCAGTTATTACAATTTGATGTGTGACAGTACCTGGTGGAGCTGATACCCTAATTTCTTTTTTCAAAAAAAAAATTTTTATGACTTACTTTTCCAAATTCACTTTGGACCATTTTCCTCACGATACCTTTGTGGGGCCTCATATTTTATAGCTTGAAAACAGAGGCAGTAAATATCTAGTCAATATTAACTCTATCTAGGAATATGCTGTGTATCTTATTGTTTCTTTCTTTTCATAGGTTTATTCATATGGATCCCAAGACTTGTTATAACATCTGAGCGCCGTATGCCATTGCTATGGAAAATTGGACTTGTTTCTCGTTTGGGTTTAACTGCCTATTCTTTTTTTTTTTTTTTTAAGATTTTATTTATTTCTTTGAGAGAGAGAGAGCGTGAGAGAGAGCAGAGAGCACAAGCTGGGGAAGGGGGGAGGGGCGAAGGGAGTGGAAGAGGCAGACCCTCCACTGAGCAGGGAGCCTGATAGGGGGCTCGATCCCAGGACTCTGAGATCATGACCTGAGCGGAAGGCAGACACTTAACCAACTGAGCCACCCAGGTGCCCTTAATTGCCTATTCTTAATACACAGGCACATTAACTTGTGCGTCTCGATTTTGTTCAATCAATCCTTTTTGTTATTCCTGTATCAACACCAACCCTGGTGGACCAAGATGCTCCTAAATTCTCGAATGGTCCTAATTTGCTGTTGTAGACCACTGGAGATAGTCAGGGTCTTGTTGGTGGGTGCCCCACGTTTCATGGCTTGAAGAGCTGGGCATGTCCGACGTCTCCCTCCGGGCACACCGGCGTCTGGTCCAGGGTGGCGATAGTCCACGCATAGGCCTTCATCTTCATAAGGGTTGATGCTGTTTCATCCGTGTGCAGCTCCCAGGCCACGGTCCACCTGGACCATTGTAGAGTCACAGAGAAGACAGGATCTCGGAGATCAAATTCTCCATCTGTGTTTCTGTAGACAAGCCAGTGGCTCAAGAGTGGTTCACTCAAGGTCACACAGTAAACCCAGGTCTGGGAAGAAGAGGGAGGGGCTTTTCATTCCTGGAGACTACCCATATCTCTCCCTGGGAGATCTAATAGCTCCTCCATCAGGGCTGACACACCTCTGAGCTCCCAACAGGTGCACTTGGGGGCCCAGACACACTGATGGAACCTGTCCACATTGAGACTCTAATACCTCCCTCTCCGCCCATGTCTTCTCTGCTCTTCTGCATCTCCATCAATGGCCAGGCCAGACTTCTGGTTGCTCAAGACCCTAACCTGGGAGGCATCTTTACCTCCTTCCTTTGTCTCCCAAGCCACGTCCAATCCATCAGGAGGTTGTGTGGGTTTGATCTTTGGAAGATATCCCAAGTCCAACCGCTTCCCACCACCTCCACCGTGGCCCCCGCCCCCACCCCCATCCAAACCATCGGATCTCACACCTGCTTTCTACAATGGCCTCCTCACTGCCTCTCACCTCCTGCCCTCGCCCCCCACCCTGCCCTCCTGGCCCCGTTGCAGCAGTCCGAGTGATGTGCAAGTCCTCTGCTCGAAACCCTTCGATCCTTCATTGAGTTCTCATCCCATTCCGAATGAAAAGGGAAAAGAGAGCAGTGGACCAAGAACTGGCTCTGGTGTCAGCTTCGTCCTTCTCTGTAGACAAATGGGCAACTGTCTCCTGTGTTCAATGGTTAGAGTGGTGATTTTAAGAGGTCAAGGGGTTAGCAGTCCACGGGTCCCCCCAACTCTCCTGCATTCCTTCCCTGACTCCCCACCTAGACCTGTCCTTCCTGATCCACCCTCCTGGGACCCCTGCCTGAGGCTCTGCTCTCCTTTACTCTCCTCCCGTTACATCCTTCCTCAACCAACCCATCATGACATGTGGGCTGTTCTGCTGATGACCAGGTTCCCAGAAGTGGCAGCAGCTCTGGGAGCCCCCTTCTCAAGTTCTAGCCTCTGTCCCGACCCCCAGATCTTGACATTCTCTGTCAGCTTAAACCCAGAAGATTCAACCAACATTGCCATCTTCCTACCCACCCCCAATCCACTTCTCCTTCAGACCCCCCCGCTTCCATTCAGCCATCGGTTCAGCCACCCAGGCTCAAAGACATTCGAGTCATCTTTGGCTCTCCCAGCTGTCAGTTAGGATGCTTTGGGCCACAGCTCACTGCAACTCCAACACACAATAATTTGTGAAAAATAAGTGTATTTAGCGAAAGATTGAGGAGGGCATCTCCAAGCATCACATAGTCTACTTGTGCAGAGAACAAGGAATAGAAGGGCAGATCATGGAGCACGTTCTTTGCACCTGTCCTTTTTATAAGGATACAGACCTTTCCTAGGAGCTCCATCGCACCCCTCTCAGGTCTTCTTGGCCAGAATGAGCCACAGGGCAGCCCTTACTGCAGGGGGCGTCAGGAAGTATCAGGCGTGTGCTTGGGAGAGTCAAGATCGGTTTTGACCAACCGTGGCCCTTCCATTTTTCTTTGGAAACAATCAGGGATTTGTCAGCAAGAATGGTGGGGGTGGCTGTTGGGTTAGGGGACATCGGTGCCTGCCACACTATCTTCTTCCACCCCCAACATCCTATCCCGTTTTCTCCCCTCAAATGCCTCTGTCATCTTTGTTTCACACCTGTTGCTAGGGCCTTGATTTACGTGGCGCTGGCTCTCACCTCAATCATAATATTTGCCTCTAACAGGACACATGACCTCTGATCCATTTTTTCTCTGACACCCTATCCCTCAAGTACAATACTAATTCTATCACTCCAGCACCCGATGTCTTTGGTGGCTTGTTCTTATCTACCAAGTTAGATATAAACCTCCTCACACTGATAGTCAAGACCTTCCGCAATATGACCTCTGAAAAAGTACAATTAGTCCCGTTTGCAGCTAGACTCAGGAAGGGAACCGAGAAAGAGATAAGCAACCCTCCTGGCAGCTGGCAGTTAGGTCAGGGTGTTCCCAAATCAGCAGGAACAAGGCTCCTGGAACACAGATATATTCAGAAAAGGCCAGACCCTGAGCATGTGTGAAACTAGGCAGAAATAGGACCCAGAAATGACTGCACATGCCCCTCTTCTGCTAACAGGAGTGATGACCGCCTCTTTACCACTGAGAACTCTGGCCCTGCGTTAATCTTCCTGCCTCCAAGATAAAAATATTTGAGTTACCCAGCCACCAAAGCGCCGCACCTCTTGACCCTGCCTCCTTCATCCCCCAGCCCAAGCCCAAGCCCTCCAGAAGCACTTCTCCATCCCTCTTACCGAGACGCTCTGGGCCTGCGGTGGGGCGGGGGGGTCTCCTCTGTTGCAACAAGCTAAACAACGGAACCATGACTGCAGCTAAACTCCCAGTGGTCTTTGGTTGGTGGGATGCACACCATGGCCCGACCTTCTCACCTTACCTCTCTCGGTTCCCTGAGACCTCCTTTATAATTCAGAACTTTTCTTTTTCATAATTCTGACCAAGCCTCCTGGATCTGGCTGCCATTTTTCAAGAAACATGGAGGATGGAGAGAATGTGTGGATGGTGTTGACTGACCATAAATATGGAATTACCAGGACTCAGACAGTGAGAAACTCTACTGGTGCCGTGGCCCAGGACTGCAATGGAGGAATTCTTGGGAAAAGAGCCATGGAGGGGTAACCTGTGGACTTTTAACGACCTACCGAATCAGTCACATTAGCTGTGGGGTCTGAGGAGGCGCCTCGGCTGGTGACGTCACAGAGATGGACGGTGAGGTGTTCACGGTGAGTCAGAGGGATGGCCACTCTGGAAGGGGGGTGGGCAGGGCGGTGACCGGCCTGCAGCCATGGAGGGGTTTCTGGCGAAGGGCCATTTCTTGACTTGGTCCAGGTTATAAGGATGTTTGTTTTAATATTTCACCAAACTATCCATTTTTATGTGGGTTTTTTTGGTAACTGAATTTCATTTTAAAATGAAAAGGTTAAAAAAGTGTAGCCTTGGACAGGTCGGTTTGTACAGATGAGGACGGAAGCAAGGAGCCCAGTTAGGGGCAATCCCAGCAAACCAGGAAAGGTGACCGAGGGGACCTGAATCAAGGGGATAGCATGGAGGTGGGGGCTACAGTGGGACGCTGGACAGTTTGGAAGGACCCACAAGTCTCACTGCCGCGTTGGACTGAGCCTGAGTGACAGAGGAGAAGCGAAGCTAGGCTGTTGTTTCTCGTGTATCCCGGTGAACACGGCGGCCAACGACAGGCGCGCGTGTGTGGGTGGGATGCAGACGTCAGTCTCCGCCTGTGAGACCCACAGGAGGCGGTGTCCTGTCCTCACACCTGTCACCGAAGCTCCTGGTCGGAATGAGGTGGACAGATGTGGGCCGTTGCTGGAAGCAGCGTAGCCCAGAGACATTTCATGACCTCAGGGAATTTGGAGAGGGCACAGACTGTCAACCTAACTTGTCCGATGTCCGTTGCCCCAGGAACTGCAGCCTCGAGACCACCCCCTCCCTGTGTCCCCGACACACGCCTCTATCCTTCTCACTCCTGAAATTCACATTAAACAAGGTGTCCCTTTTGTTGGAGCTCATTATCCATTTGTTAAATCGGATCATCTATCTTGTCTCCTTACAAATGTCACGTTCATAAAATAAGGGAGCCAGGCACTTAAATAATTCAAGGGAAAAGAGGGTCAATAGCCAACTCTTTTACTTTTGTTTTAGAGCAAGCCACACCTAGATTTGCAAAATAGCAACGTGCAGATACGTGTCCCAGGAAGATCTGCTTTTTGGCAGGTAGAATCCTATTTTCCCACTGACTTCTGGTATGATTTCTGACATGTGTAAGTTCTCTCCTGCTCCCCACTGGCTCTAGAGTTTCTCAGGCCTGCACCCCCCGCCCCCCCAATTTGTCGTACCATCCTTAAGCCAATGTTTCCACGCACCAGGGGAGCTGTTGGAGTCTCGGCCCCTAAGCAGGCGTCCTGGAGTCTTGCTTACAGAGCAGCCGTCCGTTTCAAGGCAGTTGCTGTGCAGGAAGGCTGCCTGCAGCTTTCAGTGGGCTCCGCAACTTGGGTATGGGCAATGTGCGGCCAGCTGCACTAGGAGTGAATTATGATGTCAGTATTCCAGAATTCCTAATGAATTCTCCTGAGCGAAAAAAAGGCTGTTATTCCACCTCCCCCAGGTCACGTTTTGGTTGATTAATGAGCAAAGGCACAGAAAAATCTATGGCTTTGGGGGAATGAAGAAGAGTGAAATCATTTCTGCTTTAAGAAATCACTGTGCCCCAATTATTTTATTTGTTAAGAGAAAATGATTTCATCTTCCGTTTATGTATTTCCTCTACAACTAGATTCAGAGCCCTCCTCCTTCCCCCACCTAAAGAGCAGCTTTGGATCTATACCCCCCCCTCCACTTTCATCCCTGCTGATTTGCCCCAAGACAGAAAATCCAGCCATGCCCCTTAGGGGGCAGTTGTCTTAGCTAATCGGGACCTGTTTTAAAGCCCGTGTAGTTTACATGAAATAAATCTGCAACCCTCTGATAAAAGTCATTGCCTCCCCTCCGCAAAGAGGCAGCCCCAAAAGAAAACTGTGATTGGCTGAGCCCAGTCTGACCCCTGCAAGGCCCTTCCCAGCACGGGGGCCAGGCCTCCCACCAGCTGGGGCATCCTGCTGATCCTTGGGGGAAAGTCACTTGGCACAATTATCCTGTCAATATTGATGCCTTTCGTGGGGTTGCTTAGGCTAATTAAAAGTCACGCTGTGCCTGACTTTAATTAGGATTCACATCAGGCCAGGCCAGGCTTCCAAAGGGAGAAGAAACCACACACCGAACACTCGGAGGGTGGGGGCAGCAGAAAGGGAGGGAGGGAGGACAGTTTATTTATAACCCTTCCCGCCACACGCGCACTGTGAGGCCAGCAGACGCGTGCTCCCCTCCTGCAGCGCGGAGGAGCTGGAACTCGGGAGTCCGGTTTGGCCTGTTTGGCTAAAGTCTCCATGGCTGGGGTTTCTGCTGGCACCCCCCCCTCCCCCCCCGCGCCCCAAGAGATGAAAGGTCTGGGATTTGAGTTGCAGCCCACCGTTGACTTTCGGGGTGGGCCCTGCTCTGAAGCTCCGCCCCTAGACCCCCAGGGGCCGCGGGCTCGGTTCCGCGCAGGAAAGCAGAACCACTGGTCTGCTGCCCAGGGTCCAGCGAGTCAGCACCGGTCAAGCGCTCACCGCAGGACGTGACTCGCAGGCAGCAGCTCCTAGGAACACGCCGGCTCAGCACGCTGGTTCCCTTGTGCTTTCAGTTGTGATATCAGAGGCCGGATTCATCTCATGTTTGTGTTCTGAGGGTCTAGAGAATGACTGGCTCTTGGTTGTGGCTGCGCGAATTGTTTGCTGCTTTCCTCAGGAGGAAATGGGACTCAGTCGGAGCCCACTCTGAACGGGAAGGTTTGTGTATCAGCGGGAAGGCCCTTGGCTGCAATTACAGAGCACCCCACGAACTCCATCTCAGGCGGAGGCAAGAGAGTTTCTTGTCTCCTATATCAAGCTAGCTGGAGCCCTGAGAGCCTCGGGCTGGTGTGGCAGCCGTGTGACATCACCGCAGATTCAGGGTCTTCCCACACTTCTGTCCTACCTTCCTCAGCTTATTAGCTCTTCATCCTCATGCCTACATCCTCATGGTCACAAGATGGCTGCCAAGATGCAGATCTTCCATCCCTAGAAGGGAGAAAGATTTTTGTCAGGAGCTTTGTCTATATTTTTTTTTCAGGGTGGGCAGCCCCCCATGTAATTCTTTCATCTCTTTACCGAGAACAGATTCACGTGCTAACTGCTGAGCTAACCACTGGCGAAGTGGGAAAGGGTGTGCCGTGATGGTTATAGCACAGGTTGATCCTCTGGGATTGAAGATGGGTTAGCTTCCCTGAGGTCTTGAGATCACTGGCTCCTACCTCAACACGAAGTCAGGGATCTGTTTGCAGGGAAGAAAAGAAAGGTGATGGCTGCTGGCTAGACGACTAAGAGTGTCTGTGTTATTGTTACCGTTGCTAGAAGAGTTTGCTAACTTGGTGGAGACTTGACCTGATCGTCAGCTCCACTGTAATGAAGTAGATGATCACTGCACTAAGAGTTACAGAAGACCCGGGGAACAGTCCTGGCCCTCCTGGTAAGTAGGTTCTTTGTTGGCAGTAGGACATGGGTGTCTTCTCCTTTTCCATTTAACGCCATTAGCTGCATGTGCCTCATGAACACAAAGTGGCTGCTGATGTGCCTGCAGCTGAATCTGTGTCCTTCACATAGTAACATCCGCTTATGTCTCCTTGGCCAACTTCTTAGCCATTGAAGACCAGGAGGCTTCTCAAAATCATGCTGTTTGGATTTAAATACCAGAATATTCAGCTGAAAGAGTTGAAAGTAGCCACCCTAGAGTGCAGGAAAATTGGGGCAAAGAGAATGAGAAAATGTCTTCTCTGTAAGAAACCTTACAGAACTGTTTGGTTAATCTGTGTGTGCATACCTTTGCTTAAATAAATAGAAAAAAATAAGATAGGGGCCAGCTTCGAAGTGGGTCTGCATCCCAACCGTGACCATACCTGGGGGGGGGGTGGGGAGATAGGCAGTAACTGACCCAGGTCCCTCAGCCACCTGACTCCCACCTCCCCCTCTTCCAGTCTGGTCGCTGCTTCTCAGCTGGAGCATAAAGCAAGAAAAGTGATTTCATCTAATCACCTGGGTCATTTTCTCAAAAATCGGTTTCTTTTTAACCGTTTTTCATGAGGAACAAAAAAGAGCATAAGAGGCCGCTAAATTGCCGTCCCTGCTGGCTCTCGCTCTGTAGAGGGGCTGGCCGGGAAGGGCAAAGGCCTTCAGGGCAAGCTTCAATTTTCAATCCATCTGGAGAGACAGCGGCCTCAATGCTTCGTTATGAAATGAAATGGCAACTTAGGGAGAGGCAAATAAATCGGAGAGAAATGCTTTTGACACACGCCAGAGAGCAGCTGCTAACCCGAATGAGAGGCCCGGAATCAACTTCTATTAACTCCTGTGCTTCAAATTCTTTGAAAGGTCTTTAAGCTCAACTCTGGAAACCAGAAGTCGACTGGCATTTGAGCCCAACTTGGGTCCTACCTTGCTGTGTGGCCAAGGAAGAGTCACTCAACCTCTCTGGGCTTTATTTCTGCATATGTCAAACGAGGTGGAATGTTTTCTACTCCGAACGCTCAAAAAGACAAGAGGAAAGGCAAATAAAATCGTAGTAATTGCCCCTGATTGTAAGTTATTTTATGGGATATGTAAGACATTTTCTTGGGCTTTTTGTCTCAGCCTCAATTGTGACAGCCTTGTAAATGAGACCCATCTGCTATTACATGTCCTTGTTACAGGGGGAGGGCATGCATGAGAGTGACAACCACACGGTTTGGGATGGCAGCTACCTCTGCAAAGAGGGAGGGGCATGCAGGGGGCCGGGGATACACAGAGGACTTCGACTCTCTCCTAACGTCTGGGAGGTAAGGCATGGGTGCTCATTACAGTATTTAGCAAACCTTTTTTAAGTCTAAACCAGAGTTTCTCAACATCAGCGTTGTTGACACTTGGGGCTGAGCAATCCCACTGTGTAAGGAGCCCTCGTCCTGTGCTTGTACGATATTTAGAAGCATCTCTGGCCTCTACCCGTGAGATGCCTGTAGCACCCGCCCCTCCAGGTTGTGACAGCCAGAAAGTATGTCTCCAGACATTGCCGAATGTTCCCTATGGGCAAAATTGTCCTCGTCTAGAGTCGCTCGTCTAGAAAAAAGAGGACATATGTCTCAGAAATATTAGATGACTTCCCTGAAGTCACACGGTCGGTAAATGAGAGACAGGTCCAGTGTCCAGCTCTCGTCAATCCTGTCCCATCATATGCTCTTCAAAATCAGTGTCCCTTGAACAGATATTTTTAGTGTCAGGATAGCAGTGGAGTTGCACCAGACATAAATACACTTGACAGAAAATAAAACATGGGAAGATTAGCTTTAGTTTTACAGCAAATGTAAGAGTAAACGCAATGCTAATAATTAAACACCGACTATGGAGATGAATGTAAATAACCCAGCTGGCTGCGCCCCTGCATGGAGCCCCGCCCCTGCATGGAGCCCCGACCAGTAGGAGGCGGGGACCCAGACGAGTCTCAGTTGCCAAGGGCCATTCCAGACGGGTTTCATCTACCCAAGTTGAGATCGATTCTGGGGGTTGAATTAGACTCAGTCTTTCCTACACTTGATATTCCCTCTGTGCAGTAACTTTGGAACCTGCGCCAAGCCTAATTTGGGTGCTGCCGAATTGTTTTCCATAGAGGAGGGAGCTGCCATCCCCAGGCTCCACAGCAGAGCTGGGTGACGGCTATTTGGTTGGAACCCACAGACCCTGACAGTCCTGATGCTTACAAGGAAATGAAAGGCCTGCAGAGGCCAATAAGCTGTAAGCAAGCACCTCACCGCTTGCAAATTTCCAGAAGCTGACCGATGATGCCCTGGGTGCCCAGGACATGGTGTAACTGGAAGGTTTTGTGACAGGGCAGGTCATCAAGTGTTGGGGACGTTCTGATGCACCGTGTGGTGCTGGGGAGGGTGGCAGTCGGACTCTTAGAAGCCTGACGCCTCCTCCAGTCCCATCCTTCCCTAGGTATGAAAATACTTCTAGGCCAGAATGAGGCTCAGCCATTCCGTGGGCCTCTGACTGCTTTTTTACACTGATGTTTGCTAAATGCACCCCACGTACAAACCCGCTCGAGGAGGGCACAGCGGGCAATCACACTGTACTGTATCTAAGTCACGGGCAAGTCCAGCTGCCATCGTGGAGGGAGACGAAGCACGGAGGCCTCGACGTGGGTGGGGGTGCTTCAGGGGTGTGGGGCACTGGGTGCTGTGGTGTCTGAACGGACCAGGGAAGCGCAAAAACCTGTAGAAAGAATGTGAGAACAGTCTGAAGGGTTTCCCAGGCATAAAACAAGATGGGAAATCACTGCCCATTCACGTGGCTGCTGCAAGCTTCCGTGGTGTCTTGGAGGAGTCATTGACTAAAGAGCTTCGGCCAAACGATGGTCAGGAAGACAGGGGCTTGGGCCAGCTGCCTGAGCTTGATTCACAGCAACCTCACCGGCTGTGCCACCTCGGGTAGGTTACTTAGCCTCTCTGTTCCTTAGTTTTATTGTTCGTAAAATGGAATTATCATGAGGCTGTACATTAAGCTTACCCATATATAATTGCTGCTTCCCGTAGGAAATTGTCAGTAATCGGCAATTTCACAAAATGCTCCATAGGGTTGTGCTAGGGATTGAGCTAATAATTGAAAAATACTAAGAACAGTGTTTGGCACCTAGTAAGTTCTAGGAAAGTGTCAGTATCACTATTTATAAAGCTTTAAGGAAATGTGTAACATCTTTTCCATGTGTTTGTGTGTCTTGCTTCCCACCAGTTGTTACTGTGAGCTGTTACTAACTTAAGAAATAAACTGGGTGGGTCAGCATTTTTCTGAATGGGATGGAATGGGGGAAAGACCATAGAGCAGGAAGGGAACTAACAGATGGTTTTCCGTATCGTAAGGTAAATCTTGCTTTACGAGTCTTGTCAATTCCGTCGCGTACTCGTGTGCCCGCATGTGTGTCTCTGTGCATGTACGTGGTTCTGGTCACAATGAGAGATACATTTCATGCTACGTGTCAGGGAGAAAAAGTATTAAAGTCACTGTATTAAACCATATGGACTGGATGTCGTGAGTTCTTTCAGAGACTCTTTTAAGAGACCTTTTGACTGTGCCACTCACTGACTGAGGGTCCTGGCTGCGGTCCTGGGCCTCTCTGTGGCTCCGTTTCCTCCTCTGGAAGATGGGGAGGACCCTCGTAGCTGCTTCATGGGGCTGTGGCAAGACGATGAATAGACAGAAGCAGGCCGAGGCTCGTGGCCCATGATAATGAGCCAGTTAGATGCCAGCTATTGCTGTTTGGGTTGTTATTTACTGTGGTTTATCACCGTGGCAGCTGGCTTTGCCTAAGAGGGCACTCCACAGCCAAAGGGAGAAATGGATTTGCCTCTGATTTCAGGAAGAGTTCATGAGGCAGGACATTCTTGGATAAAATCGCCTAGAAACATCAAAAACCAAATCCTCATATAAACAGTTACGCCATACCAACAGACTACGCTATGGAAAGACGGCCTCACAGTGGAGAGAGGTCAATCCAGGAAGGCTTCCTGAAGGAGGGGATTCTCGCTTGTCTCAAAGGGATTTGTGGGTGGGATCAGAGGAGAGCTGGGCCAAGGACACCCAGAGAGAAAAAAGGATCGGGGAAGATCCAGCAAGTCATAATTGGCCAATCTCACACTAATGATGTGATCAAGAGACGGACCTGTCTCCTGGCAAGGGGCCATCAGCACTTGTCAAAGGCCCCCGGTGTCCACGGGCAAGAGACAAATCAGAAATCACAGGTGCACACAGTTGAGGACATATTATGATCATGTCAGGGCCGGGCATCTGCCTGAGCGTTACAAATGTTTATGAATATTAATAACCATTTGTTCCCAGAGGACCACAAATCAGTTAATTAGGGCCCTGTCAACCTGTTTATATTATCTATAAATGAAAACCCACCAGCAGCCAAACATGAAATTAAGCGGGCCGTGTGTGGGCTGCCACCGTTTCTGGATAAATTACACAGCCAGCTCCCACCCGAGCCCCCGTTCTTGGCAAGGAGGTGGGTATTTCTCTTCCCTGCCCTTGTTTCATTCAAGTCAGTGGTTACGGAGGCACATGATAGATGGTGCCTCACGCGTGGCTTCGCTGTGTGCGGGGAGGGGGTGATTTAAGACCATCGGTAAATTAGCTGCAATCCAGAGTCTTGGAAGATAGGGAGAATACCCATAAATCAATATTCCATGGACAGGTAATCAGGCCCCCAATCCAGGCTCTGATCACCACGGGCCCGGGTCCATCTGTCTCCTTCCTGGAGTGATGGGCCAGGGGTGGGGGCCCCGAGTCACAGCCCTGGCCGGGTTTGTGTTGCATCTGGACAGCTCTCTGCATCAAGGATCTTAGGCATGTTCCATAGAACAAGTCTCAAGAAGTCAGAGACAGAGAGACAGAGATAGGGACAGAGACTGAAGCAGAGAGAGGGAGAGATTCATTCAACAACCAGCAAGTGTGGGGCCCTGCGCTCAGAGCCCAGAGACAGATAGAGACGGCAGTGAGCAAAACAGGCCAAAGAGGGGGCAGCAGTGACAGGAGCCGAGAGAGAGTCAGAGCCGCAGGCCATGCAGGCCGCGGTGATCCCACAGAGGTGAGAAACCCAATCTCCCGCCTCATTACACGGGTGAGTCCTTCCTGAAAGCCTCGAGAGGCAAATGCTTGTAATAGTTTTTCCTTTGTGCAAAAAAGAATGTGATTTCCTGATCACATTTATGCTAAAACCATACCAAATTCACTGACGTTGCATTATTAGGGGCCCAGTTACTGGAAGAGTCAGGACGGAAACAATCTAACAAGCTAGGACTCGTCTTGAAAATCCACTGTCTCGTTGGTGGAATCGTAGAGAATCGGGGTCACGTGCGTGGATCCCAGACTGGCCTCCCAGGTTCAACCCCCGGCTCTGCCGCTCGTGGGCTGTGTGACCTTGGCCACCGTACTTAAGCCCTCTGTGCCTCAGCTTCGTCATCTGTAGCGTGAGGGTAGTAAGAGGTCTGACCGCTTGGGAGGTTACAGGCATTACCGTATGTGACGGGCAACATACGGGCTCCCTCGGGAGTGGCCTGCCTGCGGGGAAGCAGGTAAGAGCCACAGACTAGGGATTGGCTCTCTCCCTCACAAGCTGGCTGTGCACATTTTGGAGGTTACTTAACCTCTCTGTTCTTCCATTACTCTCTTTCCGCTTCTGGTGGGTGGAAAGTCGATCGAATGAGCCATGTTTGGCCACGAGGATGAGGACCGTGCGTTTACCTTTAGGCTGGCTGACTCGGTTCGTACTGTGCTCCCACCAAAGTACAAGGTGTCCCCCGGGTTGTGCTCCCTCCGAGACGCTGGGGGAGAATCCTTCCCTGTTCTTCCAAGCCTTCCTTAGTCTGTGGCTCTCCAATCTCTGCCTCCATCTTCACCCAGCCTTCTCCCCCAGGCCCCTCTCCTGGCCTTACGTGGATCTAGGACCCACCTGGTGAATCCAGTATGATCTCATCTTGAGATCCTTCCCTTCGTTGCATCTGCAAAGACCCCTTTTCCAAATAAGGTCACATTCACAGGTACCAGGAGTTCGGAGTTGGACGGAGCTTCTTGGGGGCCACAATCCAACCCACTGCAGCACCCAAGATGACGACAAGAGTGGCATGAAGCCAAATGGACATGGAAGCCACATGGCAACAGCTTTCCAGGGCATGGTGCTCCCGGCGTGCCAGGGGCCGTGCCAACTTTCTTGCCTGGACTTTAAGGGGTTCACTCTTCTTGGGCTTGGGTGCCGTTATTACACTCCTTTTACAGACAAAGAGACTGGAGAGAGGTCATTTGCCTCCAGTCACCCAGGAGAGCCCAGTCGGAGCCAGCAGTGGCAGCTGGCAGTCTGTCTGCAGGGTCTGAGCTCCAACCCCAAGGCAGGGCTCTCCGCCCACCCTACCTTCCAGGCACAGTGCAGCATCTCCATCTGTATATGGCAATGCCCAGTGCCCAGATTTGGTGACTTGTTGGTTCAAAGCCAGATGAAACATACTGGTGGTCTGTAGCTCTGCAGGGGGACCCACCGCCTTCCGGGTACAGGAGAGGGTCGTTAATGCCGACTCGGGGCGTTGGGAGCCCTGCTTGCAGCCCGGGCTGCCCGCCTCTTGGCAGAGCCCACAGGTCCTTGCCGTCCTCCAAGACAGCTAACTCGGAAGTCCCGCTCTCATCCGGCCCTAAAGGAGCCGTCAGCGGGAGGTGACAGCGACCGTAATTCTGTTTTTATTATTATAGAGCGCCAGTCATTTCTGGCTGAGTGGCGCTGAGTGACGGGCGTGATTTAGGGATCTTACGGAGGGATTAGGGAGGCGAAGCATTTTTCCTCCGAGACCCATCCTGGCCGCAAACAAGTTTCTGTGGAGGTTGCTGATAAAAAGCAAATTATTTTATTCTGTTCACAATCAATTCCAACTCCAGGCTGCAGAGTCCCCCAAGAAATAAGGTATTAACACTTATCGTGTGGAGCTGAATTCTTCAAGGAATAGCAATCCTTAAACAGATGGAGGAGAAGTCGTCCTTAAAGCATTAAAATCCAGTGCTGTGCGCCCAGCTCATCCTTCTTCTTAATAAGCCACGCACCATCTTGACGTGTTTGGTGAGACATGAATTCAAACCACATTTCATTGACAAGGAAACGGTTGCCCCCAGGGGCACTTGTACTAAGGGGAGGAATTTTTGCAGGAGGGTCCTGGGTCCGTGTCATGGGCGCTGGGTCTTCCTGACGATCAGAGTCTATTCCTCCATCTGGTGACGGCGCCCCGTTCTCTTTTGTGGGACCACCCCTCCCCCATGCTCAATCCATGTGGTTGGGGAGGGGCTGTCTCCATCCGTGGGTCCAGGAATTGTCCATCCATTGTCCAGCCTCGGTCCCCCGTAGGGTGTGGTCCTGTGACTGGAGTTGGTTGGTTCAATCAGAGTCGATCCTGGGATTGCTGCTGCTGCAACTGGAAAAGAGGCCTCTTTGGCTACAACAGTTGTTGTGAGGGCAGGATCAAGGCATGAGGCTGCTGCTCATTGTTGCGGCCAGTCAGGAATCGAGCCCACCGGGGGGGAAGCAGAGCTGAGAGATGAAGAGAAACAGGTTCATGTTTCCATATCCAGGTCACTTAAACCCTGGATCCAGCCATACCTGAAGCTGCAAGCACCTCAAGCTTTCATTTACCTAAGCTGATAGACTCCTTTCATCTCAGTCTCTTTGATTGGGGTTTCTGTCACTTGCAGGCAGAAGAATCCTGACAAAATGTCTTCTCGAAAGACGTCGCCTCCTGCTGGGCGCTGGTCTAGCCCAGAGCTTCCATCAAAGGTGACACACGGAGAAAATGCCCCTCCCTTTGCTTGGTCAGACACACACCCGGGCTGGGCCCCTCAGACTGTTTACTTAATCTTCTCTTAAGTCCCTGTTCCAAACTCCGAGAGCGTGTATCCATTCCTGATTAATCGCTCCTGTGTGCAAATGAACTCCATCTCCCCTCGATGGACCCAAACGTCCTCCCGTTCACTGCTTCTGACCTAACCCACCCAACCCAGAAAGGTGCTTTGTCCAGAATCACACAACTGACAAACTATTGCTCAGCACGGGCCTCGGCACATAGCGAATGTTCTGGAAATGGTTGCTAGGCAAAGGAATCACCAGAAAGATGAGAAACCAGGCCTCTAGCTGTCTTGGTACTCTACTGGGTCACATCCCCGGAGCGGTCACGCTCCTAAAATATCTTAAATGCTGGTACCAAGAATGGACCATGCCACAAATTCTACTTGTCCCTTATCAGCTCTCGCTCATGGAAAATAGATTCTCATGTCCTCGTCCAAGAGACTTTAATGTAAGGCTTCAGATGTGTTTTTCTCCAGGTTACTTTTCTTCGCTGACTTGCCTGCTTCCCAGAGAGGCTTGCTCTGCAGACCACCCCCCCGCCCCCCACTCTCGTCCCCCTGCCCCGCTTTATTTTCCCCACAGTGCTTGCCACCAGCTGGGGCAATGATTCACTTCAGATGCATTCTGTTTACCGTCAGCCGCAAGAGAACAGATCTTTTGTGTGCGGTTCAGCTCCTAGAAGACCTTCTGGCCCAGAGCAGATGCGCCATGAAAGTTTGTTGAGTGAATCAATGAATGAATGAAACTTATTTGCTGCCTTGGATGATCTCTGCTCTTTTTTTTCTTTTCTTTTCTTTTTTTCTTATTCCCATGCCATTCCAACGAGAATTGGGGGCCACTCTTTTCTGTCCCGAAGCCTACCCCCATTGTCTGGCTTCTGCCAGAATAACAGATCGGGTCCCTGGGGTGCTGAGGGGACAACCATCCTCGGCTCCTAGGAGTTGGTAGTTTGGGTCCCAGGAAGCAGCCTGCAGAAGAGGCCGCCTGCTGTCCAGTAGCTGACGCCGGGCCCTCTGCTGGTTACTATGGAAACACTGCGCAGGGAAAGCCGGCTCTTCCCCCATCAGAGCTGTGTCATGGCAGGTGATACGGAGGCAGCTCGGGGATCTCATTAGCTCTAACCAGTGGCCCCTGCAAGTTTCCTGCTCGCACCTCTCTGGCCCACTTTTTCACGGAGCTCTGGAGATGAGAACAAGGGTCATTTCGAGTCCTTGGGCCCGTGGCATTTTACAGTCTGTGCGACATAATCAAAAAACATCTATTGAGCACCTGTTACGCACTTGGGCCTGAGGGCAGCCTTTTTCCCCAGAAGAGAAGACAACGAAGAGGTGGGGCAGGTGGCCAAGAGCTTATGTTCTGGAACCTGGCCGTCTGGGTTCAAATCCTACAACCATTGCCTTGCTACTCGTAAAGGCTTTAAGATCTGTCTATGGATTCTTGAACACTCCTTCCACTGGAAGAAGACTTTAATTCCCTTTCCACGGACTATGAATGAGTTGTCAGCAGGGATAGAATGTGCTGGAAGTGACATTGCAGTTTTCCAAAGCCTGGTCAAGAAAGGTGGTACAGATTCTGCTCTTGCCACCCCCTCCCCACCCTTCGGACTTGTGCTGTGGGAGCCCTGAGCCACCAAGTTCAGCTACCCTGAGGCTCTGCTGGAGACACCATGACGAGAGACCACAGGGAGGGCCGGGACCAGTAGAGGAGCCCCAGCTCCGGGCCTCATGATCGCCGCGAGTGTGCGGTCTTCAGATGATCTCCCAGCTCCCCCGGTGCTGCACAGTGGAGCAAGGACAGGCTGGCCCATCGAGGCCAGCCCAAATCTCAGCTCTGTCAGCAGAATAAATATTCTTGTTTTATGATGCTAAGTTCTGGGGCATATAGAACACAAACATGGCAGAAAACTAGAAAAATTATAAACTAGGAGCCATCACTTTCTTCATCTGCATTATAGGAACCGTCCCTGTGCTTCCTTCACAGAGTGTTGGGGGGTTCAGTGTGTTAACAAAGCACCCCCCCCCCCCACAGCGAGTCTGATGGCCAGCAGCGTAACCCAGCGAGCAAGGGCAGCGGACCCTTCCAGCTGGTCTGGGAGTGGGCTGGAGCACGGGCTGCAGAAGGCAGACACCCTCCTCGTGTATTGCGAGGGAACGGTAGCCGAAGTTCTAGAATCTTCTATGGAAAATAATGTTAACTAGGTAGCATACATGAAGGAAAAGCAATGACACCAAAGGGCGTCTGGGGGAGGTGAATCTCCCTCCCGTTCCTGTTTCCCAGAGGTGACCACGGAAGATCAGGGGGTCGTTTCTCGGGTGGCCTTCTGGGATGTCCCTTCACATATGACATCTGTGCAAAATAAACACATAAAGAAATAAATATGACAAAGACAGAAAGACAAAGGGTAGGGAAGGAAAAGAAAAAGTCACTAATAGCTCCACAAGGGTGGGAACCCACCAGCTTCTTTCCCTGCTGAGACTTCGGTGTCAGGTCAGCGCCAGGCCCCTGGCTCCGGATGGACAAATCGGTGAGCAGTGAACACAGCCCGTCTCCACTCTTGTGGCAGCACACGCACGGTGCGCCCCGCTCTGCGGCTCGCCTCTCTCGCTTTCTTCAGCTGGGAGGCCACGTCTTCTCTGCTCACACGGAGCTGCCTCGTTCTGATGGCGGACAGGGTCCACTCTGTGGCCTCATCGGGGTGCACGTCGCTGGTGGAGATGTGACGTCCTTCGGTTCTGAGCTCTTGCTGCTGCGACACACATCGTGTGTGGATGTTTTGAGCACCTGTGAACAGACTTCCATCTTGGTTCTTTGCTGTCAAGATGGAGGTGGTCCTTCCTTTCCCCTCTCCTGTCTCTCTCAGGAGCACAGCCTGGAAGAGCTGGAAGAATTCTGATGGCCTGAACAGTATCATGTGCTTTGTGGACATCAAGGAAGGCTTCCTGGACGAGGGGCACCAGAGCTAGGCCTTGAAAGTAGGGTCGGGGCTGCCACAGAGGGACAGCAGGGACAGTGGTTTATGGGCCACCTCTTGCAACACACACCCTTCCTCAGACGAAAATGTCGAAAAGGCCAGCTCAGCAAACTGGCGATCCACACCCCCTATCCCCTCCCCACCCTGTACAGATGGTCCCCAGCCTGGGCTCCAAAATTCTTCCAAGCGTTGTCTCTCCTCATAGCAGCTGGCGGGCAGTGGCCGCAGGAATATTGTCACACATACTGGAAGGGAAAATAAAAGAAGGATGTTTTCAGTTCGGAGCTCAAATTCCCGGCTCAGTGCCTGCCAGTGTGGAGCTGGGCGGGTTAGTCCAAATGTTTCCCAGACGCTGCCTGCGGCTCTGGGGCAGGTCCTAGAAAGCCTTCTGTCTCTTACCTAGAGTGAACCCTTCCCTTGCCGGAGCACAGAGAGGCCCAGGGTCCGGGGACTGGGAGTGGCCAGCGTGGTGGGCCAGCCACTCTGGGGCTCAGAACATAAGACTCCATCCGTGCCTGCTTGTGGATAAAATTCAAGCCTCTACTCTAACGTTACTGTGTCCTACGGACAATCGAGCTCCGTGGGGAAATGGGGGTTCAGATGCTTTCCAGGGGAAGATACCAGCTAGATTCCAGAGGACTCAGGCTGATGGCAATGAAGCCAAGCCCAGAGAAAAATTTAGCCCTTAAAAATTTAAATAAAAATCTGATTTTTAGCATCTCTAGAAAAGTCTGAACAACTGGTCATCTTGGGTCTGGGGGCCTGATTAGTGACAATTAACTTGAGCTGTGTCCTGTGCCCCCTCCAGCCTGGGCTCCGTGCTGTGCCACAGTCTCCACCCCTCCCTGTTGTCCTGTGTACTGGTCCACTTCCCTCTTTGCTCATTTGAGCTACTGGCGGGGTCCTCGATGGCCCTAGGGCTTATGCTCATGCTTTAGTGCGCGAAGGATATTCATACCTCTTTTCGGACCTAGCTCTCTCCGCACTCCTGTGGTCTGGACCACGGGGATTAGATCTGCTTTTCTGATGGGGGAAGGGAGACTCAGAGGGTAGAGACGTACCCATGGTCAAGCAGGGGCACTTCCTACCGGCCAGGGTGCGGGCGCGTGGACCTGAGATTCCTCCCCTAAGATGCTTCCTGCTGGCAAAGGGTCCCCTCTGCCATGTGGGGAGAGGGAGGAGACAGCTCAAATGGGAGATAATCTGGGGCAACGGGGTCAAGAGGTCAAGACCAGGGTCCAAGCTAGCCGCAGGGCAGGAGAGGGGGCTGGGTACAATGTGACAATTTCTAATAGCTTCTCGAGCTCCGGAGACAACAACACTTGTTGGTTATATGTGGGGCCAAGAAAGGACAGAAACAAGACAGAGACGCATGCCGAGAGAGATGGAGAGACCGGAGAGAGAGAGGAATGCACAGAGGGAGACAGACTGAGAGAGACAGGACTGAGAGGAGAGAGAGTTCCAGAGACAGCAAGGGCAAGACAGAAGCAGGCTGTCCAGAGTGGGGGAGCTACAGCAAGCAGGGAGGCTTGGGGTTCCAGAGCTGTGGGAGGGGGAGACGGACCCCCACAGAAGCTGCTGCTTCTTCCCTGACGGGCCAGGACCCCACGTGGCTGTTGTTGCTGTCCCCCCGGCCTCCCCCCCCCCCCCATCCCCAGACTCCCAGGAGCCCTGCAGCCAGCACGGGAGAGAGTCCCTCAGGGCCTACTCTGTGCCCAGCCCATCTGTCTGCTCTGTCCCCCCAGCTGTCCCTCTCCTAGGGAGAGCAGCGGCTGCCCTCCTTCCTGTCCTCCGCGTGGGCAGGGGGACCCAGCCTGGGCTTCTGCCAGGGTAGGGAGGAGGAAGTATAGGAGGTGCCTCCCCCTCCCCAGAATGTTCCAGGCCCGGGCCCTGCAGATCCAGAGCAGACACCCTCCCTGGGAAAGTGAGAGGGGACAGATGCACTCCCTTATGGTCTCCATGGAGATCCGTCCACCTGGCAACCTTGACGGGCAGCTGGGCCTGGCCTTCGAAGCTTTTGTCTCCACAAAACCTCTCCCTGAACACAATGCTGCCAGAAAATCTGCCAGGCGCCCACAGGGGACCGGGGCTTCCCTCCCGGCTGCCGGGGGCCTGGCTGACCAGGACACCCCAAAGCAGGCGCACAAGGGTCAGAGCTCTCTCCCTGGACCATAGGCACGGGTTCTGGTTGAATAATGTTCAGCTCCACCTTTGTCCTTCCATGGCTGTTATGAAACACTCCGATGGCAGCTCCGGTTACTCAGAGTATGGAGGCCTGCCAGCTCTGTCCTGGAAGAAAGAGATAAAGGACCAGCCTGGCCTATCTTGACCGTGTAACAAAAAGCATGTGTAAGAGTAGAGGCAGATAACCAGAATATTGTGTGGCTGTTCATTCAATCACTCAGCAAATATCAGAGCCCCTGCTGGGGACCAGCCATCAACACCCCAGATGTCGTCCCTCCCTCCTGGAGCTGACACATATGGGGCAGACAGACGCTTGACACGTTGGCAAATAAAGAAGATGATTCCAGCCAAGGAAACGAGATGAAATCTTGGACCAGAGAGTGGCGAGGGTGGGCGGGCGGAGGTCGCATGGGGCATGCCAGTAAAGCTGTCCCACGCAGGTGGCACAGGAGTGGCGACCTGAATGAGAAGGAGCAGCTGAACAAGGAGCACAGGGAAGAGTATCTAGGAGGTAGGAACAGCCATCACAGAGGCTCAGAGTCTACCGGAAGCACTCACCAATCAGAATTGTTCTCACCCACTCAGGATGCTTCTTGGCTCCATGAGGATGGAGGTGCAGACTTTCACTCCAGTGAGACCTAATATGCTCTCCTTCCTCTGCTGGAGAGCAGGGTGGTGACGGGGAGAGGGAGTTCCATGGGTCCCCCATCTCAGGTTAACTCATCCACTGGCCTGAGAACCAGGTCCCGTCAGCCCTTAAAGTCAGGGAGCTGGAAGTTTCCTTGGATGTCACGCAGGTCTGTGTTTCCCAAACGGGAACATTCACATCCCCCAGCACAGTGGCTCATACCTGCCTCTCGCCTGCCCGTGATTAGATCCGTGTCCTCAAACCACTTCCCATCAGCTGGCTTGTGGAGGTTGACCTCATCCTTGAGCATAATAATCATGACCTTATAGCTAGTTCTTTTGCTTCTGATAAATAGTTATAAAAATCAAAAGTGTGTATTTGGGCACCCCCCGAAATCCACCCACGATGACCCCTTGAAAAACCTGCTATAGTCCAGCCCCTACGTTCACGCACAGCTGCAGCCCAGAGATTTGTACGAAACCATGCTATTAGTGACCCCCGCTTTTCCCCACCATCCCTCCTGTCCTCTGGGCTGGTTCGTTCCCAGCTGACATTCAGAAAGTGGGCCACTTAGTTCTCAGACACAGGTGTCAGTGCTCCTCGATTTCTCCCTGTCTCCCTCTTCCTCCTTTCCCCTCTCTGCCTCTCTCCCTCCCCCTGCCTCTTCTCCCCTCCTTCCTCTCCTTCTTCCCTCCTCCTTCTCTCACGCTCTCCCCTTTCCAGAACCCTGAAATACCCAGCAGGTTTTTAGACCTCAGCTCTGCTTAACCCACTTATTCTAACTCACTCTCTCGGTGAAAACCCCACTAATTTCATCCTCCTCTCTGTAAAGGGGTGGAAAGATCCTCGTTCCTTATGAATGTTTTGAAACAACGCATTGCATCAACTATGAGCCAAATCACCTCCATCGGAATTCTTCGGGGAGGATCCATGCGTGCAGGCGTTCAACTGTATGTATTAAGAGCTCAGATGAATGTCCGATTCTGCTCAAGTTACTAGAGACAAAGCAACGAACGACACAAAAATCCTGCCCCAGTGGCACTTCTATTCTTCTGGGGGAAACAGATCATTCACAAGCAAACAAGGATACAGTTTCGAGCGAAAATAAATGAATGAATGATCCTTCCAACTTTCCAGGCGAATCCGTTTTCCGCATGCAACACCTGGCTTCCCTCCCTTGTCCCCTGCCAGCCCCCCACGTCAAGATGCTCCTCCTCGGCCCCTCAGACACCTGACAGGAGGCTTTCCAGCGAAGCGCCAGGGGCGCAGGAGATGTTCAGTGAACGGAAACAGACGAGCAAGCATGTGTTTGTGTTCAGAAAGTATAATTGGGGACACGCTTGTGTTTACGCGCATCAGATGACAGGTGGGTGTGTGTGTGAGCTGCTGACGGATGAGGCGACATATGTGGGGGAGTTGTGCGGTGAATTGTGTTCTGTGCATTGGATGATGTCTTCCGCGAGGGCCGGCTTGGAGCATCTGAGTAAGAGGTTTGGGGGCACGAGTGTGAGTGTGTGTTGTCTAAGTGCATGAGTGTGAGTGTGTGTGCACGAGTGTGGGCACATGTGTCTGAGTGTGTGCTTATAGCACGCGAGTGTTTTATACATGGGTGTGCATGAGGATGTGGGTGGAAGCGTGTGGGTGTTTGCAAGCGTGTGTGTGACTGTGGGTGTGTGTCTGTGTGTCACGGGGAGCCCCCCCCAACGGCCCCAACCTGACGGACTGCCGTGGGTCACAGAGCACGCTGACTTCCCGGCATCCAGAAACGCAGAACACAGACGGGTTTCTGTGCGGGACTCAGGAGGAGAAGAGAGGGGAGCGAAGGGGTAGAGATTCCAAAAACAGAAGTAAAAACAAACACAGAACCCTGCCGTCCTGCCTCCCGTGCCATCACGGAGGGTCCCCACGGGCGATCGCCCGTCTGTGCTGAGGACACGCGTGAGACGGCCCCCGTCTCTGTGAAGGGCCCGTCAGACCTGCGAGCGTTTGCCTCTGCAAGGCCGGCCCGTCGGAGCTGCCCCTGGAGGAGGCCGGCGGAAGGCAGAGCGGGGCCCCGAGAAAACCCCGCAGCTCAAGGACGGCAGGAAAATGAAGGATGGGGATTCCCGGAGCGCGCTTCACCAGTGCCCCCGACACACTCCGTTCTCGGCGGCGTCGGGTTCGACCAGCACCTGCCCGCGGGGCAGGCCTTCCGCACTCTGACTGGAGCGCTTCCTTGGACGGCCGTCCTCCTGGTTCCCACGGGCCTGTTCCCAGGCTGCCCTTGGGCCTTCCCTGGTTCTGCCCCCTTCTCTTCCAGTTCTCCTGACACTTTCCTTGGTCAGGTCTGTTTTTCACCCGTGCCCCTGCTGAGGGCTGACTCTGGCCACCACCCTGGTGATCCTGGAGAAGCCCCAGGGGCCAGGCGCTTGTGCTGTCCACACGGGGCAGCCCCGCCTGCCTTTGGCCCTATCACTCTTCTTTCTGACCACCCCCACTCTATCCACCCAGGACCAGAGCCCCACAGGCTCCCTTCTGAGGGTCCCCAACCCCCACCACTGCCCCAGGAGGCGGGACCACCCCTGACGCGTCACCTCATTTTAGCCCCCTCCATGTACTCCCAAATGCAATCCCCAATTCCTTCTGGAGAGAAAAAAGGAAGAAGGGAGGCAGAAGTCAAGAGCTAGGGTGGACTAGCCGAGTTTTATTTGGGGTGTCCCAACCCCTACAAAGTATCTGGCTCCCTCGCTCCCACACTTCTACCCCCTTCTTCATCCCGTGGCCATTTGCCTTTCTATCCAGTCAAAGCTGAGAGTTCCAACCCCTGAGATTTCTGAGTCAGAAAAGCCCTGCGGCCGATGTCTCGGCTCCTTCTCCTATCCCCGGGGACAGGCAAGCTGTGAATTTATTCTTGACTAGCTAATATATGCTAATGTAGGCGCCAGGAGGGCCCCGGGGGTCCTGGGCTGTAACCAGCGCAGCGCCTGCCTGGGCGGACTTGTCAGGGCGGCCCGTGCTTGGGGGACTCAGCCCCCCTCTCCCGGTCCACGCGGGTCACAGCCAAGGTCGAACAGAGTCTCTGACTCTTGCGCTCTCAGAGACATGGGAATGGGGGCTCCACAAGTGGTTCCAGATGGTGCGGGCGCCATGCTGAGAGGCTGCTGGAAACCAGATGCCTCCAGGAAGCCATGGGCCCCGATGCCCCCAACACAACTCTGCGTCCCGGGAGGATGCCTGCTGAGGAGTTGGACCCAATCACGTGTGATCGCGCCAGGGCCTCCTCCCCTCCCCACCCCCGCCATCTACCCTTTGTTGATAAAATCTTCAACCGCTTGATAGATGTCTAGGCAGAGGCTGCCCGAGCAAGTGCCAGTCTCTTCATGTTTCATGTTCGTCTATAAAAATCCAGATTTCTGACTTTGCTGGCCAAGACCAAGCACCTGGCAACATCAGGCCGGCATCCCTGGGTAGCGATCACCCAGCAGGCTCCTTTGGGGGCCCACCATGTCGAGCTATGGCACCCCCAGCCTGGGGCTACCTGCCTGGTAGGTGGGAGCTGGGTGTGCAGCGTGGATTCCACAGGGAAGGGAAAAACAAACAAAAATGACAAAGTCTCTAGCCTGATTTTTTTAAATTCAATTTATTTAAACTAAACAAACACACAAACGAACAAAACTGGTTCCCTCATTTCTCCACTCTCTTTGCCTGGTATTGGAGCCACTCGTGATGTGCTCCACGTCAGACTCCCACCCCAGGTGCTAGCCTCCACACAGTCCCACTTTTCCCAACCTGTGCCTAGAACACTTACCCTGCATCTTCCATTTCTCCTAAAATCCACCAGTGACGCCTTCAAGGACAAGCTTCCAGGCCACCTCCTCCTGGAAGCCCTCCTAATCCAGCAAACACAAATGCTGATTCAGCTTAATCAAGAACACTCCCCCCACGTCCGGCATGGACCAGATCAGCAATTTCGAGGTCCTGCTAGTAAGGGCATTTTGGTTCCTCTGGGGAATGAAGGCAAAGGGTCTCCAGGACCCAGGACTTCCCATTCTTAGATCTGAGCAAGCTCCTCTGGGCCCTCCCACTCTGTTCCTGTCCCAAACCCCAAGTCCTGACTTTGCTTTCAAGATAGTCCACCACCCAGAGCCGTCCCGGTGCACCTGTTCCCACCTGGGTGCTGGGCCATGGGACAGGAGCCCATGAAGTCCCTGTCAGCCTGTGGTAGGTAGGGCCCTGACTCAGCAGAAGAAAAGCCAAGGTCAGCTAATGGTCTGCAAATGCCATTAGCCGTGGCAGTGACCGATTCCACCTGGGGTAGGACTGCAGTAAATCGCATTCAGTGGTTTTATGATACCCATGCTAGGTTAGGAAGCAAAGCCCGGCTCAGCCGCCGTGGAGTTGCCTGGAGGAGCTATCCGCCCCTGCTGTCCACAGGTGATGACACCCCCGTGCCACCGCACAGGCCAGGCCAGCCTAGGGGAGGCTAACTCACACACAGCCTCAGGACACATCCGGGCCCGTCACGGCGGGGCCTTCCCACCGATGACCCTTAGTCAGGGGGTCATTCATCTAATGACTCTCCCAGCCTCGTCTCCTCCTAGTCGTGTGTCTATGGGCAAGTCCTGTGGCCTCTTTGTGCCTTAGTTTCTCCATTGGTCAAATAGGGGTTGTTACTGAGTCACTGAGCAGGGCGTGGGTGAATTGGTTACACGTACAGGTGCTTAGAGCAGGGCTGGGCGCGTAGGAAATTCCTGACAGATGTTGGTTATTACTACTTTCCCAGCACATCAGCCACCACCTGAAGGTTTCCCAAGCCTCGTCCACACCTCTGTGTCCACTTTTCATGACACCTGTGCTTGTCTCTAGTTTTAACTAGTGATTTTCAAAAATGAGCACACATTCTACTTAAATATAGTTATTTATAGTAGAAATCACCTTGTGTATTCATATTTCAAAATTTACAACCAGTGCCATTGCCATAAATAGAAGACCACACTATGTAAGGCCCCATGTGGTGGCCTTCAGGGCTGTAAGTCTGAGACCCACGCTCCCCGGCAGAGGGACGGACCCGCAGGGGGCGGACCGGTGTTCTTGGCAGGCTCGCAATCAGGACACCAGAGAGATACCTGCACCCCCATGTTCGTGGCAGCGTCACTCACGATAGCCAAGACGTGCAAACGGCACGTCTGTTGACAGATGAACGGACCATGAAAATGTGATGTACACGATGGAATATTATTCAGCCATCCAAAGGAGGAAATGCTGCCATTTGAGACAATACAGATGAATCTGAAAGACGTTGTGCGAAGTGAGATGAGCCAGAGACGGGCAAATATTTCATGCATGATCTCACATGTATGTGGAATCTAAAACAATAGCCAGACTCATAGAAATAGGGAGTAGAATAGTGATTGCCAGGGCGGGGGATGGGCGGGGGGTGGGGGGGACGCATGTGGGTCGAAGGACACAAACTGTAACGTACAGGAGGAGTCGGTACTGGGACGCGATGTGCGGCACGGCGACTACAGTTAATTACACTGTATTGTGTGTTGCACACTTAAAATTTGCCAAGAACGTAGATCTGAAGCATTCTCATCACCCAAGGGGAGAAAAAGGTAAGTAACTACGGGTGGTGGTGTGTGTTCATTAAGTTGGTTTTGGTGATCAAGTCACAACGTCTACGTATCTCAAATCGTCCCATGCACTTTAAGTATGTACGGTTTTATCTGTCTGTCGTACCTCTGTAGAGCTGGGAGGAAGAAAAAGAAGTGTCTAGCAACGAGCGAGACCTTCCCCAGGAGGAAATGGACGGATCACAAGAGAATGGCATCCGTGGTTTGATGCTAGTGTGTGATCTATTTGTTTTCCACCCAGACATCGAGCATGTCTTGAAAGCCCCCGTCTTCCTGTGTGGCTTAGAAATCCTTGCTAAGCAAATGGCCTGGCACCGTGGTCAGAAGATGGGGTCTGGATCAGGCCAGCCCACCGGCTCCTGCCTGGCCCCAGACATCCGTTTCCTTACCTGTGAAATGGGAGGAGGGATTAGAGAGCATTTCCCGAAAGTTCCTGCGGTCCTGACCTTCTGAGAATTCTCACTCGATAGTGCCTGTGCTTTTCCAGGAATGGTTAGAATGGCGGAAGACCACGCGTGAAGACACACTGGTCTCGTCTCCCAACCAGCCCTGGGTACTTTATCGAGTGCCACCTGGGCTCAGAGCAAGGCGGGACATAAAGGGATTAAGAGCAGGACTTTCTCACACCAACAGGGCATGCTCTCTGGGGTGTAGGGAAGGACTCCTGGCCACGGGGATGCCCGCTCCTGCACCCCGATGCCCCCAGGACCCCAGTACTATTCAGTACTTTAACTGATGGCAGAGGCTGCAAACTGGTAGGTCAGCCGTATGCCAGCCTCCAACACGGTTTATTTATGTCCATATGGACATAAATAAAGGCTTCTTGCCCACCCACGGTTTAGGGAAGATTCAGGGGGCTCACCTTGCCCAAGAAAACTGCAAAAGGGCCCCTGAGGCAGCAAGGGCTGGGCTGCGTCTCTGGAACCAGGTCATATGGACATAATAATGACCTTTTAAAAACATAAATCAGAGAGTCATATCCAAACTCAACATTTTCTAATGATTTCCCATCATACTCTGTGTCAAAGTCAAAGTCCTACACTGGCCCCCTTGCTGTTTCTCCAACATCCATGCACACGCCTGCCTCAGGACCTTTGCACTCGCAGTTCCCTCTGCTTCTGAGGTTTTTCCTCCAGATGTCTCCAGAGCTTACTTCCTCACCTCCTTCAGGTCTTGGCCCCTCTCAGTCAGGTCAACCCTAATGTCCAGCTAGAAATTGCCAGTCATCCAAGTCCATCCAAGTGTCTCTTGGTCTCCCTCCCAGCCTTCAGGCTTCTCCCCAGTCCTTGTCATCACCTGGTATTCTCCGTAGATTTACATACCTGTTTTGCTTATTATCAGTCTCTCGGAGACTGATGGCAGGGGTCATGCTCACAGCTATATCCCCAGAGCCTAGAACTGTGCCTGACACACAGCAGGTGGAGTTCTGGAGATGGGCAGAAAGGATGGCGCTTGGGGATTTCCACGAATGCCAGAGAAAGGGATCCAGGGTCCATGTGGGCCGGGGCCATGGGGGGACGACTCTGTCTGGGGTTAGTGAGAAACTGGGATGAGAGCATGGACAAGTGTTGCTGCTGGCCAGTGCAGCAGCAAAGCATGACCTTGACAGAGGCCCTGGACAGCAGAAGGAAGAGCAGTTCTCCAAAATGGTGGAGAATCCATTTCCGGCCAGAGCAGGTGGGGCAGGGTCAGATGTTGACTTGATTTGTCTTGAACGAAGAATTGCCACATTGTGGGGCAACAAGTCCCGTTTGGGAGTTTCTTCCCCCCTCCTGACTGCAGGGTTGTTCCCCTGGGACAGACGTCATACCCTGTCCTACGCACGGCTGTGTCAGGAGCCCAGGCCACGCCTGGTGTATCAACAGCAGCAGATGGTGAGACGTAGCATGACTTTCCTGCCGTGAAGCACGAGTTCTGAGCATCCTGGTAGGCGGGCTCTTGGGGGGGCTGGTTCTCCGAAGGCATAGGTCTTGTGTGCACGTGATGGTCTCCAGAGCAGCAACGGACTCTGTAGGTGTAACCCCCGCAGCAACTCTCTCGTGGCTGGACCTCCTCCCCCAGCTCTCTTCGCCTCAACTCTGAGATGGGAAGACCCTCCCATCTGGGATGGGATCTCCCCAGAGGAGTGGAAGGGAGCTGTGGTTAGAGCAAAGCCCTAAAATCACACCATCAGGGTTCAAATCCCAGCTCTGCCAGGAAGTAGCTGTGTGACCCTGGGCAAGTTGCCTGGCCTCTCTGTGTGGCAGCGTCCTCATCTATAAAGTGAACATGATAGTGATGATATCTCCCGTAGAGGGAAGCGTGGGGATTAGAGAGCGGTGCTCTGCACACGGGGGACCCCCTACAAGGTCAGCGATCGCTTCTTTTGTTTGCTTCAGGCTTCTGATCCTCTCCCAACAAGAGACCGCGGAGAAGCAGGTGAAAGCAACCAACAAGAAGGTGGCCACCAGCCAGAAATGGAGAAATGCTCGCCCCGAGGCAGCACCCGCCGCCCTGCAGTTGTCTTTGCAGGGCCGGGACGCCAAGCTCTCTCCCAACAGCACAGCCACCCGGACCTCACGCGAGCCATTGGAACCAGAACCTGGTTTCAACCTCAGACCCGAAAGAAGTGCAAATAACGGAGTAAACGAAATGAAACCCCAAAGTCCTGCAAGTCCAAACAGACAGCACCTTCCTCTGGGGAGGGAGATCCTGGCCCATCACGGACGCTGAAGAGCAAGCAGTGCTGTTTCCCCTTGTGGGGGTGGCGGAGATGGGCTGTGGCTCCAGGGGCGCGGCCGAGAGTAGGTTTAGCTGGGGAGCTGCAGGAACCCAGCATTCCCCAGGCTTCTGGGCAAGTTTCATCGCCTTGCGTTTTGTTTACAATACAGAAAACATCGTGTTCTAGCACTGAAGCTGGGGAGCCAGCTCCGGGGTGTGGGGATCCCTGGAAAAACCAGAAGACCGTGCTCCCTTTATCCCCCGCCCTCACTAGCCCTTCTGGAAGGGTTGCTGGGTGCAGACTGAACGTGCTTCTCTCTGCAAACCATATGGCTGGAGGATGCCATGGGGGGTGGGGACAGAGAGAAGCCCGCAGTGATGGACAAAGTGGCACAAAGCCACTTGACTGCGTATGAAGTTTGACCGTGGGGTGCTATGGCTAAGTAGTCGTGCGAAATTAGGAATCACAGTAGAAGGGGAGGGTCTAGAAGTGAGTTGGTGGAACCACCAGCGTTAACGTTTTTAAGGGTTGTGAAACACAACCCACATCCGAGTGCATAATACATATTGATTACTATTAACAGGTTATTATCAGGGGAACACTCAGGCGCCCCTCCCATCACCACATGAAGGCATAGATGTTTCCAGAAGCTTTCACGTGTCCTGGCCCAAATGCGGCCCCCTCAATTCTTCAAGGCCATCACTGCTGTGACTCGGGGTGCTGGCTTCCTGATCCTCCTCTTGCTTTTACGCGGAGGGCTGAGCTGCTTGCCCAACCATACACCACAGTTTAGTGTGGCCTGATTTGGGACGCGATGTATGCGGGATTATTTATCATAGATTCTTTGGTGCCTGGCTTCCTGTGCTCGGCGGAGGGGTGGATGTGGGTTCAAGCCCCCGCCCCCTTCACTCTCGCTGGCATGCTTTCGGGCGAGCACAACCCGTGGTGTCCCTCCCTTCCACTGTGGCTGGACGCCTGGGTCTTGCTACAACACGCGGGCTATTCCCAGTGCGGCTGCGGCCGATGGCCTTGGACGTGCCTCCTGCCACGCCCGTGCAATCCATTGTCGCGGGGGCCACACCCACGGTGCGACATGGCCATGAGGTCTGTGCATCTTCAGCTCTAGAGACAACGCCAAACAGCTCGCCCAAGGGCTCCTGCCAGCGGACGCGGTCCCCAGCCTCAGGCGCAGTTCTGGTCGCTCCACACTTGGCACATTCTCACTCAGGGTCATGCCCTTGGAGGAGGGCTAGCCCTTTGTGGGGGGAGGCCAGGACCCGAAACGAGCAGCCCGAGGCAGGAGCAGGGACCCTTCCCACTTGGCCGCGACTCCTTTCTACCCATGAGGCCGGCCGGCAAGTGCACGGCTCAGGGACCGTGACTTGGAATGTCTAAGAGAAGCCTCCCTGTGCCTCAGTTTCCTAGCCAGAAGTGGAGCCGTCGGGGTCCCACCCCTCCCTCCAGCCCTCCCAGGGCATCGTCAGGATGCCAAGGATGGTGTACAAGATAGAGTTGCCCGTGGAGCTTGGTATTAACGAGACGCACTATTTCTCAGTGAGTCCAAAGTAGCCCTTGTCTCAGCGCTGGGACGAGGCATCCCTGGTGTTAGCGGGGTCCCAGATGAAGGCACCCACTGCCTTTAGGGGCTGGTCACGTGGAGGAAGAATTCTGTTTCTCTCAAGGGCAGAACCGCATTCAGCTCAGTAAGACCCAGGGCAACGGAACAGACTGGGGAAACAGAGTCTGGGGCTCTGCTCCACGCTCGGTCCGGGCACAGTGAGCAGGGCTTGGGTGCACAGCACAGCCTGAGTCACTCGGCCCGTTCTGCTCCTGTGAGAGGGGCATGCGCAGATGGAAAGGCCCAGAATCGCCCAAGTTGAGAAAAATCCACTGTCCTCAAGACAGGTCTGAGAAACAGCATTGAGATCACATCGTGTCCCGGCCAGAATCGGTCTCTTTTCAATTCATTTAGCACCTTGTGATTGTATCAAGAAGAAAGTTCCAGGTTGGTCCTCGAGAGTCTTTTAACTATGAACAAGTGCTAATCTCTCTTTTGAAAAAAGAGCCAGCAAGCCTGGCTCAGAGTCTCCAGGGCCCAGAGTCTGCCCAGAATGGATTGACAGTGCTTACCTCTGTGTTTAGGATTTTCTGGCTACCTTCCGGCCAGCACTGGTGAGCCGAAGACAGGGCGCCGTACCTGAAATGTCCTGGACTCAAAATGAGCCTTGAACACTGTCCACCGCCCAGGGAAGAGTGTTCCTGCTTGCGTGCCTTCCCCCGTGCTGTCACTTTGTGTGCACACGCAACGGAGGGTATGTGCAAAGTCGTGTGACAACATTTTAGAACTGCTTTCCTGAGCTATAATCCACGCGCCATAAAATTCGCCCTTTAAAAAGCAGTGCTGTCTCCTGCCTCTGCTTGCATACCCTGTGCGTGGCCTGAGCAGTTTAGTAGATTTGAAAATCCTCATTGCTATCTAATTCTAGCACATTTCCGTCATTCCCCGAGAAAGCCCTGTATCCATTAGCAGTCGCTTCCCATTCCTCCCTCCTCCCGGCCCCAGGAAACCACTGGTCTGCTTCTGGGTCTGTGGATGCTTCTCTTCTAGACATTTCACGTGAATGGAATCATGCACGACAGGGCCGGTTGTGACTATCGTGCTCTCGGCACGTGCTGGGCTGTGGGTCAGGACTCCTCCTTTCGTTAGGGCCTGATAATACACACTGTGTGGATACACCGCATTTTGCTTATCCACGCGTCATGTGATGGTATGTTTGAAGGAGACAGACAGACAGACGGAGAGAGGCAGAGATGGAGAGAGAAACACACAAAGAGAAAACCCCAGAGGGTCCTATTGGAATTGGGGGGAGGGGGCCAGGGAGTGTCTTAGGCAACTCTGTAGCCAAATGGGAACCTGAACCAGAGTACCAAGCCTGCTGTGTGACCCTGGGCAAGTCTCTTGCCCTCTCTGAGTACCAATTTACTGATACTAGAAAAAAAGAGGTGGATCCCCCAAAACATCTTTGATTGCTCTCTTTGACTTTCCACAGTCCCGGCCATGCTCTTGAGGGTCAACCTGAAAACTTATCAGTTATTGCCACCTGGTTGGAGGAATTACCAAATCCTTTCCTAAAATCAGATTTTGGTGTTGGGGGTGGGGTACTGTGGGCAGAGTCCTGGCTGCTTAAAGAGTCCATAAGAATCTTTTGGTTTGAGGCTATAGGCCAATTCGAAATGGCTTAAGGTTAAAAAAAAATTATAATTCATTAACTGGAAAGATCTAGGGAAATTCTAGCTACCAGCTTGGGGTGGGGATGGCCCAAGCCCCTCCCAGGGATGCCGTGCAGTGCACGCACCCCCCCAGCTCTCCCAGACTGGGTCACCACCCGATGGCAGTGGTCGCAGTGTGGGGGTCAGGAGGAGGAAGGCTGTGTGGGGCCTGAGGCGCCAGGGGGCAGGGAGTGTTCAGCCGAAAGCCCGTCCGGGGAGGCGAGGCGTTGGGGCTGCTCGTCAGCTAAGGCTCCAAGCACGCTCCACTGTTCCATGGGTCTTTACTCACAAACACAAGTTCAAAGATGAAATTATGGACACCGTCCAGCCAATGACTGTGGCACGTTAACCCCCACACACAGGGCCCTTCGGAGCCCATGCCCGCGCTGACCGTTCTCTGCACACAGTGAAGGCTTTTCAAGGGTAATTTTAACCACGCACCATTTTTACCTTTCACACCATCTTTAGAAGATAATCCTCACGTGCTCTGAGCCACGCAGAGGAGGGGGCGCCCCCTGTGCGCCAGCAGAGCCTGAGACAACTTCAGAAATAAAACAGAGGGCTCGATCCCAGAAACACCCACTGTTCATCTTCTTAAGTGCCCAGAGCATGTCTGTCACCCCGGCTCAGAGGAGTAGGTCAGGTGCGGCGATGTCTGCTCGTCGGGAGGGGTAGAGGGGTCCCCACAGACTCAAAGACACGACTCGGGAGAAGACAGAGGGAAGCAGCGCACCTTTCTGTGAATTTCATGTAACTTCAGGACAGTGTAGGAAGCCAGCCCAGGGTCGGGCACCGCGACTGCGTCTCAGAGCATCCTGGTATCGGCCGTCATGTACCATCTGGGTCTTTGCCGAGGCCAGGCACACACACTGATCTGTGCGACCTGGTATTGTCTGCAGTTTCTAAGAGTCACCGGGGATAGAGGTGGGCAGATCCAGGGAACCAGCCTGGTCCCTGATGTTTGCTGTGGAGCCCGGGAGGCCGGGGAGCCGCAAGGCGTGGCTTAGTCTGGGATCTCTAGAACACAGAGGATGAAAGGGCAGCCACCTTCCTTGCGAAGGGCAGATCCAGGCAGAGGGGTGCGCAGAAGGGGAAGGGAGGCGGGGGGAGGTGGAGACAGATGCAGAGCGAGGCTTTACCGCATGCAGGCGCTCCTGACAAGCGCCAGGACCCCCAGAGCCTGCCTCACCAGCACTCTTGCTCGGGCGGCTGGGCTTCTCTGCATGGGACACGAAGAGGAACCAAGGGAGAAAGGAGAGGCCACTGGACAATCCCGGAAAGGAGATAGGAGGTCACAACTGTCCTTGCTCGGAGTACAACTGGGAACCCAACCCTGTTTCAGCTGCTTCCAGAAAAATGCCACGTTTCCTAAACCCTGCCCCTCTGCTCTCCCCTTCTTCATTCCTAAGAAGCCCCCCCCCCCCCGCCCCGGGGCTAGGGGCTGGAGTGACTTGCAGGTGCTCACAGCAGGAGTCTAAGGGAGAGGGTCTTGGGAGGGGTCCACATATCTGACAAAAGTCCAAGTATAGGGCAGGGACCAGGTGTAGTTAAAAACACACTGAACACACCCAGAATATCCATCAGTTACAGTAGCCATGAATTTTTTAATACACATGCTGTTGCTACATTGGGCGATCCCGTTGAGGACCTATTCCTATATATTTTAAAAACTAGAATCATATTTAAAAGAGGTGAGCAAGGTGCCCATGAGCAAGTGGGGCATATTCTCCTATCCTGCTGTTCAGGGCCCGCGGTTATTGATTTTAACAATGACAGCAACAATGGTATAACACTGAGCAGCTTTCTACGTGCCAAGAGGTTTTCCAAGTATTTCACACATATAAACCATTTTCATTATTCGGTTCTGTTATTCTCCCCATTTCTCAGATGGAGAAAATGAGGCAAAAGATGTCTGAGGATTTGAACCCAGATGGTTTGGGTTCAGAGTCCATGATCTTAGCCATAATGTTAATGATGCATAAAAGTCACGTGTGCTGTTCACATTTTAAATGGTTACTTTGTTTCGTCTCTGTAGATCTTTCTACCCTTCTGCGTGTCTTCCTTTGGGCTGAACGTAAGCAGATGGAGTCTTGTAGGTTAACCGTGCCTATAGTGGGGGTCCCCAGTGCTGGCCCCACAGCTCTCCTGGGCTGTCATCCCAGTCCCAGCTCTGCCTCCCACGAGCTGTGTGGCCTGGGACCCTCCATCCCCACCAGCTGTCAAACAAAAACGGAGGCTGGCGGGAAGCCTGGGCCCCTCCACTTCTTAGAGTCTGTGAATTACACTAGATGATTCCTTGGGTTTCTCCCCAGGCACACAGCCCAGCAAGGCTATCCCAGGCCCTCCCTCTGCACAGCCCGGGCCCTCCAGATACATTTCCTTCTCCTCTCTTCCCTTTCCAGTCGGCTTCCCAGAATCTTCTCTCATCTGAGTCCCAACAGAGCCCTGTGACTGGGTCCCCGGGGAGGGCTCTCCATGGGCCTCATCCCAAACTCCAGGGGCCTTCTAGACAGGACCCGGATGGGACTGACAACCCCCGAGGCAGCAGAGACGGGTGCATGCTGGGAGAAATGTCACTCTCATCCACGTTACTCTTGCCTCTTGGGCCATATGCCACGGAAACAAGATTCATAAATATTTTGTACCCAGAAGCCGTCTGCAGAGTCTAATAACGAGGCTCTTGCTACAATTTGTGACATAAGGTGTTTACTGAATGTGTGTTAATTACACTTGTAGCAAAACAAACCCCGCTCTTCAAAGAAGGGGTGTGGGGTGTGGGCGGGAAGCAAGGGCTGGAGCCGGTGGGGGGCAGGCTGGGGCAGTGGGTGGTGGGAGTGAAACTGCCAAGAACCCAGGGCTCCTGGAAGGTGGAGGGTGACCGTTTGACCCCAGCAGGAGGGGCAGGTGGGGCCAGGGAGTCAGAGGACACTGAGGACTCAGGGAAACTGGAGGGACTATGTGATCCTACAAAGAGGGGCTTCTGTGTCAAAGGCCCAGCCCACCCTGTACCCTGTTTCCATCAGCAGCTGGAGTAAGGGATGTCCAAGGCTCTGGCTCTGGCAGCACTTAGCTTCTCATTGAGGGCGGGGGGGTGATGGCTCGTGACCAGGAAAACAGGAGGTAACTACGAAATTCACGCTGTCAAGACGACCAAGGGAGCGGTAAGCAGAAAGTGGGGGTGGAGGGGTTGTTTCCCTCGGCTGGTCAGGCACGGCCTCTCCAAGGAGGTGAACGCGAGGAGGAGCAGAATTAGTGATGAGAACACCAGCAATAATTAGGCACCACAGTCCTACAAGCTGCTCCCTGCCCTCACTGCCTTACTTTCCTCAACTCACTCTCGACATAGAGACAGGTGAGTCCTCAATCAGGTTCCCTTCCCTCCTGGCCTTCCTTTCCCAGCCTCCCTTGCAGTTGGGTGCTGCCATGGGACCTGGATTTGAATAATCACCTGTGGCAGGCCCAGAAAAATCTCCAAGGCAACATCCTGTGTGGGTGGAGGCCAAAGGTAGGAGCCTGGGTCCCCGAATCACTGTGTGGAGGGCGGCCACCCAAGACTCATGTGAGCTGGAAAAAGACCATCCAATATGGCGGCCTCTGAGATTTAGTAGAATAATCATCTGCTCCAGTTTGCCTGGAACTGTGCTGGGTTGAGCACTGAGAGTCCTCGTGCTGGGGAACCCCTCAGTCCTAACAAACCAAAGTCTGGCTACCCTAGATTTAGGGGTCATCTGACCTAGCGGTGAGCTACCCCGACGACCCTGATGTGGTTACCATGACCACCTTATAAGGTAGGTACTGTTAGTATCCCCACTGTGTAAATGGGGATACTGAGGCTGGAAGGGGGTTAAGTCATTTCCCTATGCTGTTTTCCAAAGACCACCTAGCTACTACGGGGCAGGGGCAGGAACGGAAACGAGAGTCTATCCCCCGAGTCTGCGCTTCTAACCGTAACGTTATACTGTTTGTTCAGGGAAAGGTGAGAAAGGGAAGATCTGGTGGAAATGCATCCCAAGAGCAGCCCGCGAACTCTTACATATATTTCAGGACCCATCTGTCCCATCCGTCTCTATTCCTTGTTCCCAGAGCGTCTGAAGTAGGAGAAGCGTGTCTCTCTCTGGAGACTTCTCAGAGCATCTTGTCCCTATGGTATCATAGAGCTGTATCTGAATTATCCATTTTCCTGACAGGATGGTGGATTCTAGAGAGATGGAGACCCCGCTGTCTCCATGTTTGTATTCCTCAGAGTCGAGCACTGCCCATAGCTGATAGTAGGTGCTTAAGAAATATTCATTGTGAGACCCAAAGATTTATTGAGAGTGGAAGTAGAGAACGGAGGAGAGAATCAGGGAGAAGTGCACAGACTGGAACACAGCAGATACATGAGAGGCAAAAGAAAGACAGAGCAGAGAGTGACAGGCAGGGCCATCGCATCCCGCCCCCTGTGCCATCCCTGTACAAAGGAGTCCTTATGCGTAGTGGGGAGGCTGGTTTCCGAGCTGCACCTGTGCTCTGGGCTGTAAAGGAGGAGCCTTTGTGAGTTCTTCTCTCTCGAGGCTGCCGTGGTCAGAGGCTGCTCAGAAAGCCTGTGTTCCTGGTGGGGGGACGATGGGACGTGGTGAGCGCAGGGTCCTAACTTGGATTCTTCGGCGGACTCTTGGCTACCACTTCCAGGAAGTACGGGCGGGAGGAGAAAGAAAGAGAGACAGAGAGAGAGAGAGAGATTTGCCACTTCCCTCCCCAAACCTGTTGTTCCTTTTGAACAAGGAAATAAGTAACTGTTGGTCCCTGGTAACTGCCTGGCAGGATTCTAGGAAGGTCTCCCCAGAACCTGGGCACCGCGGGAAGCTCCCATCTTCTTGGTTTGAGTCTGCCCCTTTCTTTCTTCTGGAAAAGGCGGGAGAGACCAGAGAAGGCGAGCTGATGGGGCACAGGGAGGAGGAGGGATCTGCTTTATCATGGGAAATACTTGTTTCTTTTCCATTCGGGAGGTCTGATGAAGCGCGAAGGGACCTAGCCTGTGAGGTGGGCCTGGCCACCCAATTGCTTCCATTTTTCTTGGCCCGTGGATGGGTTCGCGGATGAACAGAAGGCCCAGGTGGGTCCCATCTGTGTCAATCCTGCAAGTTGCGCAGCTCCTTTTCCTGGCGTTGCCGATCTGGTAGTATTTCAGCCCAGACGTGTTGGGGTCCTCTTGCCAGCTCAAGGGCCGAGGCTGCCAGACGACAAAGCCCCTAGAGAGGGAAGCCAAGAAGTGAAGGATTTGCTAAACATATTGTCAAAGCTCCCAGGTCCATTTGTGTCTGAAATGAGATGTCCTTGGCCTTTGCTATTCCGTGAGCCCATAGGTCACCATGTGTAGCTTAAGCCAGTTTGAGTGGGAACTCTGTGCCTCCAGCGTAACGCATCTGATTGGATATCTGCTATATACCAGCGCTGCCAAGGTCCAGCGTAACTGCAGAAAAATACAGTTCCTTCTAAGGAATGATCCTGAAGGGCTCATGGGAGAATTGTGTCAGACCAGCAGGAGACAGAAATGCATATTGAGAGAGCACCTGTCGAGGCCCAGCTTCGAGGAAGGCCCATTATTTCAATGGTCTCCTGCTCTCTCCATGCTGGTCATTCTCGAGTTTGCTCTCAGCTCCTCCTCTGCCTCCCTCCTCCTGCTCTGCCGTGTCACAGGGGGCCTGACCCCTGCTTCCCTAGACTCCCTTGTCATTGCCTTTGGGCCAGATTTGGCCAACCGCAAGCCCTGTCGGGGGACTGGAGGCTGGGGGAAGGCAGAAGCCAGGGCATTTCTCACTCTCTCCTCTGCCCGGGGCCAACGCAGTGTCTTCTCTGTGGCTCCGACTCCCTCATGGTGTCTCGGGCAACCCCAGTCCGGCTCACACCTCACCAGGCCCCGGCCTGGCGTACCAGCCGGCTGCTGCCTGATGGTGAAGAACCTTCTTGCCTGGGAAAACGAGTGCTAAGTCTTACTGTCCACCCCTTGCTGCCAGCTTCAGTGCGGTCAGGGGAAAACAGTTCACCCATTTAAGAGCAAATTTTTGGAGCCGAACTTACTGGAGATAGAGCCAAGCAGGTTTCCATCCCACAAAAGCAAACATGGGTCAGTACCATGGCCACAGACCTGCCATTTAGCTGCTAAATGGAAAAGGGTCTGCTAATGATGTTGGCCTTGTGGGTGATTGGAAGGAGTCCCACTTAGAGGAATTTCCAGGACAAAGTTGCCAGTGTTTTGGTTCATATGTGTGTTATACATTCGTTACAATGATCCATACACGGGCTCGGGGACAAGTAAATAGGTCAATACGGTTATTTCCTACGCCTGCGCGAGAATAACGGCCTACATCAGAATTACCCAAGGGGTGTTCAGGCTTCCTGTATCCTCACCCACCTATGTGCTTGCTTTTAAAGAGCCAGAGTGCAAGGGAAGGTGAGGTCAGGTGCACACTTCTTATTCCAGAATCGTCCCTTGGTTGTGAATCCCAGTATCTTCACGACCCTGACAAACCGGATGGGCATTTGCTGCCCAGCCCCCTTCTAACTGTGACACAGGGCCCAAGAGACAAACGAGGAGTGAGCGAGGAGAGGTCAAGAGGTAGACAGAGATGTGACAGTCAGCGCTAACCCTGAGATCGGTACCGGGTCCCAGCGGGTGAGCGGTCCCGGGTTTCAGGGGGAACCCTGTGTGCTCGGGCAGTTGTTCTTACCGACCCAGGGGACGCTGAGTGGCTCCCGCAGGCTCCTTCGGCCCCCTCCCGCCACCATCTACCTCCCGTTTCCGGCTAGGTAGCCAGGTGATGGGGTGCAGCTCCCCCCATCCATCACGCTGCTCCGCAGCCAGGTGGGAGAAGGGACAGCTGGAATCCGACGGCCACCGGGAGCTCTCGCGTGACCCAAGTGCCCGAAGGTTTAGTTCTGTCCTGGGAGTGGACAGACCTGGGCTTGACCCCGGCCGTGCCTGCTGCCAACATGCCCCTTTCCCGCTTGAGCCTTTCCATGGAGATAGATCAATGGTCCAATTGTGCGATCTTCAAGGCTGGGGACTTGTTTCCAAGTACTAACTGGAAATTCCCCCTGAAAGTCACGAGGAAGGGGCGGTGGGAAACTTCAGGGCCATCCTGGCCCTGACCGCCCAAGTTCATGCAGATCCACGGGCTCAGGGCACGGTCCCCAGCGAGCTACTCTCACTTCACACACCAGCTGCAGGTTTGGGGCTGCCCGGGGCACCAACTGGCTACAAATTCAGGGGGTCCCATGACGTGCTTGGGCTCGATAATTTACTAGAATGACTCACAGAACTCACCGTCCTTAGAGTCTTCATATAAAGGCTACCAGTCAGGACCGGCTGAACGAACAGACAGTGGGGCAGGGTCGGTGAGGGTCTCAAATAGAGTCCCCCTGTCCTCACCTGGTGGAATCAGGACACATCGCTGTCCTAGAACAGCCGCGTGGTCACCGACCAGGACATTCCCTCCTGGGAAGCCAAGACAAGCACCAGACCAATTCTTTATTACGGAGGACAGGGTGATGGGTGGAGTTGTATTTCCAGGCACTACCAGACCATCCCGTTGGCCAGTGCCAGCCATGGCGCCTCCTCCCGGGTTACGGACTGAGATCCAGGAGCAGGAAGGACCAGGTTAAGAATATTGGCGAGCAGAAGTTGTTTGACCTGGGCCTTTTCTATTTCTCCCTCTTGTGAGGACAGAATTTGTATCGCTCTTGGGAAAAACACCCTTTTGTCTCTCTCAGCCCAGGGGTGTCCTGGCTGGCTCCAGGGGTGAGCAGGTGACCCATGCCAATCAGAGCAGCCACTAGCCACTTGCATTTGCCCCAAGCTGGTCCACTCATATGCAGTCCTTGCACTGCGACTGACATCGTTAAATAGAGAGGCATTCTTTTAATGCTGAATTTCATGTTGTAATACTAGAGGCTGAGAAATTCTGGGAGATACCCTATGGAGAAAATTTGCCTTCCCCGAAGCCACGTGATAGAAGCAAAAACGAAAGATAAAAAGTCAAAGAGGCCAAGTCCCAATAAAATAATTTAAGCCACTGGCTCTGTCCCGAAGTCTGTCCGCTCCGCTCTGGTCATGGCAACCACACATCCAGAAGATTTATTTTTTCATTTTCTTTAAAGTCCAGGGATTCTACTTGAACTTGGTGTTGGTTGTTACAGCTCGCTCTTCTCGGGATGCAGGGTGGTCTCTCAAGAAATAGTTTCAAATCCTTTTTCTTTAGCTTTAGGAAAATTATCTTGAATTATAGTTTTTTGTATTTGTTCACTTGCCACTGTTCTTCCTTCAGGGATTCCTTCTATCTGTATGTGGGTTCTTTTTTCCCCGGTGGACAAGTTTTTTTTCACTTTCTCTCCTAATGTTTGCCTCCGATCCTTCCCCTTCCTCCCCCCCTCCTCTCTGCCTCCTAAAGCCTTTGAAGCAAATGCTTAACCAACTCTCCCTTCCTTCCCCACTATCTTCAAACGACTCTCTCAACCCTCCTGTCACGGACCAGCCTCAGCCCAAACCTGACTTTCTCTCTCAAATGGAGCCTTCTGGTTTTCGTCCCTTGTTTTCCCCACGGTTCAGTTTCCCCAGGCCAAGAGGTAGGGTCCGTACTCTCCTTGTTTCCCTGGTCCTTAAGGGGCCACTCACTTTCCTTCTTCTGACTTCAAAAGTAGGCTTTGCTTAAATCTCCTGCCTCCTGTCTACACCACCCCTCCAACATTCTTCACGCCCTCTTCTGGAAACACACGCATAATCTTCATTCTACAAAGACTTGAACTCTTAGCTCACCCTTTTGTTTTGTTTTTTGTTTTTTTTTTCACTCTCACCTAGAAACTTAGCATCCCCCCACATTCAATCCTGGCTCCAGTTTCCATCGCATGCATCAGCTTGGGCCGGGGGCTTAATTTGCTTATGCCTCCGTTTCCTCATCTCCAAAACAGGATTAACGATGGTCCCATCTCATATAGTTGTTGTAATGACAATGGGAGAGAAAGCATGTAAAGTGCTAAGGACAGTGCTTGGCCCACAAGTGTTGGCTCGGACTAGAATTATTATCACTGCTGTTCTTATCTGGCTTGCTGGAGGAACATACGAGGGCTCTGAGCTGAAATGCTGGCACGTTAAAAAACAAAACAAAACAAAACAACCCAAAAAACCCCGCTGGGATTTCATTTTGATGTCCCAGAAGGTACTATCCCAAAGGCATGAGTTTACGAGCCATTCAAAAGAAAGGATGGTGACACTTACCCGCATGTAGGAGGGCATATTTATTTATTTTATAGGTAGGCTTTATCGATTCCCATCTCTGACCAAGCCAGCTCGCTATCAGCCTTTGCTAGAAAGTAATCACGCAGAACAGTAGGGGAGGGAGCAGGAGGGTTTCCCACATCAAGCTCGGGGATCACCAGGGTGCGAGATTGTTTTGTTCCCACAGATGCCCCAACGCCTCTCCAAGGGCATATTTCTAGGGCCACCAACTGCCCCCCACCTCTCCACGCCACTCTCACCCTCCACTGCCATCCCATGCCCACACGGCCTTCGAACCTTCTCTGCTCCTTCCCCTTGGCGCGTTTCACCTGTGGATTTCCCATCTGCACACAAACCATTTTCTGAAAACTCCTGGCCTCCCCTTGAGTGATTTGTCATCGGCAAATAGAGAGCTGGGAGGGGCCTCTTCATTAACCACGATGATTCATAGGGCTCCGTGCAAGAGCCCGTAAAAAGCAACCTTTATTTCCCCTAAATAACATAAAACTGTCTTTAGTCATCTCACCCAACCCCTGCCCTGAGTGACCTTCGTGCTCATTCTACCTTCTGCAAATTAATGTACATCACTAGATTCGGGGTGCACCTTTGGGATGGAAGGTCCGAAGAGTTGCCCAGAAGTCCTCTGCCTTCCTTTCAATAAAACATCTTGCACTGTGTTTTCAACCCGTTTCTATTTCTTACTTCACATACCTGGGCAGGGGTCTTCCAAACTCAAGAGCCCATTCTTTGTGAACCAACAGAACAGAACTCTAAACAGTGTCCCTCTCCCCCTCCCTTCACCAAATCTCGTATTTACTGGCTGGGATGAATACTTAGGCCAACATATGGAGGACAGCATCCTTGTCTAGGAAAACAAGCTCCATAATGTGCTGGTCCATCAGAAAACAGACTGAAATTATATGCTGAAGCACAGTGGAAATTTTCCCCTGCATGTTTTATGTAAACAAGTTCATTTGTTCATTCAACGAATCCACAGTTCTTCAAAGGCCCTGTTTATATTAAAAGAAAGAAGCAGAAAGATTTGGGTTGGCTGGCAGCCAGCTGTACACCTACAGAGTTGTCAAGCTGTTAGAACAACATTCAGGAGCTCAGATGTTTATGTTGAGATGTGCTCTTAAGCCAAAAGTAAAATATTGTTTTTGGATGTCACAGCCAGGTGTGTGAGCAATGGAATCCCATCTTCAGAGACAAAATGACCAGTGTTCTGCAAAAGGGCAGAGCTGAGCTAGAAATGGGCCTCAGACCATGGGCAGCCCCGAGGACCCACACTTTGTATGTCTTACAGAGAAGCACACAGAAGCTTTTGCATTAGGTCATTTCAAAGGAAGAAAGATGAGGAAGTGCCCAATGTCAAGACATTAACACATGACTGTCTCTGGTCTATTTCTTTGGATTCTAGAGAAAAAAAAAATCTACCCACTAAAGACCTAAAAGTGGGTTCCTTTCCCAGTCTGATGTCTTGTATTTACTGTTTACAAAAGCATGTAGTCATCAACCGGTAGCTTCGAGAGAGGGTTTGTGAGCAAGAAAGTCTTGCACCAGTCAGGATTCTTTGGTTGCTAGTGACGGAAACTCCAGCTCAGGCTGGATTCCCTACACCCAGGATTTTATTGGGTCACAAGGCTGAAGTAGGTTCCTTTTGCTTTAGGCATGGCTAGATCCAGAAACTCAAGGGATGTCACTGTGTGGCTTTCTTTCTCCATCTTTCATCCACATGGGTTCGCTGCATCCTAGGCAGACCTTGTACGCCCCGAGTAAGGTGGCCTCCATCTCCTCCAGCTCAACACTGTAACTTCTCAGCAACAGCAAGGAAAAGAGAGCACTTTTGGGGTTACTCTTGCTGATAGCCGAGAATTGGCTTTTATCAACTCTAATTGGGTCACATGACCCTATTTTAGCCAACCAACGCAGTCCCGGGACTTAGCTTTCTGAGTGGCACAGCCCTGGACTCTGCCAAACTATAGGAGCAGAGGGTAGGGGAGGGGTGGCTTTGCATAGGAAATAGGATTAATTTTGAGGAGAAAGGGAAGTGGATTTGGGGGCAGGGAAAATCTGGTCCGTAAAACATGGCATAATAAAAAATTTTTAAAGGAAATGGGTGTGTCTGGTTTGAGAATGATCATAATTAAGATGAATTCTAGAATCTTAAAGTTGAAAGCACCATTCCATCTCTAGACCAAGTTTCCAACGTATTTTTTAAGGCAACAAATCTTTTTTGTCCAATAAACCCAAAGTCTATGGAAATGTCCACCATGGAAACATCAGCACTGAGCTATTTGGTTTAAGGAGGAAAGGGAAGGGAGGGGAAGAAGACTCTCGGCCCTGCCTTCTTAGTTTTCCCAATATGGGCGCTTCTCCCGGAGCTCCCCCTCGGAAATTGAGGGAAGACATCCATACCTGCTGGGAGTGGGGGGGACCCAGATGACTCCAGGGGTTATGTAGACACTGCCCTAGAGTAACATGGACTCCACACCAAGAAGAGGCTCTTTCGGGCTCCACTCTCCTTCACGTTTGTTGATTTTGTCAAGGGGAAAGTCAAAGTTTAGTGTGAATATATTTTAATCAATTCTGTAGCTCTTGCTAATACTCATTTGAAAGATAAGAGATCAGAGCCTCGGGCTCAGAGCCCTCTGTAGGTCACAGTATTAGGCTAGAATTTAACATAAATATTTTTGTTTTAATTGCGCTGATTTTTAGTATTTTATTCTGTGTAGGAACATGATACCGGTGTTCCATTTATGACGGTGATGTGTGTACATCTCTCTTTCTTGTTTTCTCTTTCTCTTTTGAGTTAAAAATATGTTTTATTGTGGTTTAAAATATACATATGTTAAATTTGCAATTTGAATCTTTTGAAGGTATACGTGGCATTAAGTACCCTCCCATGGTTGTGTAATGATCACCACCATCCTTTTCCAAAACGTTTTTTCTCATCTTTTAGAACTGAGACTTTGGAATATGTCATGGGGACAAAGGGGAATGTAGGAGGTGGTGTTGTAATGACTCTGAGCCCTGTAGCCTTGTGGAATGTCTAGGTCGTATACCTGAAACTAATGTAATCAACTATACTTCAACCCCGAAACTTTGTACCCATGAAACAGTGATTGCCCATTCTCCTCTACCCCTAAGCCCTGACAACTCTATATTTCTTTTAAATACAAGCATATGAGGAAACTACATAAATGCATGCAAATTAAAATATTTAAGAAGTCATAGTACAGGGGCGCCTGGGTGGCACAGCGGTTAAGCGTCTGCCTTCGGCTCAGGGTGTGATCCCAGCGTTGTGGGATCGAGCCCCACATCAGGCTCCTCCGCTATGAGCCTGCTTCTTCCTCTCCCACTCCCCCTGCTTGTGTTCCCTCTCTCGCTGGCTGTCTCTATCTCTGTCGAATAAATAAATAAAATATTAAAAAAAAAAAAAGAAGTCATAGTACAGATGTACACAGGGAAAAGGATAACATTGCAAGAGATGTTTGGAAAACAGCGCAGGAGCCTCCCCTAAGATGACAAACGCTGCCTACAAGATCTGAAAACTCTATTTTAACGTGGGGAAGGATAGAACTCCCTTCTTTGTAAGGCGGCCTGTTTCACTAAGGACGGTGTTAACTGTTAGAAAGTTCTGCCTTGCCCCGAACTTCTCATCTTGGCCTGAGGACTGGGGCCCTACAAAAGGTTGTCCTTCCACACTGTAACCCCTGAGGGATTCCAGTGTGGTTTTCAGAGCCCAGTGAATGGTCTCCCTTCTTGGCTAAGTACCCCAGCCTTTGCTCACAGATCTAAGACCCATGATGCAATAGAACATGAGAGTGAAGTGGTTTCCTGCCCAACGCCCACCTCCCCACCTCCGGGGAAAAACCCGCCTGGTTTTCTGTGGGGGACCGCCTCTCCTTCCCTGTCATTCACGCTGATTGGCGAGGATGAGGATGACTCCACCACCTGACTTGGGGGCGTGGCCCTATTGCCCAGGATTGGCCCCGCCCAGCAGCCCATGGCCTCTGTGATTGGCTCAGGAATGAGTCTGTGAGCCTGTGATCTTGCTGGGCAATAGAAGCAGGTGCCCCTCACCCAGACCCACCTCCCTCCCAGCCACAGGTGCCACCCTAGGCAGCTCAATGTCCTCCTTTAATCAGTGACTCTGGCTTTCTTTTCTTTTTTTCTTTTCTTTTCTTTTCTTTTCTTTTCTTTTCTTTTCTTTTCTTTTCTTTCTTTTCTTTTTTCTTAAATAATGAAACTATGGCTGTGTCCAAACATCAGGGCTCTGCTCATGATTTTTAACAGCCATTGCCACCAGGCTTGACCCACGTGCCAGACGCTGTTCTAGCTACTTGGCAATATGAACTCATTCAATCTTCAGAGCAACCCTGGCGGGCACATCCTATGACGATCTTCACTTTCGGGTGAGGAAACTGAGGCACAGAGGGCTGGAGTCATCGGAGCCCACAGAACAGGAAGGATGTGGCCTGCACTGGCTGGGGGCTTGCAAGGTCTTTCAAATCGATTGCCTTTGACCTTGAACCTGTTTGGGGAAGCGTCTGAAGGACTGAAGGCCCTTCTTTCCAGCCTCTCGGTTCTCCCCACACCGGTCTCCTCATTATCTGACCTCCGGGTCGGCTGTGCGCCTGTGCACTGGCTGTTCGCGCTCTTACATTGTTTCTCCCCAGGTCTCAGGGGAATGTCGCCTGCTGGGTGAGGCCGTCAGTGACCAGCACCAATAAAATAGCCACCCCCCCCCCCCAGTTCTGTCACTGTCATAGTCTTTCTCGGCACACGCCATAATCTGGAGCCGTTCCCTAGCTTCAGGTCCCCTTTTGTCCTTTCTCCGCGGTGTCCTCCAGGGTCCAGAACACCTGTGCGTGACCGTAAGTATGTATTTATTGAGTGAATGAGTGGATGAACGAATGAACAAATGAAGTGAAGGTTCTACCTCTTTCAAGCAGCTGTGTGACTTCAAGCAAGACATTGCACCTTGCTGGGCCTCAACTTCCCCGTCTGCAAAGTGGTGCTAATTCTATGACTCTTTCTCCACAGGAGAGCTTAGATCATTCGTTGAAGCTTGAATCCAGGGACGCTCTTGCAAAACCATGCATTGTCACACAGAGGGGATTTAAGCCAGTTAAATGAGACTTTCACACCAGTAGTGCCAGGAAGCTCCCCAGTGTGTGCTCGCACATGAGCAAGTGGTGTCTTGCCCGAGGTCCCACAGCACAGCCTCTGCAGGGCCGGCTCCTGGGCTCGGCTGGTGTCGCATGGGAGCTGGGAGGCCATTCCCTCAGAGGAGCTGATGGAGTACTTGTGATGTGCCGGCCACCTGCAGAGACACAGAGGGGACGGTCGTGGACAAGCCAGACCTCCTGCTGACCATGGGGAGCGGGGCTGGTAGAAAACCAGGTTCCGGACAAGTGAGATGGATGTTTCCTGAGGAAACACTCGTGAGCCGTGGCCAGGTTGGCCAGGCAGGGGGTTTCTGCATGACCTCCATGAGGAGGTGACAATTGACTGAGTCCTGAAGAGTGGGCAGGACTTAGCCGGGGACAGAGGAAGGGAAGGCTCATTAGACATGGAACTGCATAGGCTAAGTCCTAGAATCACAGGGACAGAAGGGTCAGGGTGAAGAAATGAGAGATGGAGAGGATTTAAACAGGGGAGAGACAAGATCACATTTCTGACACCAAAACCCCACTCTGTTCGCTAGGGAGGGCATGGATTGAAGAGGGCAGAGTGGCAGCAGAGAGGACCTGAGAAGGTCCCTGGGATGGTCTGGGTGCAAAATGGTGGTGTGTGGACTGCATGTTAGTAGAAAAAATTTTTTTAAATAACAGCTTTATTGAGGTATAACTTGCATACTGCCACGCTCACCCTTTTAAGGTAGACGATTGAGGTGTTCCTCCTCGCTCACGGAGCTGGGTGACTATCCCCACGATCTATTTCAGAACATCTTCATCACCCCGGAAGAAACCCCATACCCCTTAGCAGTCACACCCCGCCCCCACCTTGGGGAACCACTAGTCTACTTTCCGTCTGCACGGACTGGCCTCTTCTGGGCACGGCACACAAGTGGAATCATACCATATTGCGGTCTTTCGCATCTGGCTTCATTCACTTAGCATCCTGTTTGCAAGGTGCCTCCGTGCTCTAGTGCATCAGCCCTCTATTCCTTTTCATTGCCAAATAGTATTCCATTGCCTGTAGAGACCACATTTCATTGCTGATCCATCCATCAGCTGGTGGGCTTTCGGGCTGCTTCCACTCCGGGCTGCCGCGAACAACGCTGCTGTGAGCATCTGTGTGCACCTAGGCTCCCAGGTCCCTTGGGGAGGCACCCACACGTGGGATTGCTGGATCAGGTAACGCTGTGTTGAACTTTTTGAGGAACCGCAAGACTGCTTCCCCAAGTGGCCGCGACGCTTTGCATTTCCACTAGGGATGTCTGAGGATTCCAGTTTCTCCACCTCCTCACCAACACTTGCTGTTGTCTGTCTTTTTGAAGACAGCCATCCTCCTGGGTGTGAAGTAATAGCTCCCCATGCCTTGGATTTCCATTTCCCCAGCAACGGATGATGGTGGACATCTTTTCATGGGCTTATGGGCCCCTCAGACGGCTTCTTGGGAGAGATGTCTATTCTGGTCTCCCTTCCATGGCTGCTCGGCTGCTGATTTTCATGACTGCTGCGGCTGTGAGGCTGTCGGTTTTCAAGACTCCCGCAGAGCTGGGGAGAGGGGAGACGAGGGTCGGCCAAGGTAAGAGTGCACACAACTCACTATTCTTCCAGAGAGTCAGCCATTTTTCTTGAATAAACACTCCCATCGTTGTCAGCATTCAGTTACTCTCCAGAGTTCTAGATAGCTTGGTTTTGACAGTTTGTCAGTGTTCTCACTGCTTTTATGGAGGAGTGAATTTTTGGAGGCACTCACTGCCATTCTAGAATGGCTTCTAATTGAAGTATCAATAGGATCTTAAGGGTTCACAAGGTGTCAGGCACTTACTTAGTATGGCATCTAGGTAATGCCCCCATAACCCAAGGAAGGAGGGATTATTACCTCCGTTTTAGAGATGGGGAAACCAAAGCGTCGGGTTATAAAGGGTTATGTGACTTCCTAAATCTCACGCAGCTGGTAGGCAGGCAGGAATGGGGGCAGGAGGGGACGCTTGCCTCTGGGTGCCTCCTGAATCAGGAGGGGCCCAGGCACCAAGGCCAGCTCTTTGCCAGGGAGATATGTGCAGCTGGGAAGGATGGAGCAGGACACTCCCCTGGGAGGATCCCTCACTCTGCGGGCCGCAGGCTCCTTTCCCACCCCTCTCCCACCCCCTCAGTCCGCTGCCTGCAAACCGGCCACTCCTGCCTCTGCCGCAGCCCCGTGAGAGCCCAGGGCTGGGTCTGTCTAGATGCTGGGAGAGTCTTGGTCTGAGCCAGAACGCGTGAAGCTTTAGAGTCTCATCAATCTTTAATTTTTATTTTATTTTTATTTTTTTAAATATTTTATTTATTTATTCGACAGAGATAGAGACAGCCAGCGAGAGAGGGAACACAAGCAGGGGGAGTGGGAGAGGAAGAAGCAGGCTCATAGCGGAGGAGCCTGATGTGGGGCTCGATCCCATAACGCCGGGATCACGCCCTGAGCCGAAGGCAGACGCTTAACCGCTGTGCCACCCAGGCGCCCCAATCTTTAATTTTTAAAGAGACTTTTCTGGGGCCATTGATCTACTGGTGGGCACCTCTCCAATTTCACCTCTCGCCCTGTCTCACTGGCTCACACTGGCCGCCTTGCTGTTTGCAGACTACTCCAAGCACTGGACAGGTGGATGGAAGGTTGGATAGACAGATAGACAGAGGACATATGTATGGCTATGTGGATTTCTGGATAGATGGACTGACGGATGGATGGATGGATGGATGGTCCCACAGTATGCTATCACTGGTCGTGTGGATGAGTTTGTCAGACCCTTCCCTCAGAGCTGGCTTTGTGAGTAGAGCAGGGAGGCACTGCGTGGAGCTTTAACAAATCCAAGCCAGGAAGGACATCCGGTGACCACAGCACTGTCACCAGCTGGGATACCATCAGGAGCAGAGGCTGGTGAGCCCAGGGAAAATCCTGCCCCAGAAACACGTACCTTGGAGTGGCTTTAGGAAAAGTGGCATGGATGCCCCAAGATTCCCACAGAAAGAAAAAACCCGGGGATTGTTCACTGTGCAGTATCCAGCAAGCTGCTGACTTTTGGGGGCCTCTGTTTCTCCAAATAGGGTTCATAACCATTGCCGGTCCCACACCTAGACTAGGGGTACAGCTGCGTGTGAGGGTGGGTGGTGTGGTCTCTGCGGCCAGGCTTCTGCAGTTGCTGGCTCTGCCCACCGACTTCAGAGCCTGGGGCAGGTCCTTCACCGATCGGCCCCTCAGAGAGCACAGTCCTTACTGCGCCGGGCTCTGGGGAGGATTTCAGGGGTGAATGATGGAAAACTCAGCCCAGGTCTTCTGCCGCATGTGGTCAGCTCCCAGCAAACATCCACTCTTATTCTTAGTGCTTGGAGCAGAGACTGGCATGCAGTAAGCACCCAGTAAGTGTTTCGAGAACGAATTCGTCGAATGGAGCCTCACAAATTTAGTATTATCATTATTTCCATTTTCCAAGTGGGAAACTTGGGGCCCCGGGGAAAGCAAGGAGCTTATCTTTCCAGTGGGAAACAGGGGTCCTGCTCCCTCACAGTGACAATCTCACGCTCTACATCCAATTCAAACTGGGCCAGAAACCAGGATTTCCAATTTCAGGGCCTGGGGACATCACACATCAGCTTCTTTTAAATTCCTCTAAAAATACCCTTCCTTTTGGGAACCCCCGAGGCCTCTCTGGAGGTGGAAGATAGACTTTATGCAGATGGCTCCAGGCTGGAAGGATTCTCAGAATAGCTGCCTGCCCTGCATCCCCCCCCCCCCCCCCCCCCCCCGCCCCAGCCCTCCAGCTCCTCACCATCTGGTCCCAACCAGGAACCAGCACCGTCCGCAGCTGCGCCTTCCCTCTGGCCTGGAGAGATTTATGGCTCCCAGGCCTCCACTGTCTGGCCTCACAATGTGGTTTTGCTGTACCCCCTGGGCCCCATCCCTCCCTCCTCCTGCCTCGAGACTCCCAGAAAACCACTTAACCAGTGTCCATATTAATGGCTTCTCCACTTCAATGGCCAATTTTCTGATTTCCCGTAAAACTGCCTAGAATTCAGCCGCAACAACAGTGCTGGGGAAGGGGTGCAGGTCATGGGAAAATACTTGGGAGCCAGAACCCACATCAGCTGCCCCACCTCCCGGGCCCTGGGCTCGCAGCCACCCTCCAGCTACCCCCGCTCCCACCTGCTGCAGGAGCCTCTGACCAACACAGGTGTCACGATCTAGCTCGCTCCCACCTCAGGGCCTTTGCCCCTGCTGCTTTCTCTGCTCTTCGGGGCTCAGCTCAAATGCCACCTGTCTCAGTCCATCTGGGCTGCCAGTACAAACTAGCTTGGTCTGAGTGGCTTATCAACAGCAGAAATTTATTTCTCATAGTTCTGTAGGCTAGGAAGTCCAAGATCAAGGCTTCAGCCCACTTTCTGGTTCTTGGGCCTTCTTTACCTTGTGTCCTCACCTGCGGGAGGGGGTGAGGGACCTCTCTGGGGTCTCTGTATCAGGGCACTCATTGCAGTCATGAGGGTCCCACCCTCATGACCTAAGCATCTATCTCCCAAAGGCCCCGCCTCCTAACACCGTCGCGTTGGGGGAAGACGTTTCAACAGATGAATTTGGGAAAGACAAATATTCAGTTCACAGCACCACCCCACTGGGAGCCCTTCCTCAAGCACCCTCTGGAGCATACCCTCCGCGTGGCCGCATCATCGCCCCCCATCATCTTAGAGCACTTCTCGCTGCTTGACTGGCTGGGTCTGAATGTCGGGAGGGCACGTCTGGTCTGTGCAGCTCACTGTTGGATCCCCTGCACCTCTAACCTCCTGTGTGACCCACAGCCTGTCCTCGGTGACCATCTGAAGGGTGAGAGAACTGATCCATTACTTAGAATGTGTTTGTTAAGAATAGGCTCACCCAAGACAATAATATTTTAACAAGGGAATAATAATAATAATAATAATAATAATAATAATAATTACAACCAATGCCCACAGAATGGTTACAGAGCACCAGATTTTGCATATGTCATTCATTTAAGCCTCCAATGGTGTGATACTCTGACATATTACGATGTCCATTTCACACCCGACTCCTGCCTTTGTGCTCTGACTTCCTGTAGAAGGAACCAGGTGGTGCTTTCATATTTGGCCTGAGAGCTCCCCATAAGTCTGCTCCCCTAAGCCCTGCTTGCAGTGTGAGATGCCACGGAGAAGGTTTCTCCTGCAGGGGCCCAGAACCAGCTCCCAGTGTGCCTTCCCGCTTGCATGAGGACTGAGACCCGCTCTGGGGAGGCTTCTGCTTCCTACGACTAAGCATTCTTTAAAGCACATGACACTTATTACGGGCTGGCCCTGCGCTAAGTGCTTTAGATGTTTTAACTCCTTCCTCCACAAAAACCCTACAGAGTAGGTCCTATTATCCCTGTTTCTTTAGACGCGGAAGCGGAGGCACAGGGCAGAGGAATATCTTGTCCAAGGTGACATAGCCAGACAGTCTGGCTTCCTGGTCTGTGCTCTGAACCAGCGCTCCAGCTATCCCTTCCGAGAGGCCGATGCTCGCAGGAAACGGGAGGCAGAGAATGTGACAGGGCTGGACAGAGTGACAGGCTACAGTGTGTCCACGAAGCCATCCCCAGCTGACTGCAGTTAAACAGAAATGCCAACAGTTGTCTTCCTCCAGCTGAATCTAGAACCCCAAACCATGGTATTAGGACTGGGGCTCTTTCATCGTCCAGTTCTAACTCCCTTTGGGTCGGCTGCCGTCTCAGCCTGCACGCGGTGGCAAGTTCCTCACCCGTTGTCAGTTCCACCTTGAAACCCAGCAGGAAGGAGAGAGCCTTGTTTCGAATGCCTCCAGTGAAAAGATTGGAACTGCCTCTCTTTGACTGTGATTGGGTGGCCCTTACTCACGTGCCCACGTGGGAACCAATCAGGATGGCTAAGGAAATGATGCAAATTCCCTGACTGGCTAGTCACAGGTATTCTGTCAACACCCGGGGGCAGCTCCATCTGAGGCAGATAGAGGAGCTGGTCTCTGTGCCGACTCTCATGTCCTGGTCCTGGTCCTGGTCCGGGGTGGGGGGGGGATGGGGCCACGGGGGGGCGGGCATCAGGTCTTCACTGCAGGGCCATGGCCAATACCATATTCACTAATGGAACAGGAATGTCCTCTCTGCTGTGTGTGCAGGCATGGCAAATGCTGTATTGTTTGAACTGTAGAGAGTTATGGTGACATTGACTTTTATTTTTCTCTATTCTCCATAGCTGTCTCTCGAGTGAATTCCCAAACAGGGCATTCGTGGTCCTCCTGGTGGATGTGTGACTAATGGGGATTTCAGGAGCGAGGTGGAGAAATTCTACAGGAATGCTGAGGTTACAATTCTGTGACTCTATTGGACCAGGGAAGAGGGGGATCTGGGTCCCTGTAGAAAGAAGAATAATAGTAGCTGACACTGGTCGAGGCTTCACCTGTGCCAGGCCCTGCTCTAAGCTCTCTACCTGCATCCTCTCATTCGATGTTCCAACAGCTCTCCGCGGCATTAGCCCCCTTTTAGGAACAGTCAAACCCACGCATGAGCAACGTGTGCACATGCCATCTCAAGCTGGGGGGGGCGATGCTTATCGCCACTATAGTCACGCCCCCACAGCCCCGCCTCCTGCCGAACAGCACTCCAGTTTCCCCCCATATTCCTGAGGCCACCCCAGGGGTGAATAATGAGGGTTCTAGGCCAACCATGGGATCCCTTCCCTTTGCTTGTGGTTGGTGGTCATTGACCCACTTCTGACCACAGAGGTGCAAGGGCTCTGCTCTGCTGCATTCTGGGAAAATCTTTTCTCCTTGAAAAGACATAGCTCACGAGGAATGTTTCCTCTCTTCTCGTGCCCCTTCCTTCCTGCTTTGGATATCGGACACTTGGCTACTTCTCTCCACGTTTACTGCTGCCACCCTGATCCAAACCATCAACTTTTGCCTAGAATATTCTGATACTCTCCTCACTGGTTTCCCCGCTCCCACTCTCCTCCCCTGCAAACAGCGGTGGGTTCTTCTGCCTTTCTGCCTAGAACTTCTGGGAGATTCAGCAGAGAGGCCCAGTCCCCCAGGTCAGCCCCATCCTGGGCAGGTCTTAGCCAGCCTCTGCCCAGCAGGCTAGGAGGGCACAGCTATGTCCTCCTGCTGTCCTCCCTGCTGTTTCCCTTTCAGCACTTTCCATGCCCATGTTCCCAGTGCAGGGCTGTCCCAGCATCCCCACCATGCAGTCCATCCCTGCTGCCTTGGGTTCAGTTTCCAGATCTTTCCAGATCCTTCCTGTCCATTCACCCTCTCTCCAATCAAAGCCTACCCACTGTCTGTCCCCCTTCATCTGGTCCTGCTCCCTGCTGAGGGACACATGCCTCACAGTGCCACAGAGCCAATGGGTAACAGGGAGACATCATCTAGTTCCCTAGTTCCCTATTTGTGCTTCCCCGGAGCCCTCCTAGAGCTGTGGAGGTGACAAATGGGGGCTTTTCCGACATCACGATAGGGCCAGGATAAGCTGTTCCAGGGCCAGGAACACTGCCGGCCAAAAGGCTGGAGGAGGGCAGCCCTGCGGAGGCCACACAAACTTGCCACTCTTTTTTCTGGCTTTTGGTTCAAACAGCTCTTTGGAAAAGAACACGGAATGGCCCTGGCAGGTGGGACTTGTTTCCATGGTGTGTGGCCAACATTCAAGGACAATGGAGCTACAGGCCTCTGGGGAACAGCCCAACAGAGACCAGGGAGGCTGGGGTGAGGGTGGCAGGGCTGCCCCTCCATCCATCACACCACCTGCTGCCAGGGAGCCAGGAGGGGGGCCTGGGCAATGGTGCCTTGTGGGGGGGGTGCAGCCAGGGAGGGGCTGCCCTGTCTGTGTCCTAGCAGGACCAAGCCAGTCTTGAATCCTGTTTGCAGAGACTCAGCTATAGAACGGGGACCAGAAACACTCTGTCACCCTTACCCCCAACCCCTCTTCTGTTTCACCTGGTCCGACTTGATGGTGGCAGCTCAGAATGTCTGACCCTGCCTGACCCTGCCTGACGGGCATGAAAGGAAATCTAGCCTCCCTCCTCCAAACTGACCGATGGCAGGGATCCCAGCGCCCATCTGGGACTAAGAGTCAGTATGATGTGTGGTGTTCACTGAACACCTACTATGGGCCAGGCCCAGTGTTCACATGAACACGTCACTTCATGGATTCCTACAACAGCCCTACGAGGGCACCGTATTCACCCCCACCCATTGTAGAGAGGAAGGGGGCAAAGAGGTGAAGGGGCTCACCCAGGGTCACGTGGTTGAAGGGGTGTCCGAGCCGGGATTTGAGAACATGATGCCCGTTCCCAGTTCTCACTCCCAGCCCTCAGGCCCGCCAGCTGCTCGAGGAAGGGGAGATGCCTCCGGTGAGGACGGGGTCGGTCGGAGAGGGGAGCCCAGGACGCTTCCCCCCCGGGGGCTCCCGGCGGACCCAAACACGGAGCCATGCCGGAATCGGGTAATGAAGCCGGCGGGCTGCTGAAATGTCGAGGTGGACTAACGCTTCATCGTGGTGCTGCGCAGAAAACAGGAACTGTGCTGATTTAAAAGAAAGATGCCAATTTCAGGTGCTGTCAGGCACGAGGACCGGGATGCGGGGACGGGTGGAGACACAGGATGGGGCCTCGTGATCAAGTGATGAGCTTTGTGGCCGGACTTCCTGGGTTCAAGCTGATTTTCCCGTGCCTCAGTTTCCCCGTCTGTAGCGGGGGCTCCCAGCAGCGTGCTCCTCCCAGGGCTGGAGTGGGGCTGGCTGGGGGAGCGCAGGTGCAGCCTCTGCTGGGCGCGGGGTCCGGGGCGCGCTCAGGAGGCTGCGGAGGCGGACGGGGCGCACAGACCAGGGTTTCTCTCCGTCTCCAGGCGCCTCATTCAGAGAAAGCTCTAGAAGTCTAGGAGTCAGGCCTTTTGTGAAAGTGAGGCCCAGGGCCTGTGATAGCCCGGGCCCTGGGGACGCATAGCATCCATTTATTTTACAAAGCGGTGTGTTTATCTGCATTTTCCACCTGGATGCTCCAGGGAAACGTTCATTTGTGAGGAGCTGCTCCCAGAATAACCGGTGATTTCATGTGAGGAGCTAATTAGGCAGGATCAATGTGGTTTACTCTAAAGAGGGTCCGTTTCCGCCAGAAAGGCGCGGAGATGAAGGCATGAGCATCGCTGGGCTGAATGCGAACCGGCGAAGGGTCTCTGGGACTACCCAGAACCGCCCCTGGGGAACGTCACCCAGGCCACCGGGAGCCGCAGGATCAGAGCCTGGGCCCCCTGCATGACACCCCCAGGGCGGAGGTGGCCCCTGCGCCCCACGTCCTGCCCCAGCCCTCAGGGTCACCACCAATGCTCCAGGGAGACTTCAGTGTGAACCCCAAATCAGGAGTCGGATGGGCCTTGGTTCAAACGCCAGCTCTGCCATTGACTGGCTGTGCGGGCGAGGTTCGCGCATGACCACGCTGAGCCTCAGTGTCCTCATCTGTCAAATGGGAATAAATAAGAACAGTTCCTTCCAGGAGAATTGTGAGGCTCCAAAAGTTGGCAAGTGCTTGGCAGGTGCCCAGCGTGCTTGAAGTGCGGAGGGAGGCTAGCGGTGATCATTCCTTGCTCCTTCCTCAAATGCAGAATAATCTTGGCGTGCGCACATCCGTCACAGAGGTTATGGTCCTTACCTGGGGCAGGTGTGGGGCCTCGGTGAACCGAGCTGTTCTCGGGGGCGCATGAGGCTGGACACCCCGATGCACACACTCGGGATAGGCCGGTGGCGCTGAACGGCAAATAGCCCCCCAAGAAGAGGCCCTGCCCCGGAAGGCGATTTGTTGCTGGAAGTGCAGGTGCACAGAGGGGAGGCTGGGAGCTGGGCTCAGGGGCTTCTCGGGCTCCAGGGGTCTTCTCAGAGGCCCAAATTCTTGGGGGGGGGGTGTCTGTGCCCTTAGCTGGGTCTCCGCTCCTCCCCCTGAAGGTCTCCCTGACCATCCTGTCTCCTCCGAAGTCACTTCCTGTTCCAGAATGCCCGACTGTTTCCTTCGTGGGGTTTCTCAGTCCTCCGATCATCTGTCTCGTGTGATTATTGACTGTCTCCCCTCAAGGGAGCCAGGTCCGTGAGCACAGGAGCTGTGGCGAGCCCAGGGCCGTGGCCCCAGGAACCCGCACTGCATGGGGCACGTGGGTGTACTTTGCCAGGGCTCTATGGAGCTTAGTGTCCCCCCCATAAAGCTCAGAACTTCCGGTGTGTGCCCCGCAGGCTCCCAGCTCACTGTGTCTGAGGACATCGCCCAGAACCCTGGAAGGCTACTCTGAGCTTCTGGGAGGCTGGAAATGCCTGAGACTTGCTAGCCAGCGGGAGCAGCTCTCAACCAGGGACTCTCGGCAGCCGGTGCAAGGATGTTCCCGGCCCCTCCCGCTTTAGGGGATAACTCAGAGGTGTGTGCTGTCCGTGTGTGTTTGTGTGTGTTTATGTGTGTCCCAGAGATCCCTGCAGGACGGAGCGCCAGGTGCCTACGTGTTTGCCTTCTTGATAACGCCCTGTGTTGGTTGCCTCCCTTCTCTTTGTCACTTCCCACCCCCTTACCTGGTTTGCCTGCATCACCAGCCAAGTAAGCCGCTTGCCCCTGAAGCCTCGCCTAAGGTCCTCTGGGGAGCCCACACTCAGATGATCCTGCCTTTTCGCCAGCCCTCTCTGTCACATATCCTGCTATTATGACCTTGTAGGTAACCCATCTTGAATCATCTTCTTTCTATGATTGCTGTCTTCTGTCTGCTCACCAGCTCCACGAGGCCAGGGACCATGGCTGGTCTTCTGTTGTGCGGGGGGGTCAGCACACAGTGCCCCGCGTGTGGGACACACAAGAAATGGTTGTTGGATGACTGAGTAAATGAATGAACAGATGATTGAATGGAAAGGTAATCTGACACCATGATTAGATTTTGCCGATAACCGACCTGTCCCAGGTCTTCCCAATCCTGCCTCTGAGACCTCATCTGAAGGACTCCTTGGCATGGATGGATGTGTGCTGCTTCTCTATAGTTGACATAGGCTAATATCAACAAGGAATGGAGATAGAGTTCTTTAATCCTGGAAGTCACCCCAATAATGAGAGTGTAGAATGATAGTGATGAGGGGGTGTGGCTATTTAGGGCACAGAGGACTGGAAGGAGCCATGGACCCCAGCCCTGAGCAGGCCTCCTGGATGTGGCGTGGGAGGGCAGGGGGAGCTCTGCACTGGGAGTCAGCCCAGGACCAGGGTCTAGTCCCAGCTCTGCTACGCTCTGTGCGTCTGACACGGGGTGAGCCACTCCCCCTCCTCCTTGGCCTCTGGGTCCCTATCTGTAAATGGGGATCCTAACCCACCCCTCAGATACACAAAAAGGTTCAGAGACACAAAATTCCGGTACTTTAAATTACAGTCTTTGCTCACCAAACGGGAGGAGCTGTGGATAAAGGGCAAAGTGGCAGGTGAAGTGCTTTGGGCTGTAGGTAATAGAAAGATAGAATGAGAAGTGGGTCGTATGATGAAGACAATGCACCACTGCCCTTCTCATTGTCTGAGCTCCTTCAGGCCAGGAGTTTGCTCCCTAGTCTGTTCTTTCTGAGTTTCTGAGGGCAGGGGCCTCGCCTACCTTTTTTCTCCACTGTCTCGAGAGCATTGGCCAGGACCCCGTGCAGAGAAGGCACCCGGTCATGATTCCATCCAGGACCCCATCTCCTCCTTATAACCACATGGTCTATTTAAGTTGTGATCTTCCCAATGCCAGGTGAAGAAACTAAAGCTCAGAGAAGGTAAGTTACCTGCTCAAAGTCACACAGCCATCCTGCAACCTGGCAGGGCCTTCCCTAGGCTGATTTGCTCCCAGTTCAGGGAGTACGGGGGTGGGCCAGAGAGCAGAGAGATCTGCAAAGACAGAAGTCCAACATCCTCCTCATTTTGATAATTGCACTGAGGACATAAATTCAGCAACATGGGCTTGGTCAGCTGCCCTGTTTCCTCCTAAGTAGCAAATTTATGGGGCACACATGCACATGGGTGATTATTTCCTGATAGTTTATAGTATCAAGGCTCCTTTATTTCCCTCCAATAAATCTAATTTATACGGATTGGCAGATCAAACAGTGCATTTCCTGGCACCGGGAGGTTGTGAATCATTCACAGTGATTTAGGAAACTGGGGGAGATTAAGGTTTTGCATAATGCAAATCGTGATGGAAACGTATTTGGTTGGACTTGCTGTGGATGCAATTAGAGCAATGAACACCAGGAGAAATTTGTTTTCCCGGGACAGGGAAAGGTCTGCTTGGTATGCAAAAGAGCGGAGTTATTTGCAACACAGGAGCCCGGAACGTGGTTAGCAAAGCATCCAGTGCCTGTTTGATTTGCAGCTTTAAAGAATTCAAGGATGAATAAAACATTGAATTAATTGCCAAAGAACTGTCTCCGGCCGGCATGTGATCTAAGCAGCTTAGAAAGCACAAAATACCCCAAGTCTGGGCCTGTGGTCTCCCTGTCCCTGGCCCCAGCAACTGCTGTTTGGCTTGTAGGACTTGATTCCACCTGGAATTTTCTCCCTTCAAGACTCTCCCTCTCTTAGTTCAACTGGCCTCCCCTCAGGTGCCTCCTCCAAAAAGCCCTCCCTGCTTACCCTGCTCTGCAGTGGGTGCTCTCTTGTCTGACCTCCTATTACAATTGCCCCATTTGTTGAGGGACTATTTCCTGAGCACCTGCTATGTGCCAGGCATGCTCTGTTCTAGGTGCTGGGGAAACAGGAGTGAATGGAGAGCGATCCCTGCCTGTGCGGAGTGAAGGACAACAGCAAAAGAGAGAAATTGGTGCATGGGAAATGACAAGTGCTGTGGAGAGCAGAAAGCAGTAAGGTGGGAGGGAGGGTAGGAGATGCCAGGACTGTGGATGAGGTGCAGATCTAGCGAGGGGAGGCAGGGAGGCCTGAGACGGTGACACCCGAAGGCGGAGAGGGCGGGAGCCGTGAGAAATATCTAGGGGAGGCATGTGCCAGCCAGAGGGAAGAGCATGAACAAAGGCCCCGAGGCAGGAAAATTCCCCGGTGTCTGAGACACAGCAACCGCAGGTGTGGCTGGAATGACTCAGAAGGAAAGTGCTGGGCAGTGAGTCCAGACAGGGAGCAGGGCCAAGGTCATAGAAGGCCCATTCCTTCCATCTCCCAATTCACTTGACAAATATTTTTTGAAGCCCTACGATGTGCCCGGCACTTGCTCTTCTAGACCCTGGGAATGCAACCCTGGACATGACAAGCAAGTTCTGGGCTCTCGTGGGGCTCACATCCTGGTAGAAAATAGAGAATAGATAAATGAGTGAATAAAGAATGGTAATTTCAGAGAGGGATCGGGAGGCGTAGGAGAGTAAGGTGGTGGAGAAGATGGGCCGGGCAGAGATAAGGACACACCACAGTGGGGGGAAGTAGACAGACTCATGTTGGGGGTGGTAGGGAGGGACTTTCCTAAGGTGGGCAGGGAAGCCCTGTCCCCACTGGCGTCCAGTCCAGGCCCACGAGCCCAGCAGAAATGCCTCAATGTTCTTGAGTGATTCTTGTCTTCTCCTTAAGCCCATTTAGCAGATGGGAAAAGTAAGTCTCCTTCAGGGCTGGGAACCTGACTGCCACCTTTTGACCTCTCCCCACAGAGTCTGGCAGTTGATGGCGGAGAGAATGCGGTAGATTGTCCTCCTGGAGCTGGCGTGAGGGAGGCTTTTAAACAATGGGTGCCTTCTTAGACAAGCGGCTGCCTGCGGCATCCCCTCCCTGGGACGGCTGTGAGCAGACTCCCGCTCTGTGCTGGCTGCCCAGGGGAGCTGCTGGATTCTGGGAGCGGGAGAATGCATAGTCAGGAAGGAGGAGCCCCCTCCCCCACATCACAGGCACTTGGGGGGCAAGGGGCTCAGGGGATCTCTGGGAGCACGAGGGCAGGCCCCTCTCCCGCCTCCCATGGGCAGGTTCAGGGCAGCGGGCAGGGGCCTGGCTGTGGAGGGAGGGCAGAGCAGGCTGTCGGGCTCGGCCGCCCTGGCTTGCACGTAGGCCAACAGGAGGGTCTCTGGGCAGCTCCTATCCCCTCTGTGGGAATCTCCTTCTTGCCCGCCTCCACCCACCCTCCACCCTCCATGCAGCCGTGGAGATCCCCACTCAGAATGTCCATGATTCCCACGGGACCCAGGGTGAGAGGACACCCTAGCGACTTCACCCTCTGAGCCAGGCCAGGCCGTCCCAGCACCTTCGAATTAGTCCTCCAACTGCATGGAGTGAGGACTGCTGTCATCCCCACCTGCTGAGTGGGAGCCCCCCCCCCCCAGCAGTTGTTGAATGAACAAGTGATGGGGGGGGGTGACTCCCTCTTCTCTGCTGCCCCGGGCTCTTGGGAGGGCACAGAGGAGGCCTGTGCCATGTGTGGGGAGGGGGGGTCCTCCCTCAGGGGCCATTTCTTCTTGGTCCAGAGGTAACACCCCACTCTGCTCCTCACCACAGGGGTGGGGAGCTGGGTGTCACTTTAAAACAGAAGGCCCTGCTCCCACTCACCAGACACTGGTCCAGCCGGCTCGGTGTTCCCATCCCTGTGGCCTCAGAAGGCCTGGGGAGGGAGAAAACAGATGTGATTGTGACAGGCAGGGGACGGGCAGGGCTCGGAGGGACCGAGGCACAGGGACAGGTGCCAACCCGAGGCTGTTCGTCCAGAGGCTGTTCCAGGCACCCAGGTGGACGTGGCCTTGAGTCCACTGCCCGGACAGGCCAGCTTGGGGGACATCTGTCTGGCTGTCTGCCCCCATTTTCATGTGAAAGGCAGGCGGGACATGACATGGGGGATGGGGGGGGGTTTGCCATCTGCTCCTGGAAAAGCTGTGTTGAGAGCCATGTGTCCCATGACAAGGGTGGAGAGGCTGGCTGGGGCAGAGGGTCAAGGAGAAGGAAACTAGCAGAAGGTGCTTTCAGGACGGCTCACGTGGAGGGGGGCTCTGAAGGGCAGGGCTGTTCTGGGCTGTGTCGCCATCTGTGCCCATTTCCCTCTGGGGCGGTTCGGGGCTCAGTCCAGCTCAGAGGCGTCCCTCCCTGCCCGGGAGGGGCTGTCCCGATGCCGCTGGTGTGCAGCCCTGCTCAGCGGCCAGCTGCGGAGCCAGCATCTGACCCAGCTCGGTCTGGCTCCAAGGTGTGTCCGGCAGGCCATCCCGCCTCAATCGCTTGGAGGCCAGAACGTTGGGGATGGTCCCCAGGCCACACCTGCTCAGCGGCCAGGAGGTGGCCCCCGGGGAGGCTCCCTCCAGCTCTGACCCTCCTGGTCTGGACCCCTGGGCCCCCCACCAGAGATGGGCCAGGATGAGTGCAAGCAGCAAGCAGGTGGGGAAGGGGGAACCCCCCATCCTCTGGCAGTGCTGCTGTACACTTGAATTTCCAGAAGGAAGAGGCTGTGGTCTTCTCTCTCCGCAGGGACTCTGCGCAGTGGGGCAGTCCCCTGAGTCAGGACAGCCCGCTGTCCCGCCGCAAGGACCTCGCTGCGGCCCAATCCCAGTGCTGACCTCAAAGTGATTCCTTTCCTTGTTTGAGTGGACACGTGGTGCGCCCCCTTTTGGAGCAGTTTTAGGGCCTGGGGAACAAATACGTGTCTGAACAGCAGCCCAGGTGGCGCAGAACCCGCAGGAGCAGCTGCAGGGGTTTGACTGGTGACCGGCAGGAGGGTCCCCAGACACAGAAGGGAGAAAGGAGGGAGTGCTCTCGCTGGCCGCAGCCAGGCAGCCCGGATCGTGATCGGAAGGGACATGCCAGGCCTGGCTATTCCTGCCGAGCTGTCTTCACTTCTCCCCCCTGCACACCCGGCCGTGCTCACGCCGAGGGAAGCACAGATATTCTGTTTGTAATTAAAAAGTAATTTAATTATCCACTGAAGAGGTTCCAGCATTAATATTGCGATGAAATCTAGCCATGCCGTAAAACATCCTCTCTCCTGCTTGATAGAGAATCAGGAGGTTGGAGGGCGAGAAGGCCCAGGAGGAAGCGTGAGGTTCCTTCCTCAGCAGACCCCCAGCTCAGTGTCAGGGGCCCTTCCCAGGCGCATGGGAATGCAGCCGTGGGGGCCAGACAAGCCTGAAAATCCTGTCCTCTTGGAGTGTATATTTCAGGGGCAGGAGACAGACAGTAAACCAGTAAATGGTTAAATACACAACGTAGTGTTAGGTTGGGGTAAATCTTAGGGAGAGTAAATCTGTCAGAGGAAGGGGATGGAGAGCAATGGTGGGCTATGTCAGCAAGGCAGGTGGAGGGGATCTGTGGGGAAGGTGGCCTGTGAGCCCAGGCCTGGGGTGTTGGGAGGAGTCATCAGGTATGGGGGCGGGTCGGGGGGTCCTGGCAGGGGACAGAGCCAGGGCAAAGGTCCTGTGGGCACCGCCTGGAGAGTAGGGGGGTTCCAGAGGCAGGGGGCAGAGAGGAGTTTGGGGGGGCGAGGTCGTTCCTGTGGCGCCCTCAGACTGGGGTGAGGGCCAGGGTGAGGGCTTCTGCCTCGAGCGACATGGGAACCGGGATGTCCCAGCACAGGAGCGACCTGAGTGGGTATTGAAGTCTCCCTTGGGCCACATGCGGAGCCCCTGCAGGGGAAAGGGAAGGAAGGGCCAGGAAGGAGGCGGGGGAAGTGGCGCACGGGCAGGACGACAGTGTGTAAATGAGCAACGGAGAGAGAGGTTAGAGAGGAGAGTAAGTGTGTGCGCGGGGTCTTGTTTTATATCACATGTTCCCTTGTCCTCCTTAAAGCCTCATCCCATCAGGGACACAAAGCGGGGGTGGGGGTGGGGGAGCCGCGGGACACGCCCCTCACACCCATTGGTCAGGTGTGGTCACTGCCCACCAATCGCAGACAAGGGGTGGATCCTGTCACTGGCTCAGCCTCTTGTGGTCCCCTGGGCTGGGCACATGGCTCCAGGCAGAAGTGGGGTGTCAGCGGGGCCGCGCGAGGGACCCGCGGGCAGAGGCAGGTGACCCTGCGGGGAGCCACAGCCTCAGCAGCATGAGATCCGGGACAGGGAGTAACTGCCCGGACCTCTAGCATTTGTGAACCACAGAGAGCCAACTGCGCCCCAGTAACTACTTACAGTAACGACTGAAAAGCAGGAATACCAACTTTTGAGACCAAGACGGTGGCAGAGCGGGATCCAGGGTCTTGACTCCGCCAGGGCCCACCCGCCTCCCACGGAAGCTTCCGGGATGCTCTGCCGGGCCTTGGGAGGATAGGGTCATCGAGCTGAGGTTCGCTGAGGTCTTGCAGGAAGTCCGGGCCGTTCAAGACCCCATCGACCAACAGGCCGATCAATACGCTGTCAGCGGAAGCTTCCGGGCAGGGGGCCGATTCCCAGAACTGGGCTCTCAAGACGGGCCTGTGACTGGCAGGGACACGGGGGACCCGGCTTCCTGGACGTCCTGGCTGGTGGGTGGACGCCGGGCTCCAGCGGTGGCTCTGACAGAGGCCTCCGCAGTCCCAGCGGGAGGAGCGCGGGATCTGTCTGCGAGCGAGGGCCGGACCACGGGCGCGGGCCAGAGCAGGTGCTGGCGCCGAGGGCCCTCCCGGGGCCGGGCCGCTTCCTCCAGAGTGCTGTCGGTCCTGCTATGCCCGAGGTCGGGAGTGCCGACACCCTCCGCCGTCCTCACGCGCCTGTGGGCTGCGCATGACGCTGGGAGGCCAGCCGTGACCCTGGCCGTGGGCACTTGGTCCACATCGTTGAGTCTGTGGTAGACGCTGAGCCTGGTGACGCCTGTCACGGCGCATCAGGGACCCTACCAGCTGCTGAAGGATGGCCTTGTCTAGGGTCTCTGAGCATGTTCCGTTTGCTTGTCCTCTCTTTCTCACGCTGCCCCTCCCCTCCCTCCGTCTAGGATCAGGGACAAGTGACCCTTGAGCCCCCAAAAGGTCAGGTGATAGTGGGATCCGGACAGACACATGGCTGAGGCCGAGAAATTGCCAGCAGCTGTCCCTCCCCAGGCCGGGGGGGGCGGCTCCAGTTCCTGCCTCGGGGGAGGGCACGTGCCACACGGAGGCCGCGCATGTTCACCCTAAGCTGGGGCTGTGCTGGGGGCTGGGGACACAGGGAGGAAACAGACCGGTCCCCACCCTCGGGTATGCCCTGTCCGGCAAGGGCGAGCCTGAGTCAGGCTGTGGGCTGAACCCTCGTGCGCATGATCTGGTGAGCAGGAAATCCATCCTGCCCTTGCCCCAACTTCAGCCCATGTGGGGGCTCGGGCTAAGGGTAGTGTAGTGCATCGCTGGGATCTGTCACATGACAAAATGTAAAGTGGGCAGGTGCTTTTCTGGCTTCTACCAGTTGGTCCTTGGTTCTTGCAACTCATTAGTGACTTTCTCTTTCTCAGGGATTCCAAATTACAGCCCCGAGTAAAGCATGCCAGCCCAGCTTCTGCCTATATCCAGAATCCATTCACTCCTCGCCTGCTTCACGGCGCATCCAAGCCACTTTCTGTCACTCCTGACTACTGCTGTGGACCCCTCCCTGGTCTGAAACCCCCCTCACCCCACCCCCTATAGTTCCTTCTCCACATTCAGCTAGAGGGGCCCTTCTCTGCACCACAGCCTCCCCCGCCCCCCCCGCTCCCCAAGCCAGCATCCTTGCATCTGACCATGATCGTTCCCATTTATATCTCACCCACCCTTGTTACAATGCAAAGCAGATTGATTTGCATATACAACAGTGGGATTAGGAGATGAGCTAAAAAGGAAAGCAGTCTTCTGTCGGAGAAGATCAAGACTCTGAAGCAGCTGACTTCAGGACCCGGTGCAGGGGAAGACATACCTCCCGCTCTCCTCACTCACTCCCCTGAGGCACACTGGCCTGTGTGCTGGGCCTCACGCACACAAGCACAAGAGCCGTCATTGAGCCTCAGGGCCTTTGCACTCGTTCTCTCCATCCAGAATGTCCTTTCCCAGATAGCCAGCCTGCATGGCTTTCTTCCTCAGCTAACCCAGTCTTTTCTCAAATGTCATCTGATCGCTGAGGCCTTCCTTGGTCACCCACTTTAGAATTGTGCATGCCTGCACGCGTACGCGCAGACGCGCCCACACACACACGCACACACACACACTCCCTCTCCTCTTGACCTGCATTATTTTTCTCCTTCGTGATTATCACCATTCTCCGTGGTATTTCCTGCCCTTAGTTACTTCGCTTACGGTCTGGCCCCTGCTAGACGTCAGCTCCAGAAGGGCAGGGACATGTGTTTATTTAAGCTCTGGCCATAGCTCCTGGTGTTCATTTTCTTTGGATTGGATGATGGATGGATGATGGATGGATGGATGGATGGATGGATGGATGGATGATGGATGATGGATGGATGGATGATGGATGGATGGATGGATGGATGATGGATGGGTGGATGGATGGATGGATGATGGATGGATGGATGGATGGATGGGTGGATGGATGATGTATGGATGGATGATGGATGGATGGATGGGTGGGTGGGTGGATGGATGATGGATGGATGGATGGATGATGGATGGATGGATGATGGATGGATGGATGATGGATGGATGATGGATGGATGATGGATGGATGATGGATGGATGATGATGGATGGGTGGATGGATGGATGGATGGGTGGATGGATGGATGGATGGATGATGGATGGATGGATGGATGGATGGATGATGGATGGATGGATGATGGATGGATGGATGGATGATGGATGGGTGGATGGATGGATGGATGGGTGGATGGATGATGGATGGATGGATGATGGATGGATGATGGATGGATGGATGGATGGATGGATGGATGGATGATGGATGGATGATGGATGGATGGATGGATGATGGATGGGTGGATGGATGATGGATGGATGGATGGATGGATGGATGGCTTTATGTTGTCCCTTCAAGCTGATCTGGAGGCTTGTGCTTTTTCTGGGTCCAAATGGGACTCATAAACCTTAAGGAATCCCCCCTGCTTAATGCCACAGGGAGGTGGCCAGAGTCCCCAAAAGGTGTGTGGACTTCGAGCAAAGCCAGGGCCTGGGCCACTGGCCGGGGCAGAGCCCAGGGAGGCAGCAAGGCCCAAACACAGAACAGCTGCTTCCGAGTGTAGGATTAGCTCAGGCGCAAAGACATTTTATGCTTAACCTACTTGGTGCTTCGTAAAGTGCCATTTTGCCAATACTTAAAAATCAGGAGATTTCACACAAAAGCCCTGGCTTCTTTCAAAAGCAAAGAATTAAGCTGCATGGGGCTTTCCTTCCCTCACATAATGATCGGCCAGAACCCCCCTTACAGAACTCCCTCCGGCTCACCACAGCCCCACCCCCACTCCCTCCCATTCACCCCTTAGGTCACCTGTCCACCCCTGCAGGTGGCTGGGTGGGTCACCCTTTCCCTGGGGAGGTGGGTCTTTGAGGATGGCAGAGAGTGCTTGTCCTGTAGCCTAGGAGTTGTGGGGTGACTTCCATGCACCCCAAGTGGCAATGAGGTAGCAGAGAGAAGAGCCCGCAGGGAGGGCTATGGGACAGGCGGAGGGGCAGCTCCACGGTAATCACTTGAGCCAAACCCCAGGACCCGGCCTGAAGGGTGGATGGCTCAGAGAGTACAGGCTCTGCGAGACGGTGCCTGAGGACTCTGCTGGTCCTACCATCACCTGCCACTAGGTAAATCTTCAGAAAAGGAAAAGGGTCAGCACCAAATTGTCTGAGTTCAAGTTTCTACCTTCTGGAAGAAAAGGGAGTCAAATAGAACTAAAGATAGCTAATATGGCAGGCACTGTTCTAAGTGCTTGTACTGGAAAATGTTTTTTATTTTCTCAGTACCCTAAGTAAAAATTCTGTTATTGCCCCATCTCATAGATGATGAAACTAAGTCGCAGAATACTCAGGTAAAGGTGGCCAAGAAAGAGGGCTCCTGAGCCCAGCTGCCCAGGGTCAAATCCCTGCTTCACCATTTTATAGCTGTATGACCTTGAGTGAATTGCTAACATCTCTGGTACTCAGCTCATCAGTAAACTGCACCATAATAATCACGGTGAGTCTCCGGGGCTGTGCTAAGAGCTGCTGTGCCCCGAGCCCCTGGTACTGAGCTGGCCACAGTGAACACATCACTGAACAACAGATGCCTGGATCTTATCTCCATCACTCCTCAGACCTCTCATCTAAACCAGTCCCCCTGGGACTTTAATGTGACTTCAGTTCTGCCTCTTCCAGGAAGCCCTCCTTGACCACCACAGGTTCTTGGACTCCCTTACAGAACATGCTTCTGCTCAGTGCCCCAGACCTCCCCGGCTCAGCTTGTCAGTCATGTGTCTCTGCAACTGATGATGATGATGATGATGATGATGATGATGGTGATGATGGTGATGATGGTGACAGTGATGATGGTGATGATGATGATGGTGGTGATGATGGTGATGGTGATGGTGATGATGGTGATGGTGATGATGATGATGATGATGGTGATGATGATGATGATGGTGGTGATGATGGTGATGATGCTGATGGTGGTGATGATGGTGATGGTGATGATGGTGATGATGATGGTGACAGTAATGATGGTGATGATGATGATGATGGTGGTGATGATGGTGATGATGATGATGGTGGTGATGATGGTGATGGTGATGATGGTGATGATGGTGATGATGGTGATGATGGTGATGGTGATGGTGATGATGGTGATGATGGTGGTGATGGTGATGATGGTGATGATGGTGATGATGGTGGTGATGATGATGATGGTGATGGTGATGATGGTGATGATGGTGATGGTGGTGATGATGATGATGGTGATGGTGATGGTGGTGATGGTGATGATGATGATGATGGTAGTGATGATGGTGATGGTGATGATGGTGATGATGATGGTGATGATGGTGGTGATGATGGTGATGGTGGTGATGGTGATGATGGTGATGATGGTGATGATGGTGATGATGGTGATGGTGATGATGGTGGTGATGGTGGTGATGGTGATGATGGTGATGATGGTGATGATGGTGGTGATGGTGATGATGGTGATGGTGATGATGGTGATGATGGTGATGGTGGTGATGATGATGATGGTGATGGTGATGGTGGTGATGGTGATGATGATGATGATGGTAGTGATGATGGTGATGGTGATGATGGTGATGATGATGGTGATGATGGTGGTGATGATGGTGATGGTGGTGATGGTGGTGATGATGGTGGTGATGGTGATGATGGTGGTGATGGTGATGATGGTGATGATGGTGGTGATGGTGATGATGGTGATGATGGTGATGATGGTGGTGATGATGGTGATGGTGATGATGGTGATGATGGTGATGATGGTGATGATGGTGGTGATGATGGTGATGATGATGATGATGATGATGGTGATGATGGTGATGATGGTGATGATGGTGATGATGGTGATGATGGTGGTGATGGTGGTGATGGTGATGATGGTGATGATGGTGATGGGTGATGATGGTGATGGTGATGATGACAATAATGAACTACTGCTGAGCCCTAATTCGGACCAGGAGGTACATTTCATGCTCTTGTATCACCTCGTTAAACTGACCAAAGGCAGACATAGACTCTGCTGCCATTCCTGCAGCCACCAGACCTCCCCGCAGGAGGAAAACGCCAGGACACACAGCTGTTTCTAAGCCTCTGTCATGTGCTAAGCTTTTTATACACTTCGACTCCCTTAACTGCAGGATCGATGTGTCCATCATCGCCATTTCATAGATTGGCACACTGAGGCTTGAGGAGGGTGAGGTGTCCTGCCTCACACAGGTGGGTAGGTGGGTCACACAGCCAGTGAGTGGCAGAGGGTGGTCCTACACTCAGGTGTGTTTGGTGCTAAAACCCAGATCTGCCCATATCTCCCCCTGGCCTTTCCTCCAGACATGAGTTCCAGAACGCCAGGCTTGCCCTCAGGTGGGCTGTTGGCTCAGAGAAGGTTGTGGTGAGACTGCGAGGTGGCATTTTGGGGTCCCCTCCCTGTAAGCTCCACTGGGCTCACTCCACATAAGGAGACTGGGCCCCCTGCAGAGGACACGGCTCACCTTTACACACGGACAGGATGGCTTCAGGCATGGCTACATCCAGGGGCTCCTGCAGTATCAGTAAGATGCTGCCTCTCCACCTCCCAGCCCTGCTCTCCCTCTGTGTCGGTGGCATTCTCAGACAGTCTCTTCCAGGTGGGGGCAAACTGGTCACCCGCAGCTCCAGGCTTCCATCCACCAACTTAGTAGCCTCAGCAGAAACCAGACACCTTCTTCCAGGAGATGTTCCTCGGCCAGACCTAGGTCCCATGAGGAGGGGATGAGGCCACGTGGACTGGGAGTGGGCAGGAGTTTCCACTGCTGAGCCCAGGGCTGGGTGTCAGGGTGCAAGCTGGGGCATCTGTCCCCCGGGCAGCAGCACTGGGTCCCAGGGAGCCGTCCTGCCAGGGACGTCGGACTTGGTTGCCACCTGTGGAGCCTCCAAACCTGCCTCTCTGGTCCTCTCGGAGGTTCTAGAGCCTGATTACTGTGTGATCCATTTCTTTCCCTGCTCAGACCAGCTGTAGCCGTCTCTGGTTTGCACGAGGAGCTCGGACACTCTGACGATACAGCCTCATTTTACAGATGGGGAGACTGAGTCCCAGAGAGGGGAGGTGAGTCCCCTGGGGCACACAGCTGGCAAGTGTGGAGCTGGGGTTTGAACCCAGATTCGGGTAGAGGGGGACCTGCTGCCATCCCCGTGCAGCGGGTGTCCTTCCTGCAGGGTGGGGCCAGGCCTGGGGCCAGGCTGCTGGCCGGGGGACTGAGCCTGTGCCCTGCGGTGCTGGCCCTGCAGGCAGGAGCTGGGCCTGCAGTAACCCCCTCCCCATCCCCCCCCCCACCGTGGCTTGAGTCTCTCTCTGTCGTGGCCAGTGTTAATGGATGCTCGAGGCAGGGGTGGGACACAAAGGTGAGCTCTGATGGGACATGGATTTTCCAGCAGGAGGCCGGCTCTGGCCCCAGCGCATTTCCTCCTAATGGATGGGAAAGGCCTGGGGCCATCCTGGGCGCCAGCGTCCCTCCTGCTGTCGGCTCTCCTGAGGCCAGAGACGGCCTTTTCCAGGGGTGGCCAGGGCAGGAAGCTCTGCGACCCGTCCCAGCTCTGACCCCTGTGATCTCTCAGTGCCCGAAATCTCCATTCGCCCAGGTGTTCAGGCCGTGTCTATACACGGGCAGTGCTGCCCCTGGGTTCTGAAGCCACACCGGAGAGCCACCCCTGGTCCCTATGTCACCTGGAACTTCCCAGCATGGCTTTTCTACTTTGACTCCGCTCACCTCCCCTGTCCCCACCTAGCTGGAGCCGAGTCACCTCTCCCTGGGGCACTGCCGATGCCGCCCCCCTGACCTCCTGCCACCACCATGAGGCCCCCACTGTCCACTGTCCCCGTAGCAGTGACATGACACGTTAAACGTGTAAATCGGTTCTTGATATCTCTCGGCTCATTGTCCCCATGTTCCCCTCCTGACTCAGCACCAATGCTATAGCCTCGGCCTTGGCTGTGGGCCTGTGCCACCTATTTTCCCTTTGTCCTCCATGTCCACTCTCCTCATCCCCCTACACATCCCTCCTGTGCAGGGGCGAATACCGCTGTTCCCCATCAATCTTTAAAATATTGCCTGGTTATTTTCCCTCATTACCCTTGTGTCATCATAAAATTAACTTTATTGGTTATTAGTGGACCGTACTTAGTTTTGTCTGTCTCTTGTTGGCCATTTAAACCACTGAACCTTAAAGATATAACACGATTCCAGGTACACAGCAGGTATTCGGTAAATATTCCCTGAATGAGTAAATGAATGAGTGAATATAGAGTGTGCACAGACAGGCACATCTGCACACACACACACACACACACACAGATGCGCACACACACACACACACACACACACACATGTCTGCTCTCCCCTGCAGACAATGGGAACCTTTTCCCCAGTGACATGACACGGTCCCCTGTGAGCTTTAAATGGAGCCCCCTGTGGAGCCAGGGTCCACCCTCCATCCCCTGCCGACACCTGCTGAGTTAGAACAAGATATTTATTTAGACTCTCCCTCCTCTGGGCAGAGGCTCCTCAAACCTCTGTGGATTTATGCCCTGTCCTTCTCATTTCTCCACGAGGGTCTGAGGAAGATTCATGGAAGAAATAATAGAATGAAACCCGACTTTCCAGGAGCCTGGGGATGCCAACCGCAGCATCTTTGCAGGGACGGAAGCTTTTCCGCGATGGCAGCTGTCATGTGGATAGCATCATGTGGTTCCCCAGCACCCCCGTCTCCTGAGGCCCCACCTGCCAGTCTGGGCTCCTCCCCGCAGTCTCGTCTGTGGCTTCTGGTTTGTGGGACACGTCTTCTCTGAGCCCCGAGCCCTGCAGGCTGTCCGCCCCCTGGGGGTCTGTTTCCATTTACTGTCCTGCCTCCTCCCACCCGCTCAGAATGCTGCTTGCCACCCCCCGAGGCCCGCAGTTCTCCTTGGGGTCGTTCGTCACCAAGGGCTCCGCTTACCAAGTCACAGATAGGACCATGTTATGTCACAATACATCATCAGAGCCCAGCTACAACTTTGAACCTCTGTAAATATTGAAAAGTAATGAAACTATACTCTAAGTCTTATAAAACATTCATTGCATCATGGGCCCCTGGCATAATAAAAATATACACATATACATTAAAAGATAACTCTCCAGAACCATAAATATGACACGGAATTGACATATGGGCTGGAACGGACATTAAATCTTTTATTCACATGAATAAATATACTTGTCTTTCTAGGGTTTCAGAGGCTGTTTTGGAAAAATTTATCTGGCCCAAGTTTGTGACAAAAGCGGATTCAAAGCCTGGGCTTTGGAGGAAGTCAGGGGGGACCTGGGGTCAAGTCCGGGTTTGATCTTCAGGGCTGTGTCACCTTTGGAAGAACACCAGGCCCTCAGCTCTTCAAGTTCCTCGTCTGTGAAACGGTAATAGCAACAGGACCATTCCTTACCGGGCTGTCGCGAGGACGTCATGGAGCCCCACCCAAGCCCAGCTGCCATGGGACCTGCCGATCGCTCATTAAGCTGGAAGCCTTTGTTAACTTGGCCACTCGGGGACCCTCCAGGGAGCACCCCCAATATACCAGGTGCTGCTGGACTCCCAGAGAGAGATGCCTTGGTAGATCTTCACAAATAGATAAAACAATAAAAATATGCTCCTAGACACACACACGCGCACACACACACACACACACACACACACACACACATATATATATATAGAAAGAGGATAGTGATTACACAGTGGGACCTAATGTAATAAAAATTACATAGACCAGATTAGAAATACAACTCTCTCTGGCCCATAAATTTGACCTACAACTTGCACATGAGCTAAGGAAGACATTAAACATTTCATTAATGTTCATTTGTTGGGCGTCTAAGAATTTAGAGCAAGGTCCCCGTAGATGCGTCTGCTTTTCTGGAATTTGGAATTCACCCCGAGCCCCTGAGGAGGCACTTCCCATCTGCTCAGGACTCAAGGGAATTCATTCATCCAACGGATACTTGTGGAGTTCTCGCTCTGTGCCAAGGAAGGTTCTAGGTACTGGGAATGAAACCCTGAATGACAACAACCCCCCAGGAAAACAGATAAAAATCACTGCTCTCTTGGACCCTCTCATCTAATGAAGTGAAATCAAGACAAAAGGAAGGGAAAGCGGATGGACATTTCGGAGGGAGGGAGAGAGGAAGGAAAACGGACACCAGCGTCCGGAAGGTTTGCTCCGTGCTGGGCTCTGACGTGCTGTCTCACAGCAAGTTCACTGCGACCCATTAGGTGCCAGGTGTGTGAGGTTCCCCATTTTACAGAAGTGGAAACTGAGACCCAGACAGGCTAAAGGCACCCAGAGGCAAGTGGTAAAGCATGAACTGAACCAGATGCACCTGGATTCAAAGTCTCTCAGAGGTTTGGAATGAATGAATGGTTTCCAGAATGAATGAATGACTGGATATATGAGCACATACATATCACTCAAAGGGCCCTTCGAGGAGGGATCCCAGGAGGGCTGTGCAAAACCCAGGGAGGGTCTAGGCCTTTCTTTATGTCCTCTTACCTACTTTCTAACCCCCAATTGTTCAGGATCCAGATGCGACACCTCACGTGCACCTCCTCACCTGTTTCCAGAAGCATCGTGCTTGCGCTAGTAACACCCTGACCGTTCCGCCCGCTTCTGCCCTCACCCCCTACAGTCCGTTCTCCACTCCAGCCAGGGGAATCCCGTGAAAGCCCAAGTCAGGCCATGCCCGCCCTGCACAGAGCCTTCCATGACTCCCACCTCTTTCAGAAGACAAGCCGCAGTCCGCACGAGGGACGCGGGCCTCGTGTCCTGCCCCATCTCTCTGCCTCCCTGTGCCTTGCTCTCCCCTCGCTCTCTCTGCTCCAGCCACGCCTCCTCCAACACACCAGACACACTCCCTTTCTCACTTGGCTGATGGATCCAGTCGTTGTTTCTCTTTACTTCGTCTAACTTTCTGCAAGCAATGTTTCTCTGCATGACTCACTCATACCTAATTCTGTAAGAACCTTTTTGGGTAAACTGAGTCCCCAGTTAGAAACCGAAAGTTTCTTAAGACAAAAGATCTCTTCTCCGACTTGTCTGGTCCCTAAAGTGCCAAGAGCAGTGCAAGGGAGGCAGAGAGTTTTTGTCTGTCTTGCTTCCTTCTGTATTCTCAGCACACAGAGCAGTGGCTGGTATACAGTGGATGCCCCCTAAATGTTTGAGTTTGCATAGATGAGAAAGGGATCAACAGCACCTGAGGAGAGTGACTTCAGTCTGAGTGTGGGGAGTCACATTTGAGCTCAGATATGAAGGATGAGAAAGAGCCACCAGGAACAGATGTGGAGGAATAGCATGTGCAAAGGGCCTGGGGCAAGAACAAGCTTGGTGTGTTGGAGGAACAGTAAGGAGCTCAGTGCAGCTTGCTGGAGGGAGCTGGAGGAGAGTAAAGAGAGATGAGTCTCAGAGGTCAGCAGGGACCAGACCATGGAAGGTGTCGAAGGCCATGACGGGGAGTTTGGATTTTATTCTAAGTGCAGTAGGGAGGCACTGAAGGTTTCAGAGTAGAATAGTGACATGACTGATTTATTTTTTCTTTCAAGATTTTATTTTTTAAGTAATCTCTGCACTCAACAGAGGGGCTCAAACTCACAACCCCAAGATCAAGAGTTGCACACCGCACTGACTGAGCCAGCCTGGTGCCCCCGATTTATATTTTCAAAAGCTCGTTCTGCCTGCAGAGTGTGGCATGGATTGAGAAAGCCAGAGAGCACACCAGAGACCAAGAAGGAGCCAACTGCAATGATCCAGTAGCGCCATGGTGAATGATGGGGCTCGGGCTAGGGGGGTATGTGGGGGTTCAGATGCTCTTTGGAGATAGACTCATGATTCCAGCTTGGCTGTGTGGGGTCCACATGAAGGTTTAGGGAACAAAGCCCCAGCTTACAGTGAGATGCAGCTGTGTCTGGAAATTCTCTTGTTCCCTGGACATGTTCGCATGGAGACATCATGGGAAGGAGAGGTGGCTGGACCAGCGGCCTGTCAAAAATACCATCACAACACAATCCTAATGGCCCCTGAAGCCACACACTCCCAGTGGGGCCCTCATCCTTGGGCTTTCCCACTAGGCTTCCCTTCCTGGAGGACAGCCCCGCTGGAGTCTGCATACAGCCATAAGCTCATGTTAGTTTTGCTAATTGATATAAATGGTTTGCCTTTCACAGCGGAGCACCGGCGCAGAGCACGTCCACATTAATTGGGTTGGAGGAGGAAAATTAAGTTCTTCAATTTGCCATTTTTCAAGATGAAAAATGGGAAAGGAGAAAATCATTTGGCTTAAAGAGAGGAGCTGTGAGTAGCTGACACCCCCTTTAGGGAGGGGGCAGAGGCTGCCCTGGGGAGGGGTCTGGACTCCTATGGGGCGGCATCCCAGGGGAGAGGAAGAGTGGCAATGAGGTCACACCCACTAGCACCTTCATATGCATAAAGGATTTTAAAATGGCCAAATGCTTTTCAAACGCAGGGCTCATCCAGTGTTCATGGCTGCCCTGTGGGGTATGACTACCCTGCCCCCGGGTCAGATGGGAGCCTAAATTTGCAAGGACAGGAAATCTAACTCCAAGAGATGTAAGCAAAAAGAGCATGTATGGATGGGCTCATAGAAAAGTAAAGTCCCAAGAGTGGAGTGGGCCTCAGGTAGGGCTGGATCCAGGGACTCGAGTCATTTTCTTCCAGCTTGCGGCATTTCTCTGTTCTCCCTTTGCTGCGGGGAGATGCCATCTACCTGTCCAGCCACCCTGGAGGGAAGACTTTTCTTCCTGTTAGCACCGGTGCATTTCTCAGGATTCACCTGCCTGGACCAACCTGGTCACCTGCCCCTCTCTGACCCAACACTGGGGTCAGAGTGCGGGATATTCTCATGGCCAAGCTGCCCTTCTAGTGTCTTTTTTCCAGTTAGAAAAGGTGCCCCTTCCTCTTGGGAGAAGCAGCCCTATGCCAGGCCACAGGCTCGGTGGGCAAAATTTCAGCCCCCTGGATCAGGTACAACCAGCCTGGTGTACCCAGTGGTCCTAGATGGGTCGATTACAGGCCTGGATGGTGTGCCTGGCATGGAGTTGGGTGTGGGGTCCACCCCACCCAAAAACCATGAACTGAGACTGGAGGATGGAGGTTTCCCAGAGGGCAAATTCATTCATTCACTCAACATATTCTTATAAAGTGCCCACTATGTGCCAGGCCTATGCTAGGTATTAAAGACACAGCAGTGAAGAAAGAGGGCAACGTTCTTCCGGAAGCTTGCATCCCAGAGAGAGGGAGACAGGCATCAAATGAATTAATGATTAATTATATAGTAATCATGACAATGGTGCTATGGTAACAATACAGCGGGACTGGAAGACAGGTGTGCCATGTCAGACGGGGCGTCGGGGAGGGCCTCACAGACAAGGTGATGTCTGAGTGAATAGTAAAAGAGGGAGTCACATGACTGTCTCAGAGAATTCCCAGAAAATAAAGAAAGAAAGAAAAAAAAAAAACGTGACAAGGCCCTGGGGCCGAGGACAAACTGGCCTGAGCCCAATGCAGCTGGGCAGACCCTGCAGGGCCTTGTGGGCCCTTGTAAGAAATGTGGTTGTCACTCGGTGTGAGATGAAAAGCCACTAGAGAGTTCTGAACGGACGAGGGACATGGTCTGACCTGGGTTCTAACAGGATCGCCCAGTTTGCTGTGCAGAGAAGAGTCCGTCATGGGAGAGGATGGAAGCGGGAAACCAGGAGAAGGAGGGTGGTGCCTTGGATTCAGGTGGTGGCAAAGGTGGTGATGAGAAGTGGTTGGATCCTGAGTATAATCTAGAAGCAGGGTGGCAAGGGTATGCATCCTGAGTAAGCGAGATAGTAAATGCCCCCTATAGGTGGTGAGCTAACTGGACAGTAAATCAGACGGAGGCAATCTATTTGTTTAAATGTGCTGTGGACCCTGCCTACCTGCCTCCTCCTTCCTGCCCCTCAGATCTCACCCTATTCTGGAGAGTGTCGCTGGCTGTCCCTGTCTAGAGCCAACGGACTGGGCAGGACCCGTGTGACCCATGGAAAGAGGGACTGTGAGCTGGGTCCTGAGGCTCCAGTGGTCCCCTGAGCCGGGCCTGTCCTGGGAGTGTCCAAGGGGACACCGCACAGTCCTGCCCCAGCTGGAGGAGCCCCTCTGCATGCCCGGTCCCCAGATTCGGAGGACACAGCCTTCCTGAAGCAGCCCCCCCTTCCATGGTCTGCCTGGTCTCACCACTTATGGGTCCCGAAGGCAAACCATGGGCTCCATTAATTGGGATTCTTCCGGTTGCCAGTGACAGAAACTCAATTCAAACAGACTTAAGTGAGAAAGAAAATTTATTAGCTCACGTAATTAAAAGTTAGGTGTACTAGGCTGCTGACCCAGCTGGATCCAGGGACTCCAACAATTTAGCCATGATTCAGTCCTTCTCCCTCTCTGGGCTCTGCTTTCCTCTGGGTTGGCTTCATTCTCAAGCGGTGACCAAGGTGCCTGCCAGCAGCTGCCGGCTTCCCTCCCACCCGCCAGCACCGCTGGGCACAGAGTCTCTCCCCACCAGATACTGCAGAAGTCCCCGGGCAGCATCTCATTGGCCCATTTTTGGGTCACGTGTCCATCCCGTAGCCAATCAGAGCATCCAAGAGGATGGACCGCCTGCTTGTCCACACCTGGTCGCAAGTCTACCCTTGGTGTTGGGGGATGGGGTCGGCCCGGCTCGGTCCCCACGACGGCTCAGTGTGAGGGAGGCTGTGCCCCGTGGGAAGTCAAAGGTGGACGGGGTGGACGCACAGAGACAGAAATCATGGATGCTCACGGGGTTCTTTGTCCCAGAGCAGGAGACTGAGTCTGAGACGTGCCTCGGCCAAGGCCACGGAGCTCGACGTGGCCAGAGAACGGCTCCTGAGGGAGTGGGGTCTCCAGTGTTTTCCATGTAGAACCCCGTCAAGTGTGCAGCAGGCACGGGCTCACGGGCGGGGGCCTTCCTCCAGAACGGCAGCCTCGTCTCCATACGGCAAGCCTCCTTTGGGCACCCGGAAAGCAACCTGCGCGGTATGCGCAACCCCGGGAAGCCCTTCTGTGCATCACCGCATTGTCCCCGGGGCCGCTGACGCCCCACAGCGCGGAACACGCAAATGAGCAGCATCTAATGCAGACTCGTCCATCAGGCTGCTTTCCTCCTCCCCGACTGAGAGCACCTGCAGCGACACAGCAGGGGGAGGAGAGCCCTGGGGTCGGAGGGGTGTGGGGAGGAGGGAGGAGTGTGGGAGGAAGGGGGGGGGGGCTGCCAGGAGGACATCTGCTTCCCTTAGAGCTGTTTGGGGGCCCTGCAGTCCCCCTCCGTCCTGTCTGGGTGCAGATCCACACCTCGTCCCCAGGCGCGTGTGCTGGTCTGCATGTTCAGGTAGATACACATGTGTGAGCAGTTATGTGTGCAAAACCTATCTACAGCACGCACATGCTGCCGACACACACCCCCTCCAAAATGCACACACCACCCCCCACCACACAGCACTTTCCCACCATCTCACACACACGTGCATGCACTTCCCGAAACAATCGTGTGCACAATGCCCCGTGTGTACATGCAACCTCGCATAAAGGGGGTTGAATTGCCGCTCTTGAGGCCAGACTGCCTGGCTCCCAATCCCAGAGTCTGGGGACAGTCCCAGGGGCGGGGACCCTCCAGCGGAGTACGTGTGCACGGGCTGTGCAGGTGTGCGCAGTAGCAGGGCGTCTGTGGGCTGGTGCGGGCCTGGGCTGCGAGTGCCGTTCGGGGCTGCGGGGGGCAGGGGAGCATGGATCTTTGCATGATCGCAGCCTGGGCACAGGGATTATAGGAGGCGCCCCGTGTTGAGAGGCTTTATCACCTCCCTGCACACCGTTCCCTGAGACATTCACTTTCCCAGACGCGCACGGTCTCCAAGGCTGGTAAAACGCCAGCAGCTAGAAGCTGCCAAGGCCTGCCTGGCCCGGCCTCCTGGGGAGAGACGCCGGATTCTCCTCCACTGTTCGCCGGCTGCGTCCAGCCGAGCAAGGCCTGGAGCCCCCCCATACTTCCTCCCTGCCTCCATCGCCCACCTCCTCAACACAAGAACGGACACCCTTGAGGGATGAAACCCAAGGCAACCCCAAGGCAGAAGGACTGGAGTCCTCCCATCTCTCATTAATTTCAATAATAACGATAATAATCAAAGAGCTACCATTTATGGAACGATAACCTCACGCTGGCCACTACGGCCACTCCTTAATGCCCAGGATCTCACTCAACCCACCCCTCCCCCCGCAAAGCCCAAGTCAGTAGTCATCCTCACTACTGATAGATAAGGAAACTGAGGCACAGGGTGGTCAGTGAGTGACCCAGGCTGTGAGTGGTTTAGAAGCAGGACTTGACTCCGGCTGACCAACGCCAGGTTAAATTGTCTTCAAGTTCACGTGCAAGATGACGGGCTCAAGCAGAGGTCTCCTTAGGTGAGCTATTGCTGACATCTGCTCTTCCCTCTACTGCTTCAGCCACACCGTGGATCCCTCCCTTATCCCGCCTCTTCTCGCCGAAGCTTCACCGAAGTTTCCATACTGTTCTACATGCTGTTCCATCTAACTGGGAGTCTTTTCCTCCCCCTGCTCTGCCTGGGAGACTTTGGGTTATCTCTCTGGCTTTAGCTCCGAGGTCATCACCGTCTCTTTGCCATCTTCTCTGATCCCAGAGTGGGGTTGGCTGTTCAGTACTTCGCGTGCCCATCACACTGTGCTCAAAGCCGCGTCAGAGAATTCAATTAGTATACTGAAAGAAAGAAAAACTGGTGAGAAACTCTCAACATTGGAAGACGACAATACAACAAGTGGGAAGGACAGATCAAGAAGCTTAGTGTAACCCAGTAGTGATGAGCGATGAAGAACCAGGACAAAACAGTTAGGTGTAATAGGGGTGTCTTTCCAGAGAGAGGCCAGTAGCTTATCAGATTCTTAAAAGGGTCTGAGAAACAAAGTGTTTAGAAAAATATACGCAAAGTGAGAAGGCGTTAACAGAAAACGTTCTAAAAGTGAGATACTCCGTGTATTTCTGTTGTCTTATTATTCAATTATGTTTATGTTATTGACTCATTCAATGTATCAACAAAGAACAGAAAGAGTATTTTTAGCTTCAGGAGGAATAATAGATTGACCTAATGAGTTCTGGTGTCAAGTCAGACAAAGCCATATAAACGACTCCAAATCCAACAGCGTATAACTTAACGATCTTTACCTAAGATAGGGTGTAAGTGCTGTATGGTCCTAGGAATACGGAAGGTTACAAGGGTTCTAAAATGTATAAAGTTGTATTTCCTCAGATCCCATCAAATTCAAAGATTTTGACATAGAAGGGGAAGACGTGTACACACCGTAAATTTATCAGCTTAGCGGGAGCCATGGGCCTTACCTGGTGGAGAGAAAAATTAGGTGAAGTGTGTAACTTGCATACAAAGAAGTGGGCTAAGTGATCCTTCCTTCAAACATCGAAGAATCACTGACTTTACAACATCAATAAACTTAGCACATACCTGCAACATCACAAACAAGAATCCAGACGCCCCCTGGCCTAAGTCTCTGCTAACCATTATATAAATTACAACAAACAGGCCTCTGGGGCCCGAGGTCCTTCCACTTGTCCCCGTGTGCTCTGCACGTGCAAGGACAGTAGGGTTCAACTCCAGGTGGAGTCAGTTGTCTTGCGGATGGGGCCAGTTCTTCGAGTAGCTTCAACAGCCATCCTTCACCTGGCAGGACCCACGGGCCGTAAGTAATTCATGGGGTTAGAGTCCTATCCTTTCCTAAGGGGTTAGAGACCAGCCTTTCCTAAGAGCCTGTCACCCGTGCAAAGTCTGTCCCTCAGGAAGATGAACTGGACGACAGGACTGTGAGGGAGCACCTCCGTGTCCCCCACTGGCCACCAGTTCTGCTCCTTGAGGTCAGCTCGGGCCACCTCCCGGACCTTCCTGGTGAGAACACTGCCTGGTTCCGGCCCCCACTGCGTCCCGCTGTCAGACCTTGAGCCCGGGCTCTAGCCTCCCAGCCACGTTCTGGGGTCCCTGGGTCCCCGCTGTGACAGGGGGTTCGTTCGTTGGTTGGTGGTCATGCTTGTACTGGAGAAGTGGGTACTAGATACACAAGCACAAAGAGCGAGAATAAATGCACGTGCATCAAAATACCCAGAATGGACAATTACGACCGCTTGATCCTGCTTGTGTCTTTAGTTCTTTTTCTAATAAAGGCAATGAAAATTAAAGAGAAAATTACAGTCTCTTTTACCTCCTGTAGTGTCCCATTCCCTCACCTTCGAGATGAAAACTGCGAATTTTAGAAACTCCATGTTTCAGAGTAGGGTTGGCTTCAAAGCGAAATTGAGTGGAAGGCACAGAAAGTTCCATTAAACCCCTTGCACCGCGTATGCCCAGCCTCCCCCACCATCGGCGTCCCCGCCAGAGCGGCACACCAGTTACCATTCACGAGCCCGCTGGACACATCGCAATCACCCGGAGACCGGAATTTACCTGGGGGGCTCACTCCTGGCGGTGATGTCTCTTCTATGGGTTTGGACAGATGCGTAATGACATGTACCCATCATTATAGTGTCACACAGAGTAGTTCCACTGCCCTAAAAATCCTCCATGCTCTGCCCATTCCCCCCTCCCTCCCCGTTAGGTGGGTGGTTTCAGCTAAATACTGTCGATAACGTGTTCCTCTGGGCACCGTCTCAGCTCTCGGCTTGTCCTTCACATCGTGCCTGAGGCCCTTCTCGGCCATCATCTGGGGCACTTGCCATCAGCTGTGACGGGGACCCCGCAAGAGAAGCAGGTTCCAGGTAGGGAATATCGGAGCTCAGGTGGGGACGTGTTATGTCTGAGGTGCCCATGGACTTCCCAGTGGGCTTGTCCGGTAGCACCTGGACACTCGCATTTGGACATTCCGAGAGAGAACACGCAGCCCATGGGGGATGGGAACCAACACCTCCTCTGTAAGGCCCTGTGTCGCAGGCACTCACACCGTGGGAAGGGCAGAGGCCTGTTATTGTTTACTCCTTGCTCTTTCCAGAAGCTTCCCCGGAGCCGGGCTGGAGTGCTCCCCTTCCCACCCCTCCCACGCTCACTGCTGGTATTTACTCTCCCACTGTCTGGCGTGCTAAGTGCGCTGCTTGTTTGTGAGATATGCTAATAAAGCTGCCAGGTCATCACATTAGCAGTTCCCCGCGGAGACCTCCCTTCTTCTGGGGGCGGCAGGCACCCAAACACAGCCGCCATAATCAGGCTAGCACAGCTAATGACATTCTTCCAACAGGGAGAAGAGAGACTTCCTGAGGCTTCCACAGACTTGAAATTGCTGACACAGACTCAGAAGGGTAGAACCCGCCAGGCTGGTCTGGACGCCTGGAGACTTTCTGGACCAGTCAGGTTCCCCATCCCCCCATGCGACAGGAGGGGCGACTGAGGTCCAGAGAGGGGCTGAGGTCTCCCATTCTGCAGTTGAGAAAAGATGACGCATCCATGAAGTCAGGTCTGGGGACCAGGGAACAGGCCTCCCGTCTCCACCAGACAGCTTCTTTCAGGCCCATCTCACCTCTTCCCTGCCAGGTAGAATGACCTTTCTCCCCAGTATGGAGGGTCATACGGGGACCAGACTCTGTGTGTGACTGCTGGTGCTTAGAGAAGGAGGGACGTGGCTCTTGCCTCTGTCCGCTGAATCTTGCTCACCCACCCACCCACCCTCCGAGGCCCTCCTTTGGGAGAGTCACCTGCTGCCAGCCCTCGCCCAGGATGCCCATGGTCGGTACCTCTCAGACTAACTCGCGTTTTCCCACTGCCCTGTTTCCTTGACCAGCACTCTCTCCGTGCAATCCAGCACACACACTCTTGGTGCCTGGGGTTGACAGGTCTCCAGCCTGTCCACCCTGCGTGCTCCACCTCCAGCCGCAGTGACAGGTCGGACACTGGCATGCGCTTAAGTTGGCCCAATGGAAACATACGGGGGATGTCAGCAGGAAGGAGAGGGGAAGAGAGGCTCTCCTTCCTCTGGAGTTCCATGAGAGTGATGTCAAGTCCGGAGCTTCGAATGGGAAGCCAGCCCAGATAAAAGTACTACCGGCTAAGATGTGTGGAGTTAAAAGTGACAGAAAAATCCACTCAAACTGGCATAACAAAAAAAGAGAATCTATATTAGCTTAATAGAGCTCAGCTCAATCCTGGTACTCTGAGAATTTTCTCAGAATTCTTTCCCCGACTCCCGGCTCGCCTTGCCTCTGTGTCAGTTTCACTATCAGCCTGACACTTTAGTGTCAGGGATGGATTCCCATCTCGGCCCCTCCAGCCAAGTAGGCCACCTCTCCCAATGCGGATGCCAAAGTTCTGGGACTGACCTCATCTGGACCAACCTGGGTCGCGTGTGCAACTCTGAGCCAATCACTGTAGTCGGGGGAAGGGGATGCTCTGATTGGTCGGATCTTGATCATGTGATAACTGGGGCCGCCTGTTACTTTGCCCGCCTTCTGCCCCTATGATCCATTGAACAAGTGGGTTGCTTAGCAACCACGTCCTGCCTCTTTTCCTGCACCCAGGACTGGGAAAGCCACGCCAGGGTCCTGAATGTTGAATTATAGGGATCCTCAGCACTTGGATTTCAGCTGGCTGTGGCTCCTTGGAGGAGAGGACAGCAAGATGACCTTGGTTTAAATCCTCACAGGGACACTTGCTCACCAAGAGACCTTAGGTAAATTACTCCATGTCTGTCCCCTCTTGTATAAAATGGAAATAATAATAGTACCTGTCTCAGAGGGTTATTTGAGGATCAAATAAGGTGATTTGTTATGGGGACTTAGAAGAATGCCTCCCCATAGTTGGGGCTCAGTAAAAAGAGCTATTGAGTGGTATTAGGAAGAAGTACACCTTACTATGTCAGGACTGCCTCCCCACTTTCCCCTGTGACCCCCCCATCCCCCTCCCTCTACCCTGTGGACCCCTTCCACCCCTCTACCTCCCCTGGGACCCCCCCCCTTCATTCTCCTCCCCCTCCTCCCTCCCTTGTGACCCCCTCTACCTCCCCTCTGATCCCTTCCTCCATCCCTTTCCCCTATGACCCCCTCCACCCCTCCACTCGCCCCTCCCCTGTGACCCCCTTTACCTCCCTCCATCTGTCCTCCCCTGTCACCCTCTCCACTCCCTCCATCTCCCTCCATCTCCCTTCTCCCCTGTCACCCCTTTGATCCATTCACCTCCCCCACCCCCTGTCATCCCTTCCATCTTCCAGGTACAAGAGGGAGCAGATTTCTAATGTGGACATCAGCCCGTGTAACCTACTCATTAAAAGCTCCTTAATACCTCCCTCATGGCGTTGAGTCAGGATCAGGCCCCCGCACTGGTCTACAAGTTCCTGCAGAATCCAGCCCCGGCCACTTCATTTGGGCCACGTGGGGCCTTTTTCATTTCCAAACACACCAAGCTCATCGAGCCTCAGGGCCCTTACTCCTTGCTGCTCCCTCTGCCTGAAGGATCTCCCTCAGATATCACTATAAGGGACTCCCTAAGTTCATAGAGGTCCCTTCCCAAAGTCGCCTCCTTGGAAAAGCCTTCTCTGAGCCTCTGATCTAAAGTGAACCACCTCCCCATTCCCTTTCTGTCCCCAGCAGCCTGTTACTCTGTTCTCCGTGTCTCCTCTCGTTATCAGAAATGGTCTTGGTCTCGTGTTTGTGTTTTTATTGTCCGTAAGGGCATTTGGGGCTTGGAGGGCGAAGTCCAGACAACATAAGTCAGGAAGGATAGAAGACAAGCCTTAGAGCCTCGATCAGGTCCCTCGTATTGGATGATCAGAGGCTGCTTTTGGAGGGAGAGCTTTGCAGGGCCCCGATGGGCCAGCGGATGGGGTTCTCAGATACCAGGAGCAATCACTGCTTGCTAGCAGCTTCGCTGGGTCATCATGGAGGCTGGATCTGCTCTCCTGCACCTTAGTGGTAAAAAGGACAAAAGCTGGCCTCCCACCCGGCCTGTCAGACCCTTCTGGAAAGCAGGAGGCCTCTACCTGGTGAATAATTCACCTGCTGTCAGCAGCCCCGAACGCTGTGTTGGCAAAAAGCAAACAGCCTGCGGCACCGTTTCTTATTTTTAATCTACTCAAAACCAGGGTCTTCAAGCGCCTACTTTTCCATCCTACTAATTCGGGAGGCAGTTAGCTGTTGGGTGTCCTTGCCCGCCAGCTCCCGCTCTGTGTGGCTGCTTGCTCGGTGTGCGCATTCCTGCCCAAATAGGCCAGCTGTGAAGAGCTCTGCTAATCTGCCCCTGAACTACAGAGTCTTCACCAGACTCTGAAATGATAGAGGCATTTGTGCATAAATAGCACATGGTAAGCCTCCCCTTGGGACACTAACCCGATTTATTAAAAATGCTGTAACTACCAAGCTTTGTATATCAACATCATTAACACAAAAATAGATGATTGAATCTCCTCCCGCAGCCCAGCCCTGATGCAGACAGACAGCTCGGGTGAGCGGTAAGAACCTGAAAGACGTGCCATGAAGGGCAAAAGAAGCCAGTGTTAAATATTTGAAGTGAAGCCAGGCCAGCCAACCAAAATTTGTTTTCTCCAGTGTTAGCCTAGGAACACGTGGAGAAAAACAGACCCGATTTCTTTCCATGACCAAACGTTCCCACCGTGCCGGGCTGGGGCTGAGGTCATCCTGACACCTTTCCCTGTCACTCTGATGGGCTGGGGAGGGTCCCCTCCCACCACCGTGATGGGACTTAGACTTCGGCACCCAAACCGCCCCCACCTGCCAGACACTCAGCGTGTCCCAAGCGGCGCCCAATCACACAGTCCCTCATGAGTGTTGCTCGGGCCACCACCGTGCACCCCCTGGCTACCATTTAATGGAGTCTAAACGGACTCACTCTTCCAACTTTTAGCCTCAAGCCAAGCAATATTGTCTATGAAATCATAGATTTAATATGCCAGTTATAAATGCTCTTTAAAACTTAAAAAAAAAACAAATAATAAATAATGCTTGCCAGCATGGGGGCGGCCTGGGTGGCTCAGTCAGCTGAGCCTCTGATCCTGATTTCGGCTCAGGTCGTGGTCACGACATGGATCAGCCCCGCGCTGGTTTCCGTGCTCAGCGGGGAGTCTGCTTGGGATTCTCCCTCCCTCTTTCCCTGCCCCTGCTCCCCTAGCCCCGCTTGCACACATGTCTGCACTCTCTCTCTCACAGAAATAAATCTTAAAAAAAAAAATAATGCTGGCCCACATACCATGCTCTCCCGGTGTGATGGGCCGTGCACCTGGCGTACGCTCAGTTGACTCCATATACCCAGGCTCAGAGCAGACAGTGTGGACTGGGACCTACATGGTGTCTGGTACTTTAAAGATTCAAAGATGAAGGCTCAGTTTTCCAGCGCACAGGCTTGGGTCCCGGAGACACACACAGCAGCTGGGAGCGGATGACACACAGCGCCCCTCTCAGGCCACATTCCCGCAGCGCCTCCCCTCGGAGGAGGCCCAGGGGCCATTCCTCGGGTGGATAACTAAGGAGGTGGTGTTTTGATGTGTTCGCTTTGTGTTGTATCTAATGATGGTTTATCATCTCTGCGTCTAGGTATCTTCATCAGAGAGCGGGAGAGAAACATGCTTAGACCAAACCACAAGGCCCACCCTCAGCTTTGGACTGCTCTGCCACCAGGCAATTTTCGGTCTTCAGTAAATCCCTTACTTTTCCTCATCTACAGACACATATGGCATGTCTTTGTAGTTACAGGATTTCTTTGAACTGTAAAATTCTAGGATAATTCCAGAACATTCTAAGTCCCCAAACTCAGGATGGTGAGGAGGTCGGAGCACGGGTTCTCAAGGTAGAAGTTCTGGCCCTGGGTCCTGACCTTGCTACTCTCTATGTGACCTTGGGCAAAGGATCCAGCGCCTCAGTTTCTCCATCTGCAATATGGGAAGAATCACACGATCACCGCTTTGGAGGTTGCTCTCTTGATTCAGAGAAAATACAGGTAAAGCCTCTATGTCCATGCCAGGCATACAGTAAGCACTTAATCCATGGTCTCGTTTTAGCGTCTTTAATGTTGCGGCTCATAAGAGCATAATCCAGCAGTCACAGGGGAAACGTTTTCTGCAAGCCAGTTTGTTTTGGGTCCTTCCCCCAAGGTACTGAGCTACACACACCCCCCAGTAAATTCGCTATTAACTTTTTTTTAGTTGAAGAATTTTGCATCAGAGCAAACTTCTGGCTGTGCTCAAAATCTTGGGAAGACCTGTCTCTTCTGTCCCCCTTTCTGCATGGGGACATTTAGGGGCGCTGCCCTAGATGGGGCACACCCTCAGTAGTCCCCCCTCCCCCAGGCCCCACTCTGCCCAGGTCTCTAATTCACTTGACCCCAGCCCATCCCTAAAGACCCTAAGTTCACAACTCCAGCCCCAGTTTAAGACCCTGTGAATATGGCACTCTCGTGTGGCCCAGGGAATGTTCCAAATGAGACCCATGGGTGTTTGTGGGGGGAAGAGAAGCTGTAGGTCTGGGACTGGGAGGGGCAGTTTCAGAATGGGGGCAGGGTCCACAGGCAGGGGGGAAGGCCAGCAGCTCGGGCCACAGGTGGGAAAACACCCGGATCCTCCAAACACTGGTGTGGGCCCACCAGGCTGGAATTCCCTGTGGTAACCCGTGTCTGGCCTTCATCGGGTCCTGGATTGTCCCTGGAGTGTCCACAATGTCACCGGATCAGCTTGTGAGCCTCCTGCCCCCGGCAGACTATTTAACAGCCACGGGAGGCTGGGCCCCATCCGTCCGTCCGACGGCCCGAAATAGCTCTGTGCTTAGCAGCAAGAGGAAGGCCTGGGGATGAGCAGCAGAAACGGAGACCACATCTGGGCAGAGGGACTCCATTGTTTCTAGAACAATGACATTTGATTCCCCTCCTTGTGCCAGAATGGGCTCACTGCTGTCAGCTGGCAATGAGCACCGTGCGTCTAACTTGACCCGGAAAAATTACACTGGATGCCGGGGACCCGCTGCTCAGCCCGCTTCGCCTCATGATGGGGCAGAGGGGGAGCCGCTCCTGACTATGTGATTTTACAAAATAAAATCAATTGCCGTTGCTGGTTTTAGCTCCAAGAAGCCAAGACTCGAAATGGGTTCCTAAACCCGGTATCAATGAAGCAGATGTGGAAGAGGCCGTGCTGGAATTCCATGAATGAACCTTGGATGGAAAAATCAGAAAAATTATGCAGTAATGTGTTCCCTCTGCTTTCTGCTGGTTCTGGTGGCAGAAGCTTCTGGGAGAAAATTGGGATGGGATCATTCTGAATGGAGGGGAGGTGGCAGAGGGCCTGGGAGAGGGCAGGTGGTGGGCTCAGGATGCACTCGGCAGCCATTGGTCATTTCTGCTTTCTTGCTGGGAAGCTCCGCCCACAAGTTGTCCTTTCCTGACTGTTTCACTTGTGACTTAACGAGGCTCTGTCCTCAGCAGCAGGATTTTATTTAATGAGGTGTAGCCTATAAGGCGTGTTTCCAAGTTTGGGGTGTCAGCCACAGAAGAGCCAGTGGACCAGAAACCGCTGGTGGAATATGTCTGCAGAACAGCTTAAGGTCCACCCTCCCTCCCACCCCCCCCCCCATCTGTTTCTCCTCCCCCGGTGTCCCCATCTCTAACCACACCGCCATCTGCCTGACTGCTCAGCCAAAAGCTAGGCTTCTCCCCCACTCCCCTGCTACCACTCATAATCCATCAACAAGCCCTGCGGACCCTCGACCAGACCTGACCTGTCTCCACCCCTGATCTCCACGGCACCCCTGTCCTGCCCTCGCCACCATCTTCTTCCCCGTGGACCATGGCTCTCCCTCATTCTGATCTGGTCCCCAGGTCCCTCTACAGCGCAGCCAGAGTGAGCCTTCAAAAACACGAAGCAGATGTTACTCATCTTGGAATGCGTCAGCGGCTTTCTGGCCTTAGAATCAAATCCAAATGCCCTTTCGTGGCCTCTGGGTCCTACATGATCTGCCTCCGTGGCCAGTCCACCCTGGTGTCTCACCTGTCCTCCCTTGCCCCTTGGGCGCAAATGAGAGAGCAGCGATTGGCCAGGCCTGGCTCCTCAAGTTAGTACGTGGCCCTTCAGTGTGACGACATTTAAGAAAATCCTCAAAGGCAAACAATTGTTTTTTTTTTTTTTTGCCTTTAAGTTAGTTTGGGGGCACCCTTGAAATCAGCATCTCTGAAAGACACCTACTGTCTACCTGGAGTGGACACTCAGGAAAGTAAGTGACGGAGAAGCAATGCCCGACATTCTAGGGTTTGGGGTCTGTCTACTTAGCCCCAGGCAAGAAAGCCACTGCTTTGTGGACCCATGGACACATGGCCCCAACATTAGAAGCCCATGACTCACCCTGGAGAAGTGTTTTCCCTTTCCCAGTCTCCATCCTGCTGAGCCGGTCAAGCAGAAAATCTGGGAGAGGCGCGACTTTATCTTAAACACCTCTCTCCTTCTCACTCCCATTGAATTAAGACGCACCGGCCGACCCGGGAGGCAGCAACTTGCTGAAGATTAATGTTTTCACTGCGCTTGGTTTTACAACCACCTCTACTTATGTCTGTGAATATTGCTGTCCTGCTCACAGGACATAAATTTTATCTTAAAACAAAATTAAGCATAAAAATAAAAAGTCCAATTCAGACAAGTCTTAATGGTAGAGATGACAGTGGGTTATTGTAGAAATCAGCATGGTTGTATGCGCCGGGCTGTTCGCGGGGAACTCGGAGCTTCATGGAGGGCTCTGCAAGGCAAGGGCTGTGAATTCTCATTGGAGTGTCCCCGGGCCTGGCCAAGCGCTGGCCCCTAAAGACACTTACCAAAGATTTGTCTGGATTGAACGAAGCCAGTACCACCTGTCCACAAGTGTCCCTAGAAAAGCCCACTCTTGCCACAGCCTCCCTTCCAAAGCACACAATGCAAACACGGTCTGGACCTCCCTGTGCTGCTGTCTCTGCGGAGAAAGGAAGAGTCCGCCTCTCCAGGGCACCACGTCCACCCCTCCCTCAAGGTCAGGAGACAGGATGAGCCCCTTTTCCTGCTGTGTCCCATGGCAGCCATCCCAACCAGCCCTGAGTAAAGGGGCACAGCTGTTCACCCACCCTGGGACTGGAAGGAAGCCTGGGATGATCTCAGTCAAGAAGCCTCTGGCCCAGAGACCCATCGGAGCTGCCACACAGCTGAGCAGCAGACAGCAGATGGCACATTTGTCCCCGACCCCCACCTCTGCAGGCTGGCTGTACCTGGCTGTGAGAAAATGCGTCGAACTTTTTGGGGAAGCGCATCATTGACTTGGGTCTGTTGCCAGGCTCCAAGGTCCCCTCCTCTTTCCCATTCCCCATGTCGCAGAAGGAACTTGGCCACCTCCAAAGCCCGGTTCAGCTGCTGGAGAAGAAGTCTTGGCCCTTTGTCACAGGAAAGGCTTTCAGGCACTGATCTAAGAGGGTGGGCTGTAGGGCGGGGGCTGACAGATGCCACAGATGGGAGGGGCTTTCAGATACCACCTCTCCCCGAATTCATCTTCAGAAACCTTGGGGTGCGAAGAGCTGTGTGCACAGACGTTGCCAGCAACCCTATTTATAACAGTGAAAAATAACCTTTCAAATTGGAACAATTCAGTATCCTCTACCAGACTCGTTGAATAGCGCAGTGGTGAAGACATGTGTTCAAATCTTGGCTCTGCCACTTCTAATATATCCATAAAATACACACATGTAAATTAATAGGCATATGTACCTGCCGTGTATAAATACACACACACACACACAGATACCTTTTCAATCTTCCGTGATTTTCCTTGCTCTGTTCTTCTCCGTGTCCCCATCACAGCCGCTGCTCCCTTTCTTATACTGGCACATTCTGCTGGTTTCCGTCGAGTCACTGATGTTACATCACAATCCAAGCCTGATATTTAGCTTCTTTCAAACACAGATCGTACAACCAACATTTATTGATCCCAAGAGAAAAGTTCTGGTGTTCGGTCACCAACCTACCTGGTTCAAGTAAATATTCTAAGGGTTGTCCCCGCTCCTTCTCTGGACCCCAGTCTCCCAAACGCACGCTGGGTCCAGCACCTTCTCGCCGTAGCCCGGGCTCTGGCCAGCCCCCATCACCTCTCACCTGACTATTACACTGGCTTCCTCCACCATCTTTCTGCTTCCAGCCTCACCCTCGTCCATTCTTTCTTCACATGAGCACAGAGGGATCTTGCTGGGATCTGAGATGGACTGTGTCCCTCTTCTGTTTAAAACCCCCTAACCCATGTCTCTCTCTCGGAATAAAGCCCAGAACCTCAGCACAGCCCATGGGCCCCCACATCATGGCCTTGCCACCCTCTCTAAGCTCAAGTCCGTGGTGCAAAGTTCTGCCTGGACACAAAACTCCTACCATGGTATCCATGGTCTGGAAGGAACCCCCCCCACTGTGGCTCCATGTGACCCCTTCTAAACAGGACCGTGTTACTATGTGTCAAATTGTCAACATAAGCCCGGGGTCTGACTGCTTCCTGACTGCAAATTCTTTTTGAAAACTACCTGAAAAATATCTATATGCGTGATCATTAATACATATTGCCACATGAGTACCTTGGTTTCACACTATTCATCTATTCTTGGCAGCTAAAAGACTGATTCATGTTTATAATAATGAATTCAAAAAGGCTACAGATTTGTTGTTGTGTCATCACCACAATTTTAGAGTTGATTGCAAAATCTTACCTAAAAGAACTTAAAATTTTCTGCTAGCAACAATATTCCAAACTCTGCTGTCCTTGACAGTGGACAGAGTCTAAAGGCCAAACCCTTAGCTCATCGATGGCCAGCACTTCTTGCCATGCTCAGAGAGCCTCCAGGATCTGGCTCCTGCCTTTCCCTCCAGTCTCATGCTCTACCTCCCTTCCCCAGCCTCACTGAGCTCCAGCCACACCTCCCCTCCTCTTTCTGCCTCAGGACCTTTGCACAGGCAAAAAGAGTCTCTCTGAAACCTGCCTTTCAGGTGGTGATGTGACAGAAACACAGAACTTCTTTTCCATGCCCAGCATGAAGCCCAACATGAGCCTCGAATTCATGACCCTGAGATCAAGACCTGAGCTGAGATCAAAAGTCAGCTGTTTAACCAAGTGAGCCGCCCTTCAGCAGAGACAAAGCAGTTGTGGACAGCAGGCAGAGCAGGAGCTGGAGGGGTGATCTCTTCTTTCAGGTTGCAGGAGTAGCATTTTGTTGTGTTATTTCTTTTTCTCCTCGCCTTTATAGTCACGGGTCTAAAGGAAAAGAATCATGTGGATATTTACACAAAGGCAGGCCCGATGCCAGCACTCAGATAACGATTTGTATAATATCGTCTGGCATGAACAATGAGAGTTTCTTTGAACAGTTGAAGCTCTAGCAGGAGCCAAAACGTAACTTTGTCGAAGTCAAAAGAAAAATATTTGCAATTTGCTCAGGCAATAGACTGGCAGAAAAGCCTTTTGAGACCACTTCTGCAGACCGAATTTCTCCCCTGGGCCCAGAACGATGTGCTGGTGGCAGCCTAAGACCCAAGTCAGATAACCAGCCTGTCTCTGAGCCATCCAACCAATTCAACAGACAAATCGGCCCCAGAGAAAGAGAAGGAAGAAGCCCAACCTGGGGGAGCAGACATCTCTGCTGCTCCCTTCTCTGCTGCACTTTCTCCGTGTGCTCTGGGCTTTAGGAGAGCCCCACCTCTCTCGTCAGGTCAATCTGGGCTTCCCTGCCCTGTGGCTTCCTGGCTGTGTTTGGCGCGTCGGACGAGGCGGAGCAGATTAGACAGGAGGAGAGAGGGGTCAGCAGACTCCCCTCCTTTGCTGGGTCATGATTCGACAGTCGGCATGATCCTCTTCCTGTGGCCTCAGCTCCTCACGGGCAGCCCTGTCCTACAGTTACAGCTCTCCCTGGGGTCCGCTCCAGGCCGGGGGCTGGTAAGGGCCCCTCTCAGTTTCTAGTCCCTATGTGACTAGTCCTGTGATTCTCCCCACCACGCCTCATGACCCTGATCTATACATTGGGCACAATAATGGCACCTTCCTTAATGGGTTATTTTAATGATGAAACGAGTGAATACTTAGGAAGTGCCTAGAACAGTGTCTGGTGTATAATAAGCACTCAATAAGGGTGGGCTACCGCTATTCTTTTATTACTGCCATTCCTGTGATAAGCACTCCACTTCGTATCTTATGGGATCCTATGAAGTAACTCTTCACTCGAACTGGTAAAGCGATGACACCCATAGATTGCGGTAAATTACGTGTATACCGAAAACAACCACTAAAAAATCTATACAAGGAGATACACTTAAAAACACCAGAGATAAACCGAATTTTAAAAATTGTTCGAATAACTTACAGAAAGCCCAAACAAAACAACACCCCAGAAAGAACAAACAAAAATAAAATGATAGACAGACTTAAACCCTAACATATCATTAATCACATTAAATGCAGATGGTGTAAATACACAGTGGAAACACAAAAATTGGCAGACTGAATTTAAGAACATGTCCAATTACACGCTGTCTACAAGAAACTCAACTTCAAATATAACTACACAGGCAGAAAGAAACCGGTATCAGAACTCTTGGAACTTGAGAAAGGAGAAAAGAATAGTGGAACGGGCAACATCAGGTGTGCGTGTCATAGACTGTTCTTCACTTCCTGAGCTTTTAAAACTGCATGTGATGGCCAAAGCAAACAAAATCACGTCCTGTGATATGGGGCTCGGGGTGTGAAAGGAAGCACTTCAGACAATCGCACTTTTTTAAAAGATTCATTTATTTTAGAGAGAGAGAAAGAGAGAAAGAGAGTGGGGGTGGGCAGAGAGAGAGAATCTCCAGCAGACTCCCCACCGGGCGCAGAGCCTGACCTGGGGCTCCATCTCATGACCTTGAGATCATGAACTCAGCCGAAATCCAGAGTCACTCACTTAACTAACTGAGCCACCCAGGCGCCCCTGGACAACTGCATTTTAAAACTGGGAAGGGTAGGGACACCTGGGTGGCTCAGTCGGTTGGGCATCTGCCTTTGGCTCGGGTCATGATCCCAGGGTCCTGGGATCGAGTCTGGCCTCGGGCTCCTTGCAGCCGCTCCCTCTGCTTGTGCTCTGTCTCTCTCTCTCTCTCTCAAATAAATAAATAAATCTTTAAAAAAAAAAATCAAAGTGGGAAGGGTAAAGGACCTTAAGTAATCAGGAGGGTTTTAATACGTCCCTCTAAGTGTTAAAGCATCGGTAGCAGCTCCCGGTGACCAGTTACGTATAAGCATATACGGAATAAGTTGTCACTGAGAAAAAAGACGTAAAACAATGTACTCTAAAACATTATAAACAGATCACAATGGAATTACAAAAAGGGCTCAGAAACTACAGGAAGGCAAGAGAAACAGAGGGAGTAAATTGAGGATAATAATAAAATAGCAGTCTCTGGCCCTAACTGATCAATAATTATTTTAAAATGCCAATGGTCTAAACAGACTAATTTAAAGAGAGAAAGTGGCAGACTGGATTGAAAAATAGAACCCAATTATATGTTGTCTGCAAGAAACTCACTTCAAACATAATGACGTCAGTGGGCTGCAGGTAAAAGAGTGGATAAAATTGTGTCATGCAAACTTGAATTTAATAAAAGCAGAAGGGGTTGTATTCATATTAGTAAGAAGACTTTACAGCAAAGAAAATTACTGGAGACAATGAGAGACATTATGTAACCATAAAAGGACCACTCCAGCAAGAAGATATAATGATCCTAAACACATGTGCGCCAAACAACGGAGCCTCAAATCACACGAGGCAGAAACTGATAGAGCTGGAATGAGAAGCAGAAAAATCCATAATTATAGGCAGAGACTTCAGCACGTAACTTATCAGGACTTGACACCCTCTATCGGTAATTGACATACTAGAAGCCCAATCTCGCAGCCAGGAATCAGTAAGGATATAGTTAAACCAAACAGCACTATAATCAACTGGATCGAACTGACATTTACAGACTACTTCCTCATCAACAACAGAACACACATCCTTCCCAGGCTCATAATGGAACATTCGCCGAGAGAGACCATATCCTGGTTCATAAAGCAAACCCTAACAAGTGGAAAAGAATTCAGATCACGAAGAGTATGTTCTTTCACCGTAATGAAATCAAACCAAAAATCAGTAACAGAAAGACAGCAGGAAACCCTTCAAACAGACAAATGTCACACAGCACACTTCTATGGAACCCATGAGTCAAAGAGAAAGTCTCAAAGGACATTTTTAAAATACATAGAATGGAATGAAAATGAGAATGACACATACCCACATGTGTGAGATGCAGCCCAAGTCACGCTGGAGAGGAATTTAAATACGAACACGCTCGTGCGGGGAAAAGGGTAAGATCTCAATCGGTAATCTCAGTTCCTACCTATGAAACTAGATAAGGAAGAGCAGAGTAAATCCAAAGTGAGCAGAAGGAAGGACCAAATGAAGATAAGACTAGGACTCCGTGAAATTGAAAACAGAAAGAATCGAGAAAATCAATGAAACAACAGTTTCTATGAAAAGATCAATAAAATCGACAAGATTCTAGCAAGACTGACAAAAAGAGAGAAAAAACCCCAAATCACCAATACCCAGAATATAACACTACAGATCCCATGGCCATGAAAGGCATAATAAAGGAGTGCTCTGACTTTATACTCATGGATTCCATACTTTAGAAGAAACCGACCAATTCTTCAAAACCCAAAAGCTACCAAACTCGATCAAGATGAAATAGGCAACAGTCCTGCACTATGTAAGAAATTGCATTTGTCATTTGAAAGCTCCTGAAGAAGTCGCCAGGCCCAGATGGTTTCACTGGAGAATTTTAACCAACATTTAAAGAAAAAAATTAACACCGACTTTACCCAGTCCCATCCACAAAACAGATAAAGGAACACAGCCCAGCAGAGGCTTTGTTCTTTGCTTCTTGTGTTTTTCAGTTTCCTATTATGCACATGTTAACTTTTAAAAAATAAATGTTAAATTTAGGGGCGCCTGGGTGGCACAGTCGTTAAGCATCTGCCTTCGGCTCAGGGCGTGATCCCGGCATTCCGGGATCGAGTCCCACAGCTGTGAGTCTGCTTCTTCCTCTCCCGCCCCCCCTGCTTGTGTTCCCTCTCTCGCTGGCTGTCTCTCTGTCACATAAATAAATAAAACCTTAAAAAATAATAATAAAAAAAAATAAAAAATAAATGTTAAATTTAAAAACCGAAAACAAAAAACGCTGGCCTCATGAAATGATACTGGTACCAAAGCCAGACAACAACAGTACGAACATAGAAAACTGCAGACCTCTTTGGTGAATTCAGCACACGATTTTTTTCCAATTGGTCAGCAAATCGAATCCAATAATGTATGAGAGAATTACATAACGTGACCCAGTGGGATTTACTCAGGTATGCGAGACTAGTTCAGTATTAAAAAATCCATCAATATAATCCACGATATCAACAGGCTAAAAAAGAAAAAAAAATTCCTTTTAAAGGAAACAGAAAAAGTCTCTGTTCATGAAAAAATTTTGCTCAGCAAACTAGGAACAGAGGGTAACTTTCTCAATCTCACAGAGAGCATCTACAAAAAAGCTACAGTCACAACAGACTTAATGGTGAAAGACTGACCCTTTGTCTCTAAGACCAGGAAGAAGGCAAGAATGTCCATTTTCACCACTTTTATGCACCTTTATACTGGAAGTTCTAGAGAGTACAATAAGAAAAAAAGAAAAGAAAAGAAATGAAAGAAAGAAAGAAAGAAAGAGAGAGAGAGAGAAAGAAAGAAAGAAAGAAAGAAAGAAAGAAAGAAAGAAAGAAAGAAAAAAGAAAGAAAGAAAGAAAGAAAGAAAGAAAAAGAAAAAAGGCATACAAACGGAAGAAGTGGAAATGTCTGTATTGGAAGAGGACATGATTTCTTCCAGAGAAAATCCCAAAGAACCTACCCAAAAAGCTCCTAGAACTAGTGAATTCAATAAGGTCGCCAGATGCGAGATCGATACACAAAAGTCAATCCATCGCATATCCATATACCTAAAATGAACAATGGGAACTGAAATTTAAATGCAATACCACTTATAATTGCTCCAAATTACATGAAGTACTTAGATGCAAAATTAACAAGACATGTATATGCTGAAAACGACAAAATGCTAATGAAAGAAATTTGAGCGCTGAATAGTCAGAAAGACCTTGCTGATGGGTTGGAAAACTCTACAGAGTAAAATGTCAGTTCTCTCCTAATTGAGCTGTATGTTAAAAGCATCTTCTATTAAAATCCCAAGGTTTTTGTAGGCATAGACAAGCCACTGGCATTCCATTCTATTTCTGTGGATGCCGCCAGGGGAGGGAGGCTCCCCTCTGGCTTCCTCCTGGTGGATGGAGGAACAGGAGCTGTGGGGTCCGAGCGGCTCTCTGCCACGGGTGAAGGGTTGGAAGACCGTGGGCCTTGTTCGCCTTGTATTGCTGGAGGGAGGATACTGGAGGCATACCGGGTCGAAGTTACCCTCTGTTTTTGGGTGGAGGGTCATGAGATGTCAGGTTTGCTGGGACTCCCAGGGTGGGCAGAAGGTGTGGGAGAGGTCAACCCCCACAAGTTCTGCTGGGGTGCTGCCGCTGACAGATTTAACGCGCCCCCACCACTGGGTACCGTCTCCACCCGGCCTTCCTTTTCCCATTCTTGGGTTGGTTGGTTGGTCTTGTTTCTGTCTATGCCTTTTGGTGGCTTCGGGCTGCATCCCTCTGCAGAGCCCCGTGCAGGACACATGGGAGGTAAAGGGAAAACCCTGGGACTCACATGGGATGGTGTTATTCGAGTCCCAAGGTTTCTAGCCGGTTCATCTTCCTCCCACCTTTCTGAGTCCTCCGAGATTGCCCAATGAGTTCCAGGGTATTCAGCTGGATTTAGAGGGAGAGACCACGGAAAAAGGACTCTACACCATCTTGTCCCATAACCACAGGGCAGAATGGACTTACCGCAGACCCAGCAACGGCACCCTTGGGCATTTATCCAGATAAATGAAGACTTGTGGTCACACGAACATTTGTACATGGAGATTTCCCAGCAACTTTATTTATAACCACCCCAGACTCAAACCACCCAAATGTCCTTCAGTGGGGTGAATGGTTTAGACTGTAGGACGTCCTCGCCACAGAATATGACGACAATAGGAAGGAAGAGCTATGGACACACATTCTCGAAATGTTGCAGGTTGTATGATTCCATTTACACAGCACTGTTGAAATGAAAGAATTCTAGAGATGGCAATCGGTTAGGGGTTTGCCAGGGGCTAGGGGTGGGCGGGTGTAGCTATAAGGGGATAGCACACGGGGTCCTTCTGACAATGGAACACGTCCATACCTTGAGTGTGGTCGTGGGTGCACAGAGCCACACATGTGATGAAATTGCATGGAAATACACACACACACACGCACACACACGAGTGCGTATCTAACCGGTGAAGTCTGAATAAACCCTCTGGATTGTAGCAATATCGATTTCCTGATCCAAGATGTTACCCTCAGGGGAGGCCGCATGACGAGTGCACAGAACCCCCGTAAACAACTCTCCGCCACTGCTGTGACTCTAAGTTATTTCAAAATAAAAAGTTGTTTTTAAAAACCCACAATACTACTAATTTCCACCTTGATAATACTTCCTTGAAACTCCTCTCTCTCTCTTCAAGTCACTGTGAAGACCCATTAGCACCAACCTGAAACTGTGCGAGGTTTTAGAAGAGCTGGCAGAGTGTGGAAAACATAACTTCTCAGCAGCCTGACTCAGCGGTATTTAATGGGGTCCCTCAACCATCCTAAATAATGGGGAGGACCCCCAGTGGCTTTATCAGTATCCCTGCCCCACCCTTCGGGAATCATTCTGGGATGCCTGGCACTTAAAACAGGTACAAAGGAATGACCCAAAAGTGGTTGTTCCTGACGCCTTCAAACATAAGCCATCAGAGGATGAAATGCTACCGAGAGAATTTGCAGAACTGCTCTACAAATGGCACTCGAGCCAGCAGGCGGCGTCCTCAGCGGTGGCTTCACAGCCCCACGTGATCCAGATCTTTGGGGAAGGAGGGTTGCACGTGCCTTGCATCCTGGGCAGACAGATGCACGGACACACACATACACGGGCACACACAGGACACACGCACAGACGCTGTCCTCCTGCAGACTACGCGTCAGCTCGTGGATCTGCTGTTATGTTTCAGGGAAAGTCCTACCTTCAAGCAAAGCACATCCGTGTGTGTATGTATATACACACGCTTGTGGGTGTATACGTACACCCTTACCACTCACCCCTCAGCCGACGCAGTTATGCCAACAGTGTGCACGTCTGCACGTGAGCTCGGCTGAAGAAGGCAGATCTTTCATGTGCAAATGACCAACAAGCCTGGTACCAGCCAAGCCTGCCACGGTTGCCCTTCGAGCTGCTTATTAGAACACGAAATCACACCCCCGGACTAGTTGTTTTGACGAGCGTTTTCCCCTCCATGATGTAGGACAAGCAAAGCTGGGAGAGCCTGTCTTACAAGGTGAGTGGTCTCCAGTCTGTCCTCCCCACCCCCTTTACATAGGTAATGAATGGCTTTAATTTAATGAAAACCCTCCAGGGGTGCTGTGATGGGTTTCAGAGCTGCAGTAGAAATCCCCTTCACGATTCACTACAAGATGAGAGTGACTTTTGCTGCTCTGGGGAGAGACATCCTACCCACTTCTCTGTCCCCAGAGAACCCGCTCGAGACCAGCCTCCCCTTCTCTGCCCCGAAGGAAGGGAGGGTGGCGCTGTGGCGAGGAGGCAGGGGCAGATGGAGGGGGCCGGGGTGGGCATCCCGGCAGGCAGAGACGTGCAAATACCCAGATTCAAACGTAAGCTGAATGTAATTACGTGGTTAATTAAATATTGACTTTTAACTCAAAAAGTGCTTAAAACAAGCAGCAGAGAAGACCGTCCAGAGCACGGAGGGGGCAGGGAAGGAAGCAGAACTTGCAGGAAGGGAAAGAGGTGGAAGAGGATTGTCCACGGGAAAGTCTGTGCTTGTCCTACTGTGCACAGGTGCCTACTGTGTGTGTGGAGGGGGTCTTCAGTCTCCAGGCAGGTGGGGAATCTCGGACAGAGGTCACTGTGCAAAACTAGGGTGTTTGGGTGTCTCCTCACATTCTTCCACCCTGACACCCCATTGCTAGTCCCAGCGGTCCTCCAAGTGGACCAAGAGTTTCCGGTGTACAGGAACCGGACACTATTCATCTGAGTTTTCCTGAAACGTAATGCAAAGCCCGGCAAGGGGAGGAGCTCGACAAGTGCTCACGGAGCGAACGCATGTGCTCTTGTACAAGCAGTGACTGTGTGTGCACCGGGTGTGTGCCTGTGTGCACATGTGCATGTGTGTGTATCTGTATGCATGGACACATGCCTGTGTGTGTGTTTGTGTGTGTGCACGTGCGTGTGCAAGCACACGTGTGTGCTCACTGTAGGTAGGGGCTGTGGATCGGGTTTCAGGTGAGGACTTCACTCACCAGCCCAGAGGCTCGCAGAGTCCAGGGGGCTGCAAAGTGCCTCCGGCCACATCTTATTATCATAATTCATAGCCAACTCCCTGGTCCTCTGAGGCCTCAAGCTGACTTTTCCAGCTTCCTTCCAGGCAGGAGGGGACTCCTGGCCCCATTCAGGAGCTCAGTGTCTGCCTGGGAGACTTGAACGATGTCCCCCGGCCTGGGGAGTGGCTCAGCCACAGAGCGGGGGGCCTGGGTGGGGCCCCAATGTGATTCTCGGGAACCCCGGGTCTCCTGACACTCCAGCCCCTGCCTGTCTCCAACCCTACCGCCTGGGATGGCCTTTCTCCTCTCCTGTCCCTCGTCACCCTGGTGGCACCTCTGTGAGCGTCCTGGCTGATAATCGGGCTTTCCAGGCTCCTCATGCCGGTCCTGACTCCCCACCCCCTTGCTGGTTTAACCTCGAGGGGACCTTTCTGTTTACACCCACACGCCTCATTTCATCCTTCTGTGAGTTCCTTGGCGGGCTGCTTCTATCCCCCTCGCGAAGCCAGAATGCTGTTTTCTTTCCGGAACTCCTATACAACAATTAGAGAAAAAATCACTCCTGCTGTGTGTTTACCTCCATCACGGGCTGAAATACAACCTGAACCATTTTTGGCTGAGCCCTTTCGGCCGAGTTGGGGCTGGAGCTGAGGGGATTTACGAGGTTGTAAAAGTCATGCTTCCAGCAAGTCAAACAAATCAGTGTTCGAAGGAGAAGCCATTAGAAGTGGGGAAGGTGGCTGCGGCGTGGCCTGTGCTCGGAAGATGCTGGAAAGAAGGCACAGAGCAGGAGCACAGAGGCTTTAAGAGTCGCAACGTTGGGTCCAAACTCGCTTTTCAAGAGCAAAAGACAGCAGAGTCACCCCCAGGGGTGAGGGGCCACGCTCCTCAGCTCTCGAGCGAAAGAGCGATACGCGTGTTTCCAATAGAAATTCCAGCATCATCTGTAACATTGTACTCTCGCGGTTAATTCCGTCTGAATTTTCTCTTAGACATAAGCCGTTGTGTATGTAGAATTGTAATTGCATTAGAAAAAAAGAGTTTGTATGTCTTGAGAGATTATGATAATGAAAAATAGCACCATAAACCCCCATGAAGTCGGAAGAGAGATCATGGGGTTTCCTGCCGCCTCCCTGGCTGGCTCGCTGACACAGAGATGGATTCACTCCGGCTAGACGGGGCTCATCGGTGTGGAGCGGTACCCATTTCTCCTCTTAATTACACGTAACTGTGCGGTCTAACTTATACGAACACCCAGCGCCGATCAGCACATCTTCAGGAAGGGAGGGTGAGGTTGAGAAGTGGGAGAATTATTATTATTTTTTTGAGATTTTATTTATTTATTTGACAGAGAGAGACAGCCAGGGAGAGAGGGAACACAGGCAGGGGGAGTGGGAGAGGAAGAAGCAGGCTTCCAGCGGAGGAGCCTGATGTGGGACTCGATCCCAGGACTCTGGGATCATGCCCTAAGCCGAAGGCAGACGCTTAACGACTGCGCCACCCAGGCGCCCTGAGAAGTGGGAGAATTATAAATCGTGAGCTGTTTGATGTGTGACCCCGGACAGAGGCGGTGGTTACCCTAAATTCTCACTCTTAGAAGCTAGCAGGGCTGTGACCAGTAAGGACACCGCTCTGAGAACACAGATAAATGTGGCGGTTTGTCTGTGTGCTTTACTGTCCGTCAGTAATTCTCTCTGGGTGAGCAGACAAGGACGATTAAACGCACGGGTCTCGCTGTGGGACGGAACAGGCCCCCCAAGCAGCATTTGTGGGCGCGTGCTCGTGTCCCACCGCCTGCGGCCCTGGGCAGCCCAGCTGCAAGTCTCTGTGTGTCACACACAGCTTGTGGGGCTTCGATGGGTAACAGTTCTAAAGGTTCGAGAAGCCAGTCCTCTTGACAATAAGTGCGATTCAGTGTCGGTGTCTCTGTGACGGGAGATCTTGTTTTAGGGTCCCCTTTCAGAAAATGCACTTGTGAGCTGACTCATGCGCTGCTGATCTGATGCAAGAAGGGAGCAGTGCACAGGCTGGGGCTCTCACCGACCCGGCTCTGGCTCCCTGGCCGGCAGCTCGTTTGCTGACCTCCCTGGGCCTCTGTGTCCTCATCTGCAGAACGGGCATAATATCGACGTGGCAGGGCTGTCACGTGGACTAAGTGAAGTTGGCGTGAGTACAGATATACAGCAGAGGCTGGTTCCCATCCCTGATGTCACCGCAGAGCAGAAGGACAGACCTCCCCCTTGGGGACACGTCGAGAGGGAGGCCGCGCATCCGATCTTTCGGAGGATGCTTTGATCTGGGTTCTCAGAGCAGCCTTGGATAGCGCTGACGGAATTCCTGCTCAGGTGGTCATGCATTTGCCAGATATTATTAAATGAGGCACCAGGATAGAAACAAATACCGGGGTTATAAATTATTTTTTTAAGATTTTATCTTGATTTGGCAGAGAGAGCAAGTGAGCACAAGCAGGGGGAGCGGCAGAGGGAGAGGAGAAGTAGACTCCCCACTGAGCAGGGAGCCCAACGGGGGGCTCGATCCCAGGCTCTGGGACCATGACTCAAGCCAAAGGCAGGTGCTTAACCGCCTGAGCCCCCCAGGCATCCCCAAATACGGGTGTTATAAACAGGATATGACCTCTGCCTCGAGTCTAGCGGGTGAAGCAGATATAACAAGCGAGTACGGCTGAGTTTGTGCCAGACTGCTGGTTGCTTTCCTCTTCTTTGCTGACAGGAATTGGATCTGTTTGGGAAGCAAAACGTCCAACCCAAGGGGACAGATCAACCCTGCCCATCATGACAATCCCACGAGTGGACATTTAACCACCTCTGGCCCACGAGCTGTGAAGCCCCATTGGCCAGGGGCTTCTGGGAAATGTTTTTCTCCCAGAAAACTAGAGGGTCCCCTTCCAGTTTCCGTTCAGAGTCACAGCTGGAAAGACCACAGCCCCGAACCTTGCAAGGGACAGAAACCAGATGAGCAGCGAGTGCGTGACTTTTCTAGATCCCAACAGGGCAATCAGCAGTCAAAACCTAAGGAGGAAAAAGGCACCTGCAGGGAGAGACGTGACTGTCTTACCTGGGCCCGATGTAGCCAGAACCAGCTGGAAGAGTTCAGCTGGGGCAGTGGTTCTCAACTGGGCAGGGGTGGGGGTGATTTTGTCCCCCAGAGGCATTTGATAATGTCTGAGGACATGACTGTCACAACTGGGCTGGAAGAGCTGCTGTCATCTAGGGGGGTGGAGGCCAGGAGGCTGCTAACCTCCCACGCCACACTAGACAGCCCCCGCGAGAGACAGCGAGCCAACCTGAATTGTCACTCGTGTCAAGGTGGAGAAAACGCGAGATGAACCACCATGCTGTCTCGGCCGGATAACAGTAATAGGGTCCTAACTGGTCCCCCGGGGTTCTGCCCTTACTTCCTACATCCCATTCTTCATACAGCAGCCAGAAGCGGATGATAACCAGGTCATGCCCTTCCTCTACTTGAAACCCTCCAATGGTCCTCATCTCCAGGTTTCATGTGTCTACGCAAACAGGAGTCTGCTTCCCCTCCCACTCCAGTCCAGAGTAATTGGTCTCACTGCAAGAACATACCCACCTCAGGGCCTTTGCACTTGCTTCCTCTGCCCAGGATGCTCTTCTCCACCCCCCCCCAAGACTTATCACCACATTTCATCCCCTTCTCTGTTCAAGTGTCTCATCTTCAGAGAAGAGAAACAAAATCCCCAAATCTCAACCTCAGCGCCAGTAGAACTCACTGGAATGTTTTAATGTTTTTTAAAATGTCTAACTATGGGTTTTTAAAAAGATGGCTGGCCTCTGTAGGGCAAAAAAGCAAGAGTGGCAGCAGGGAGACCAGTTAGGAGGCTGGGAACACAGGCAGTGGCTGGAACTGAGACGGCAGGACTGGAGGTCATGGGCAGCAGTTGAAATCTGGACATCTTTAAACGATTTTTTAAAAAAATAGATAAAATTTTCTGATGAAGTCAAAGATTTTCTCAATTCTCCTCCAGCAAATAATAGAAGAGGTGGCTTTGGAGGACTTTCATCCGTGCTCCCAGACTCCCCATACCCTCTGAATAAACCACCCAGAATGCAAATAAAAGCTAAGCAAAATCCGCGAGCCGGAGCGGCCTCACTTTCCCGACCAGTCCCCTCAACTCGCCACACTGAGACACAGACGCACACATTGATGGATAAAAACTCGATTTACCCACAATCAAAAGATAAGGGAAAAATAAGGACACTTAGAACCACGTAGCTGGGATTTGAAATAATAATAACACGGAGAGGCTGCCTTCTGAGTGGGAAGTGTGAAAATGCTCAGAAGCCGGAGATGGGAGGGGTTGGGGGGCAAAGTCACTTCGCTGGCATCCTGGGCTGTGCACACGGACCTTAAGCAGTTCACGGGCAAGCCTCTCCATCCTCCTTCCACTCATCCAGAGAGCAAACCGGGCAGCCTTTGGCTCTGGCTCTGATTAGTTACATGTAGCTCGGCTGGCTGGGGCTCACGCAATAGAGACGAATGGAAAATGAGGTTTATAATTATTTTCCAAAGACACACAGCCTGGCTTCGCCCCAGGATGAGTTTTGGCCCCTGGAAACCGCACTGGCTACACGTACAGCACGGGCAGTGTCACAGGACCTGCCCCTAGGAGGGCTCCCACTTGATTCAATGTTCTGCTGTCTTGCAATTCTTAATAATTTTTAAACAAGAGGCCCCACGTTTTCATTTTGTGCTGGGAAATGGTCTTCTTCATTTCCATTCCAGTTGTTGAAACCCTTCTCTCAAACCTTTTGGAGGGAAGGACGACCTGGGGTGGGGGGCATTCCTGGGACTGTGATGGGGAAGGGGTATGGGTTCTCACAACACCTCCCGGGTGGTCGAGGATGGGGACTTGGGGACAGGAGAGGGGGCTTCAGCTGAGGGAGCCTGCAGGACAAGCCAACCAAGGGAGGGGGCATGGTTCTCCCCAAGTGTAGACTATCCAGGGCACAGAGCACCAACTGCCCCAGCCCCAAACTTATCAACAGAGCAGCCGGAGCTCTGCTACCCTGAGGCAGGGCGGGCAGGGCCAAGAAATGAGAAAGGAAGAAACGACGCGGGGCCTCCGGGCCACACTGTAGTGACGTCCCATCACTGGCCAGGCTCAGATATGAAATTCATGACTTGGCTCTCAGGGTATGAGCTGTGCATGGTAAGACCTGTGTCGTTGAGCCAAGTCTGGGGCATTTATGAATCTCAATGGGCACAATCTTTTCTGAGAGGGACCTCTGAGGACACACTCATTGATCAGACACTTGGGATTTCTCTTGGGAAGGGAGTGGCCTTTAATCTGGAACCTGAGCTTCTCAATGCCTGAGAAGGGGCAAACAGGAGATCGGTCCAAATACATAACGTTTGGGGCCCAGTGCAAAATAGTGTCCAAAAATTCTTGAGAAATTCAAGTCCGCTGGGGCTCCTGGGTGGCTCAGTCAGTTGAGCGTCTGACTCTTGGTTTTGGCTCAGTTCATGATCTCAGGGTTGTGAGATCGAGCCCTGCATTGGGCTCCATGCTGAGCACAGAATCTGCTTGTCCCGCTCCCTCTGCTCCATCCCCCACTCCTCTCTCAAATAAATAAATAAAATCTTTAAAAAAGAAAAAAAAATTTCAAGTCTGCGACGGCAGAGCATTAAACCAGGTATGGGGCCTTCGGAGCCCGGGGCTCTGTCCAGCTGTGCAGGTCACATGCCCACCACGCCGGCCCTGGGAAGGGAGGTTGGCGTTTAGAAATGTCTGGAGGTGATGCGGGTTCAAAGTTGACGGGAAGGAAACGTGCTGCCACCCCGAGAACCGCTGGGGGGCCAGGCGAGGTGCGACCAAAGGGACAGATCTCCCTGCGGTTCCCACCCCAGCTCGGAGCATCCCGGAGGAGGCCACGGCCGCCTCGACAATGATTCCATTGTTGGAATAAGTATGATTCCTCCTGGAGACCACTCTGTGGGGACCGAGATTCATCGGATGCATAATATATTCTGGTCCATTTGTTTAAAAACTCATCTTTACGGTCGCAGCTCCCTGGGGTCTGGTAGAACATAAGGGACCATCACCGAGGCCTGGGGGAAAGACCCAGGAAGCCGGGAATGGTGGGAAATCTGCTCCTGAGAAGTTTGTGATGAAATTTGGGCAGCGTGCCTCAGTTTCCCCACCTGTGAAATGCACGTGATAATAGTATCTACTTCCGGTACAGCTGTGAGGTGTTATGAGCTGGCAAACGAACCAGAAAGCCTGGTGGTTTACAAGGCAAACGGATGTGAGTGTCGGCTGCCCCGACCCACTCTTCTCCGGATGGAGAGAGCACCAAAGCTGTTCGATAAACGATCAAAGAGCCTAGTGAGCTTAGGTGTGTATCTTCGCATGCAGGTGACTCCCATCACCGTGTCCTTCGAGGCTCTGAATTTCTGACAGCGCTTTGCCTAGGCTAGTCCTTGGGGGAAAATATCTGGATTCTGTGAAGTCAGTGTTGAAATACCTTCTAGGTCACCCAGTCCAGAGCCCTAGATCACAAACGAGGCTCAGAAGGTGAAAACATCCTGGCCAATGTCATCCAGCCAAGTTGCGGAGGGAGCTAGGACTTGAACCTGGCCTTGGGACTCCAAGGCCTCTGCCCGCTCACCGTCCTCACTGGCCACTCAGATCCCATCAGAGCGGCATGAGGTGGGCAGTGGGCCAGAGGCGTCGTCACTCTTCCCAGGACAGAGACCGTGGCTGGGGCTTCCGCGCTCGGGGCCGCCTGTGGCCTCAGCACAGAGGAGTGGGAGCAGGCAGGATGACACCGACATGTCCTGGCGACAGCCCAGCCAGGGGCCCTGGTCCTGCTATCCACATCACACCCATCCTCGTGGAGCCCCACCGGTGGCCCCGTCCAGGCCCGGCGAGTGGGTCCAGCGTATTAGTACTAAGCTGTCCTTCCCCAACCAGCCTGTCACGCACTTGCTCACAGTGCTCAGAGGACACCTGGGTTGTTTGTTTGTTTGTTTATTCCTTCAACAAAAACTGGATTCTAGACCAAGATATTAAGTCCTGGGGGTGTTACAAGATACAGGACAAACAGCCTCGGCCCTGCAAAATTTTCTGGCCTCGTGTGGCATTCTGGGCATGGGGCGTGAGGAAGAGCTGCTGCCCTGGTGGGGAGGAGCGTTTTATCACTAAATGTGAGTCTGATTTATTATTGATCTGAAACTTTCTCTAGATAATGAACCCCCTTCCTGCCTATACCTGGGGCAGACTGCTCCCGCCACTCCTCGATGACTGTCCCCTTGAATGGGGAACTCCAGGCAGTACAGACGCAGTTACCTGCAATCTCGCCAGTATGTGAGACATCGTCCTGCCCCAGGGCCTTTGCCCTTGCTGTGTCCTCTGCCTAGAGCTCTCTCTCCTCATTTAGAAGCTTGGTTCATGTCTTCACTTCCTTCAGGTCCATGCTCGGCTGTCACTTTCCTGACTACCTTATAAAAAAGGACACGACTCCCAAGGATACCCTTTATTCTGTTTTACTTTTCCCCACAGCCACGATCACTGCTGGCGGACTGTGTGTTGTTCCTTGTCTGTCTTCCTCAACCAAGCCCACTAGGATAGGACTTTGCTGGTTGTGTTCCTTGTTCTTTCTCCATTAACTGTCCCCTAAATGAAGCTCAACAAGTATCGAATGAATGCATGGATAAGAGGGTCCTTGTGTGCAAATCCTGCTCTTGCCCTATGCCAGCTGTGTGACCTTGGGTGAGTCACTGCCCCTCTCTGAGCCTCCGTTTCATTTTCTGAAAACAGAAACAAGGCCAACCACAAAGTGGCTGAACCAATTCACCCAGGTCAGAGATGAGAACACCTGCTCCCCTTGGGGAAGATCATAAGCATCACCTCCCTCCAACCCCTCTCCTCCACAGCCTCTGACGTAACACAGGGGAGGGAGGCCGGGGGATCCTCTGAGCCTGTCCAGGCAGGGGCAGGATTCCTCTCCACTCACCCCACCCCAGCCTGGCCTCGGAGAATGTCAGGCCGCCGAGCAGAGCAGGAGAAATGGGCCGGGAAGCAGGCTGGATTTATGCTCTGCCTTCCCAGCAAAGTGTTCTAAGAATGTGCACATCTGTAACTCCATTCCCCTCGTGAAGACCCAGTGACAACCCCGATGGACAAAGATATGTGAGCCTCTCCCCTTGTGTGAAAAGGCAGGCAGAAGCGCTTCCATCAGAGTGACCCCGAAGGAAAAGCCCCACTGGCAGCTAGTGCAAACGCACCCCCAGCCACTGCCGACACCCCGAAAATCGAAAATCGGGCAGCTGACCGTGGGGTTTCCAGGGGGATTCAGGGATGGGAAGCCAGAGATCACCACCCCATCCCCCTGGCCGGCTGCAGCACACTACCCGCCCCCAGCCCTCTGCTAGCACACATTTAACCTCCAATTCCAACTTACAGGGCAGCTGCCGTCCTGGCCTGGGGACCCCTATCTCTTTACATGTTATTGTAGATTGGTTGCCACCACTGCAATAAAGAACTCTCGATGGGTTGTCTAGAATTTCTAAATCAGCACTGCAGACAGCCTGGCAGATAAAGAAACAAGACAGGCCGCCCTACACGAGTGATGAGTGCTCAGCTCAAGCAGGTGACCCCGGGGGCCTGGCCTTCGGAGGTCAGGCCCTCCCAAACAGCAGCTCAAGGAGGGACTTCGCTTCCCTGCTATGAGGGCAATGGTGGGGGGGAGGGAGGGGGGGCAGGGGAGGGGCACGCATCCTGGCTACCTGAGGTCTCTCTGCATCCTTTAGGCGGGATGCTAAAAACCTCACCAGCTCTCTTAATGACATTCTGGTTCCCAGTACTGCTCCTGCAATTATGGGGCAGAGAGAGAGAGAGAGAGAGAGAGAGAAGGGCAGATGGTCAGGTATTAGATCAGCGATTGTCAAATTGAAGTGCTTAGACCCCTAGGGGGATGTGGTGACTTTCTAAAGGCTCACGGGCGCAGACGGCTTTAAGAGAATCAATTTCTAGATCCCTGACTGACATGCGCGCCCCGTGGGTTCTTCTTTCCCACATCCTCTTTTACAAATGCCCTTCTCCCAGCTGATAAAAGCAAGATTGATCAGTCAGAATTCCAACAGGGAACAGATGGCACACTCCTGTCGGCTAACTTGGGGAGCGTTTCACAAAGGTACTATTGCAAACGTGCAGGCGGAGGACGAAGGGAAATTACAAAGGATTGGGCAGGGCCCTGGCTAGGTCCAGGGGGCAGGAGGTTTCTGGAAGCCAGAGACAGAGGGATTGCACACAGTGACCCTGAGACAGGAGGTGACCTGGAGGGGACGGGCAGCCGGAGTTACCCCAGGGTGGGAGCCAGTGCAATGAGGACCCGCCTCTCTATCTCCCACCGCCTCTCCTCACCCAGTGGCCAATGCAATCAGGAGCCAGAAAGCAAGGCATCCCGTGTTGGAGGAAGGTCATTCAAAGGGCTGAGTGAAATCTGACAGCAACTCTTCAATTGCCATCGGCTTATTTATGTGAACAAGGTTCACCAAGCTTACATCAGCCCAACCCAAACGAAAAAAAAATGAGTGGTTGCATTGATGCTGTGACTTCCTATTATAACAGTAAGCCATATTCATGAATACATGAATTAATTGAAAAACAGTCCCACAACAGTTATGTGGCTCTGATCAGTTGCGCACTATTCACACTTTTGATAACTAAATTCAGCGTCGTGGGTTTAACATTTAAAATGTTCTGGCCACAGACATTTGTAAATTTTCAATGATAATTTATACATGTTTTTAGTGGAATATACATGTTATGTTGTTTTCGTTGGAATAAAGGACTCTCCAGAGTAAAAATATGATACATTTGCATCAGATCTTGCCAGGGGAGTAGCTCCGGGAGACAAAGAAATAATGCAAAATTTCCAACAATCAGAGAAGAGCTTCTCATCTGTTTTTTAAAACCAATGATGGTAGATATCAAATGACTGTGGTATTGAGTTTCCACTTGAACGCTGAGTTTTAAAAAGTGATAGAACGGTTTTCTTTTCTAATATAAATATTAAATATTTTAGCCGCAAAGATTTGAATTTATGATTAAAATTTAGGTATTAACGATGTGAGAAGGAGTACATGGATTTTTACCTGAGGGAGGAAATAGAAGGGATGAGTCTGGAGAATTAAGAATTCAGGACTCTGGGATTTGGCCCCTCATGTAGCCGAGAAATCAGGGGAGGGAGTAAGAGAAGAATCTACAAGACGTCTAGGATGGCTTTCTTCGGGTGCCCGATGACAGGGCAGTAATGCGATGTCAGGGGGAGAAAATGTTGCAAATTTCCTAGAGAGGAACAGAGACTTACCGGTGGCAGGAAGGAAGGGTGAGATACAAATTCATGGGGAGGAAGCTGCCAGGACATCTTAGGAAGGAAATTGGCTTAAAGACCCTGAGATCCTCTTGTTCACAACCATTAACAACAATGATGTTACAATTCTGCATTTATTGAACACTGATGTTTTCCAGGCACTGAGCTAAGCAAAGCACATCTATTTCTATGCCTGTATGTATATACCCAACTCCACGTAATCCCTAAAAGGAGAGCCTTTACAGCAGCAGCACCAACTTCTCCAGGAGGGAGCTGGCTAAGTACCTTGCCCACCTCACTCGGCAACAGCTAAATGGTAAAGCTAGAATTTAAACCTCTAAGCCCCAGTCCTCAGATTCTCGCGCCCATCCTTTGTTGGCCTCCCTGTGGTCTGGTTGGTTGATTACTCATATCATCATTCAATCCTTGCCTATGACAAGAAATTACTGAGCACTGGCTGTGTGCTGGGCACTATGCAGATTCGATACATTTATCAGTACCTGTCAGTTGCTGGTGAGTCTTCATTGACGCGATTTCCTGCAGAAATCCCCTCTGGTGTGGGTTAATTCTCCCCTTCTGCCCTGGCAAGGAGGGACAACTGCCCTCCTGGGCCTCGGAAGGTAAGCCCTGCTCTCTGCTCTCCTGTCTGTCATTCCCTAGTCTCAGCCCAGCTCCCATGCTGGAGCACGGTCGGCCCTGGCCAGTCCCTGAGTCGGGGCTCCATGCAGCCCGATCCCCCAGCCCTGGAGTGTGTCTCTATAATGAGACTTTTTACTAAAACTGCATATCAACCTTTTCTTCAGTGCCTCCTTCCTCTGCTCTAAGTTTCTAGCTCGGTGCTGAGCAAAACGGTCTGTATGTTGGGTGAGACTATAGTCTGCTGTGAGGTTCTGAACACCAAAGTGGCAGAACCTTAAACAAGATTTAAAAAAAAAAATGTATTTCTGTCTCATCTACGTATGGACGGTCCAGGGCTAGCACGGGGCTAGGACGGCCCCGGGCCCCCTCTGCCCTGCTGCCTTGCCATGTTCAGCCTCAGGCTTCTCACTCACGAATCCAGGTCCTGCTCTGATGGGACACCCAGGCCAGCAGGGAGCTGGGCAGAGAGATGGAGGGAGGGCATGCTCTCTCTCCTCACGACACCTCTCAGAATTGGAACAGCACTGAGGCTTTCTATCCCACTAACTAGAACTTATGAGCTGGCCACGAGTATCTTTAAGGGTAGTAAAAATGTCTTCTGAGTGGTCAAAGATCTGGGATTCTATGACTATGGAAGAAAGAGGTCACGGACACGGAGGGGCAACCGGTAGGGTCTGCCACAGCAGCCTATAGTCTTTCAACTTGGCCTTGACTTTTCTCCTTCTCCTAGCCCACAACCCCCTGTCCCACCTCTCATGGAGTTCAGGGACCAGAGAGCCCATAGTCTCCCTATCTGTGACCAGCCCTCCTCCCCAACCCTCCTCCCAACCCAAGAAAATCCTACCTTAGTCGTTACTAATATCAACGCTGAGTCATCTCCAGGGACGTGGTGTCCTCCAGCTTGTAACATTTAGAATTTGTGAGAACATGTTCACAGATGGGCTCGCCATTGATTTACGATCCAATTTTCATATTTTGAAGCAAAAATGAATGTTTTCAGCTCTGTTAGTCTGTCAGCTACTGCAGGGAGGTGACAAGGAGAGGCTCGTCCACATCAGACACTTGGGGTGGCCATGCAGGGCCACCAACGGTTCCGACGTGGAGAGGACAAGCACATAAAGTGGGAGGTTTGAGCTGCGTGGCCATCAGGGTGCTTGGTTGCTAATGTCCACTCCAGCTGTCGGAGCAGGAAAGGGATTTAGTAAACGGGACTGGGGAGCCCCCAGACTCTGGGAAAGACAGCAAATCAGGCTTCTCGGTGTCTGCGCAGTGGGGAATAATGTCTGAATTACACTGTGGAACTCTCCAGGGGAGGCCAGGGGCACTGGGGTCCAGCCCTGCAGTCACGGCCGCCTCTGGAACAAGACATAATGTCCCTGTCACCAGTACCCTGTTCCTTTACATCTCAAGCCCCTTGGCGGGAGTCCCCACGTGGGTGCCCACTGGCGGAGTCCAGGTCACATGACTGTGCTCTGCCTGCGAGGGAAGTGGAGGAAGTAAGTCTCCCACATCCGTGGTAAAGATGGGGAAATTCCCCCAAACACAAGACGTGTGTTTAGATACGCAGGGCGGTCAACACCAAGCTAAGCGTCTCCTACAAACAGGAAGGGCTTTACCCTTCTCTCGCCAGTGTTCTGATCTCAATTTTGTTTCCAGTTCTTCTGAGGACAGTCTTATAAGAGAGAATTCTTTATGATTTCTCAAACACTCTCTATTACTGTGTCTTTTGGGCTCTTTGGTTATAAACAGGAGAAGCTGGCTCTAGTTAACTTTAGCCAAAAAATGAGCTTATTCGGAAAGGTATGAAGAAGGCCATTAAGTGAAGCAAGTCTTGTGAGTAGCGTTTCAAGAATGAGGAGAGCCATGGACCAAGGGATGTTCCCTCCCCATCACTGTGCGGCACGACGTTCAGACCTATAGGCTTCATGGCACTTGTCATCACCTGAAAGGATCTTGTTTACGTGCTTGCTGGTCCTTTTCCCCCATTTTCTGTCTCCTCAAATCAATGGGACAGAGACCACAGCTCTCTGCTCACCATCTCTGCTCTGTGCCCAGGGCCAGGGTCAAGGCCAGGCGCAGGGGAAGCACTCAGGAAATGTGTGATGAAAATGTACACAAATGATGGAATGAATAATGACTTGATTTCCAGAATTTCTCATTCTCTTCAAACTCTAGAATTCTATGACTTCTAAGACCAATATGTGGAGACCCAAAGGGGAAGCAAGTGGGAAAGATTTGGAAGCTGGCGAAATCACCAACCCTCTGACTTCCTCTGTGTGCAGACTCAGTCCACCATCCGTTCTCCAGAAGGCGTTCATAGCTTTTCTCGAAGACGTGTGCCTCCTGCTTGCCATCAGATATTTTCAAAGTGCCAGCAGGAGATTAGTCGATGGGAAGTCTCAGATCTTTGAGGGTATTGGGCTACGTCCTTCACTCCACAGGGAATTGTCATTTGTCTTCAGTACAGAGGGGCTCTGACCTGGAGCAGAAAACCCTGAGAAACTGTGAATTTAAAACACATACAGGGAGCTTAGATGGAGGCATCTGAATTAGATCAAACTTTGCCCCTGGAGTCCAATTTGAAAGTATGGGTAAGCAGCCCTGTGTTTTAATGATCCCAAATATTTGGTTAAAGAAATGGTGTAAATACCTGCGTTAAATCCAACCACTGCCACTATTAAAAATGCCATAAGGTTGTTTATTCCCATGGCTCGCTCAGAAAGCACCTGTACTTGACAAGCCCGGGCAAGCTATTTGTTAGAAGGTGCACAGAAATGAACAATATTAAATTAGGTGCCCGTTTATACCTCCAAGCTACCCATATTCCCGGCTTTACACTGAAATTCTTTCCCCATGTTTATCCATATTGTTTCATTCCAAGTAAAATTTATTACACAGATTCCTCAGGGTATTTTTTTCCTTTTTCTTTTCTTGACTCCAGTTAAATAAACTATTGATTTTTTTTTCAAGGTAATTTAAGGGGGGGGTAATACAGTTCTGATTTGATAAGTACCACATGAATGCATTCAGAGTAAACACATTTTAGGGGTTCAATTAGGGCTTCTAATTTGTTTTAAGAAATCAAGTCAACCAAACCATGACTGACCGCCATGGGGATTTCTGCATGGGCTGGGTAGGCACAGAGCTGCGTATGACATTAATAATGCAGAGAGAAATTTTCAAAAGGAAAATTGATATTAGTGGCTGGGGAGCCTCTTCCAAAGACACGTGCTCTTCAAGGATGAATTAACACTGGGTTTCTCAGAGCCAACTGAAGCAAAATGGAATTTTTGAGGCACCAACATAACTTATTCTAGTGGGCCAAGAAATCCCACAGGGTGTCACTGCCAAGTGGGCAGTCCGCTTGTCCACTCTGAGACAATGACCATGAGTCATCAAGGAGGCAACTTTTATCTATCAGCAGATACTTGGTTGTAAGTGACAGAAAACCAGGGTCCAACCAGTTTAAGGTTAGAGCAGAGTTTATTGGCTCACGCCAAGGAAAGGTCAGGGATAGAGCTGGCTTCGGCACGTACAATTCTAGAGGCTTAAACTTCACCAGGGTCTGACTCCCTTTCTGTCTGCTTGGTCTGACATCACACCGAGGCCCACTGTCCCCACGGGGACCTTGGCCATCAGTTTTACCTCCTAGCATCTCAGGACCCTCGGCATTGGCACCTCTCACCTGCTGTTCCAGGGAAGGCCCAGGGTGAGCTCTGATTGGCTGTGACTGCAGTCACGTGCTATCCCTGAGCCAGTCGCTGTGGGGAGAAGTCCGGTTGGCCCAGCTTGGGTCCCATGCCCACCCCCTGGAGATGGCCCAACACTGGCAGAGCCTCGGTCCCCAGAGCGAGCTCAGGCACGGGGATAACTGCCGGCCTCACGTCCATCCAGGCAGGTTGTCCTCCAGAGTCAGCCCAGAGCCCTTGTGCTCCTTGGCCCCTCTTGGCCATTGGTCCCTGGGCCTCATTTCCCAGCACCCCTGCCCCCCACCACCACGATGGCCACCTGCCTCCTCCCTGAGCCTCTGCTTCCAGAACAGGGCTTCCGCCCAGATGCCTCCCTTTCTCCGCACTTCCTCAGCTCCCGCTCCCCGGGACTGTCCCGTGGGCCCTCTTTCTACCCCAACTCACCCTTCCTTTGTCAGTCCCCTGCCTCTGGGTCCCCAGCGTGTCACCATCGAGAATCCGAGCTCCTCGTGGATGTGTCCTCCCTGACGTCAGATCGCCAAGGGCCAGTGGGCGCCTGGGCCAGAGCGGCCGGTGGAGAACAGCCCTTGTCTCTTGCTGGGGGAGGAAATGCCAAGCAGGCACCCACTCCCTAAATACTGCTGCGGCCTCAGGCCAAGAGCAGTAAAGCCCTGACACAAACTTTTCACACAAACAGAAGGAAACAGGTGGTTTGCATGTGTATTTTATCATATTGTATTTATTATATTGCATTGCATGATACATATACGCACACACGCTAAAATTATGGAATATGATAAAGATTATTCTTTCTACTAGTGCTGGAAATTCAGCCACGTGTAAATTACGGAACATGATGATTTCACTCTGAAGCACACACGGTATTTTATTTATATGCAGAAATCATTGTCACCTCCAACAGCGGCGGCAGCAACATCGCTCGCTCTACTGAGCACAATTCTCAGCACTTTACATGAATGATCTCGTTTACTTCTCTTATCAAGGCTCTGAGATAAGCACTGTACTCGTGTTCTCATTTCCCAGGTGAGGAAATTGAGGCACAGAGAGGTGAAGCAGCTCTCCCGCGATCAGTGGTGGAGGCCGGTACCTGCTGGGATTGACCTTCCTGGTGCTGTGACCTCGGATTTGTACAGCTCATAAACCTAACTGAGATTGGGGCTTTTGCTTTTTATGTTACGGAGAATAACATCGGAGATCAAAGGGAATTGTAGCCTCCTCCAAATGTTTTCATATTTTTCATAAATGGAATGTATTCACAGATCACTGGTGTCATTAAAACCGCACTTCGTAAAAAGAGACCTAAGGTGCTTTAAAGGCAGTAGGAGTAACCCTTACCCTGTAACCCTTACAAATTAAGGCATTCTAGATAACTCTGTGTCCTCAATGGCTAATGATTAATAATTTAAACTTTATTTTTTATTGAAAGAATTCAGTTATACTGGTGTTCATTATACTTTTAACTCTTGTATATTTTAAAGTGAGATATTCAGCTACGTGTTTTTGAAATACAACTTAGCTTCTTGCTCGTGTCAAAGAAAATAAATTAGCAAAAGCTTCTATAGCAACGCTTCCATGCCAGGTGTGTTGTAAATGCTTTGCAAATATTAGCTCATTTAAACTTGAGAATAGGGGCGCCTGGGTGGCACAGCGGTTAAGCGTCTGCCTTCGGCTCAGGGGGTGATCCCGGCGTTATGGGATTGAGCCCCACATCAGGTTCTTCCGCTATGAGCCTGCTTCTTCCTCTCCCACTCCCCCTGCTTGTGTTCCCTCTCTCGCTGGCTGTCTCTCTCTCTGTCAAATAAATAAATAAAATCTTTAAAAACAAACAAAAAAACCTTGAGAATAGTCCTTTGAGTCAGGTATTATTATTATTAACAAAATACCCCGTGGATAATTGGTCATGTGGAAGCCAGGATTTGGTGCGAGGCAGTGTGGTCCAGGGGCTTCACTTTCAATGACTATATTACCCCACATGTCCACACGCAAGGACCTGGAACAGTGCTTGCTCTGTAAGAGTCCATCGGTCATTCTTTGTTGAGTGAAGGTGTGAATGAGCGAATGAACGAATGGTGCTTCGCAAAGTTCTTTCACTGACACTATTTCATTTGCATGTCACGGTAATCCGTCGACCAACTGAGGCGTGTGTGATCATTCTCCCCAGCTTACAAATGAAGAAACTGAGTCACGGCAGAGTGAAAGGCGGTTATCCTGCTAGGGGGTGACAGAGCTGGGCCTCGTCCGCTGTTCTTTCCACTTCCACCGAGTTCAGGAAGCTGATGGTCCCAGACTCAATCCAAACCACAAGCTACTTAAATTATTTTTAATTAGCTGGGACACTCCAGATTTCTAAGTTGTCTTTAAAGAAAAGAGGAGCAGGAGATTTGGTTGCATGGGGCCTCATTATGTCGGCAGCTGTCTGTCCCCCGCAGCTGCCCCTCTGCCACCCCTACCCTGTCCCCTGAGGCTGCACATTCCCACTGACCCTCTCAGGGAGGAGAGAATTAGCAGTCTGTCTTTACTGATGAGGAAACCGAGGCTGGGGGAGACCCATGGTCATGGGCTGGAGGCGGTGGTGTCACTCTGGTGGGTGTGGCTCTGGGGCCACTCCTTCAATGGCACCTGTGCTGAGGTTGACCCTGCCTGGGGCCTGGAGTGTGGACGGAGAAGGTGTGAAACGGGCCTCAGAGTGAGGAATGTTTCCTTTCGACTGAGATCCCTGAGATCCTCTCTGACAGGATATCCCCACCCTCCCCGATTCCTCAGCCACAGCAGGGAGAAAGCAAGGTGCTGTTCCCCATCTCGAAACAAAGAAAACAGAGAAAAGACTCCTTTTCTCTCCTTCCAAGGGACAGGTGACCCCGCCTCCTTCAGCGACGGTGGCATGAACTTGGAGCTCTGGATTTCGAGCGTGCGTGCCCCTCTCTCCTGTTGTTGAGGAATGTTCCGTGCTCTCTCTGCCACGTGATCGATCACAGGGAGGCCTTGAGCTGCCCCTTCCAGGGACCCTGCCTGCTTCAGAAACCCAACGTTCCTTCCAGAACAGCATCCTTGTCTTAGTCTGCTCAGAGTACCCCGGACTGGGGAGCTTGAACAAGAGATCATTACTTCCTCTCAGTTCTGGAGGCTGAAGTCCAAGATCAGGGTGTCAGCAGGGTCGGTTTCTTGTGAGACCTCCCTTCCTGGCTTGTAGAGGGACACCGTCCCCCTTTGTCCTCACATGGCCTCTCCTCTGTGTGCACACACTCCTGATGTCTCCTCCTCTCCTTAGAAGGACATCAGTCCTACTGGATTAGGGCCCCACCCTTAGGACCTCACTGAAGCACCCCATCTCCAAATACAGTCACACTGTGGTTAGGGCTTCCCTCCTTCCCTTTCTTCCACCCTCCCTCCCTCCCTCCTTCCCTCTCTTCCTTTCTCCCTCCCTCCCTTCCTTCTTTCCCTCTGTCTCCACCCTTCCTCTGTCCACCACAGACACTCACCGAGTCACTACTATGAGCCAGACACAGGGATAAGGCAGAATGTAGATAGAACATGCCCAGCCCTCATTCATGGAGCTCAGACTCCATGGGGGAGACAACACAAACAAGCAAAAACACAGCATACTGTCAGCTTGTATTAAATATTTTGAAAGAAAAATAGTAACAGCGATGGTGGTAGGAGTAAGATGAGTTATTTCAGAAGGGCATTGGGAAAAGATTCTCTGAGCAGCCCCCTCAACACACACACAAACACACAGACGATGAGAAAGGGACAGCCAGGCTGAGACCTAGGGGAAAAGCATTCCAGGCAAGCAGAACTCCTGTGCAAAGGCCCTGAGGTAGGAGTAACTGCGCATGTGCGGTCATTGGCAAGGAGACACGGGGCCTGTGCAGAGTGGGGAAGGGGACCAAAGCAGGAGGGGGTGGGGCAGCATCTTGCTGTGGGCGTCGTTGCCCTGTGGGCTCAGCCTGCTTGGGAGGCTCCTCCTTTGCCTTTCCTCTTTTCCTTTTCTCCCTCGTTTAGGGTTTCTTTGTGCCCTCCCATCTCTGTGGTCTCCCCATTTCTTGCTGCGTCTATGACTCTCTTCCTGAGTCTCCATCTGTCCGCCTCCCTCTGGCCCTCTCAGCTGTGCTCATGAACACACAGGGGCTTTGGAGTGAGGTGGCCTCTGTCCAAAAGGGGACCCAGAGGCCTCACTGGTGAGTTTGCCTGTCTGTGCCTCCGCGTTCTCTGCATCACCTGGAGAATGGGCTAGAACGCGCTCTGTGTACCCACCTGCTGGAGTTGCCAGGGAAGCGACGTAAGTTAGGCCACGTTCTGCTCAGAACAGTTCTTGGCACATAATAAGTGCTCCATGAATATTTGTCACACGAGAGCACAAATGGATGACTTCGAAGTCCCCTTCCTGGTCCTTACTGCAGGTCAGAGCAGAGCAGGACAAGATTGCTTCTTTCCTCCTCAACAACCTCCCCACGGAGATCGTGTCCCCGATCTACCCTAGCCCTCTAATTCTGGACACGCCGCCATGGCGGGAAGCAAGCTTCCTTTAGCCAAAGGCAACGGTGTGCGGGGTTGAGCGTGTGGTGTCTGGGCAGGCTCCGCCGGCCACTAACGGTGTCACCTTGGGAAACATACCCGTTTTCCTGCCTCATTTGTCAAGTGGGACTCGTCTTGGTGCAAGGACTGAAGTAGACATCCGGAAGGTGTTGAGGACTCACAGAGTGTGTTAGGGTGTGGTGGGCAGAACCGCGGCACCCCCCAAAGATGTCGTGTTCTATCCCCAGAACCTGCGAGGGGAGAATTCAGGTCACCAGTACCTGGTCTTGGGAATGGGGAGATCGTCCTGGATTTTCCAAGGGGATCCACAGAATCACAGAGTCCTTGAAGTGCAAGAGAGAAGCAGGACAGTGAGCGCCAGAGGGAAGCAACCTGGGAGGGACACAGACTGGGGACTCACCCTGCCTCTGCTGACTTCAAAGTTGGAGGGACCCTGAGCCCAGAAATGCAGGCAGCCTCCAGGAGCCGGAAAAGGCAGCAAACAGATTCTCCCCAGGCCCTCTGCAGAGAACACAGCCCCACTGACACCCTGATTTTTAGCACCATAAGACTCATTTTGGGCTTCTGACCCCGAGAACTGTAAGAGATGGACAGGAGATGTTTAGCCACTGAGTTTGTGGTCTTTTGTTACAGCGGGAATAGGGAACGAATACAACCAACTGTAACACCCCCTCCATTAGGACAGGGATTTCTGTCTGTCAGTTTTCACCCTGTTGATGCCTAGAGCACGGCCCAGAGCTTAGTGCCTGCTTGGTACCTATTTGTTCAATGAACGGATAGGTGACGTACCTCTATGAATAGACGCTTTTCATCCCAGGCCATAGTGCCTGGCTTGGAGCGGGCATGTGATCTGCTCCTGCCCTTGGATGAGGCTATTCAGACATTATTGTTGGTGGGAATGTTGGCAAAGGACCTCTCCCGCTGGGTGGTGCACCCCATGGCTCTGGGGGCTGGCACGACTGTAGCCACCGGTGCTACCATGATGGGGACCAGTGCCCCGCGGCATACAGGTGGTGGGTGTGGGGTGTGAGGTGCTGGGCCGAGCAGAGAGAAGAACAGACAAGAGCGGAAGCATCCCCAGGGTTTGAAACCCAGTAAAGAATGGAACTCTTTGCTTATGAATTAGAAAGGAGGATGGCCTGGGTTCAGCACTGAATGCAATGTGGGCCCTGAAAGCAGCAGCGTGTGAAAAATCTGAGTTTCCCAGGCACGAACGTGAACCATCAGAGACCGGAGACATGAGCTGGTCTCCAGTCCCAGCCATGCACAAGCTCTCATGCCCAGAGTAAGTGCGATACCAACCTACCCCTGCATGGGACTTTACAGCTTGCAAAGCATTTCAAAATGTTTTGAAAATTCATTCTCAGCGCAGCTCTTTTTAACGGCACATACACTGGGCAGGTGGGGAAACTGAGGCTTGGGGAATTCACTCATTAGCAGATGTTTCTGAAGCCCCCGATTTGGTCTAGGGCACAGCAGGGAAGAGAGCAGATGAAGACCAGCCCTGGCGGGAGAGCCAGAGAATCGCTGAGGCGAATGGAACGCGTGGCTGCCTGCATCTCTCTGCGGGGAGCACTCCCGCTCGGGCTCCCAGGGCAGCCGGTTCAGCCGCACCAGCTGGTGGCAGGGGTGCTGTGCGGCAGCCTCCTCCGGGGCACCGCAGCCCTGCCTCTGGGGTCACAGACTGACCCAAGGCTTCATTCTCCTGGCAGCACCCTGCTTCGGAGACGAAAGAAGAAACCAAACGATTCTTGATTTCTTTTGAAAAGAGAAGTGTGGGCTCTCTATTAGCGGCTCTAGAATTTTTTTTTTTTTTAAAGATTTTATTTATTTATTCGACAGAGATAGAGACAGCCAGCGAGCGAGAGAGGGAACACAAGCAGGGGGAGTGGGAGAGGAAGAAGCAGGCTCATAGCGGAGGAGCCTGATGTGGGGCTCGATCCCAGAACGCCGGGATCACGCCCTGAGCCGAAGGCAGATGCTTTAACCGCTGTGCCACCCAGGCGCCCCAAGGCTCTAGAATTTTTACACAGCAGAAGGCAATGTGGTTGGAAGAGAGTCTGAGAGAAGCTTTTACTGCTCATGAGCATTCTGCCCCCTTTCCAAAACCAGAGGCATGACACTTCCCATCCCCCTGAAGCTAAGTGGGACACACTCTAGACAGTGGGCGTCACGTCACTCACGCGCTCAATGGCACGTGCACGAGCCCCGGGGCTCTGTGTCCCGCACGGGGATGGTGGCAGCTGGGGCTTCGAGGTCCACCCCGCAGGCTGGAATCCCCCTGGATGGCTGAGTCCACATGGGAACACCGCCCTCGAGGGTCATCTGGACTTTCAGTGGACCTCACACGAGAGAAAAAAACGCACACACATAAATAAGCACATAAGTTCATACGCAAACAAATTCCTGATGTGATTACTACTGAAATTGGGAGGTGACTGTTAGAGCATAGCCCAGCCCTCGGTGTTCAACAAGAGGCCGTGATGAGGGGCGCAGGGCCCCTGTCTCGACACTGGCTAGGCAGAGCATTCCGTTTCTATGGGGGGTGTCTCAGACAAATCATATAAAAACTAAACAGTTTTAAGATTATTTTTTTCTTACTTTACATACGTAAGTTCTTGGTGGGCACTAATGGAGATGGTAGGGTGGTGGCTAACTTGCTCTTTCCAATCCCTTCTTGGTACTACCACTAGTAAGGAATATCAAGCCAAGAACTCAGGCATTGGGGGATTTCTCAAGGGCCAACTCTTATTGCGACTTAATTAAGAAGCACGGCGGAGAAGCGCCGGGCTATTTCACGGAGGTTGACAGAGCCCGGGTGACTCGAGCTGCACAGAGACGCGGCCCGTATTAGTCTTCCTCGCTTCTCTGAAAGCAAAGTAGGTTTGCGTTCCACTTGGGGACGATCCATTAGTCACTGCGAAATCTCTGAGGACGGGCAGGTCCATTTCAAACCTAATTTGCAGTTGGCTTTTCATTTTAGTGGTTTTGGAATGGAATTCATCTGCCTAAACCCTAGAGTGTTTGGTTACCTCATGCAAATATTTAATACCCACAGCGAAATTTCAATATAACACTAACAATTTGTTTTCCCTGAGATCAGCCTCATTTGTCAAAGCTATTGACCCAGGACCATAAAGAAATGTCATTCTCGTCCCCTTTGTAATGGTTTTATGCAAATAGCTTTGAAGACGTAATTCCCTGGAAATGTTTAGGGAGAAAGAAGATAGGAAGTGAAGACAGATCAAGGATGAAGATGAACAGAAAGGTGGGGGAAGGAAGAGGAAGTGGAGGAGAGGTGGGGTCACAGAGAGAAGGGAGACAGGAAAGGAGGAACCAGGCAGTGTCTGGAGCCTATGAAACACCTTTGTCGCCGGACCTGGGCCAGGTGGTAATCAGTTCCTGTCCCATGCCCCTCACAGCCCTGCCATGGGCACACAGGTAACACGATGCTTTTAACAGGGTCACATGCAGCTCACACAATTTTGACTCCTACTACGTGAGCAGAAAGAGAGAAGTCAGAACGATAATTCTGTGAGTGGAGCCAAGATCACTTGACAGAGGAGGGCACACCTGGGGGCCTGCCATGCTTCCCAAGGGGTGTAAGGGCACGGACAGCTCGAAGCTTCCAAGTGTTCTTGTCGCCTAAACAGATCGGCACGAGAACACTCTTGCTGTGTGCTTAACATGTCTGTTCTCTTCGCTCACCTTCCTTGCGCAATTCTCCTCCCGTTTCACAAAGGAAAGCTGTGGGTTCCAGGCACCCCAAACCTTCCCATGGTGGCCTCGAAGTGCACACACCTGTTGGGCATCAAAGGGCCAATTTGGCACATTGGCATCTGGACTAGGGCCTCTCTCATCAAGTCTATGTGATGCTCTCTATTTTTCTTTGGAGGAAATGCATTCCTGATATAAATATTCTTCTAATGTTTAAAAACATCACATTTTGCCTTTATATTGTTTTCATCAGTTGAGCACTACTAATCATTCCTTTTTTATGTTCATTTGAGAGAGAGAGAGAGCAAGTGAGAGCATGAACAAGGCGGGAGGGGAAGAGGGAGAGGGAGGAGCAGACGCCCTGTTGAGCCGGGAGCCTGATCCGAGGACCTCAGGATCACGACCTAAGCCCAAGGCAGACACTTAACCGACTTAGCCACGCAGGCGCCCCACTACTAATCGTTCTAATGACAACTCAATCCAAAATACATTTTTAAACCCTTAGAGACTTAGGTGCACAGTAAATTTTAAAATTATATGCATAATTACATATAATATAGCTTGTATATAAATTATATATAATAAACGATATATAATACATTATAATATGTATTAGCATATAATATGTATTATATATACAACTTATTATATATAATATATAATAATACACACACACATATATTTGAAGACCACAGGAGCAGAGCACCCACCACTGTGTTTCCCTTTAGCCGCCCCAAAGCACCCCGGCCACCTGATTGCACGGACACCTCTTTCAATAGGCAGGTGGCTCCTGGGTTCCAGGAGCCCCTGGGAGCTCCCTCGTTAGCAGGGCGTGCTGTGGCCCAGACTAGGGACCCATACAGCCCAGCTGCCTCACAGGCTGCCTGCCCACTGAAACCGCTTCACGAACTGTTTTTCAAGTTTCCATTCAGCACATAATGCGATCTCATCCTCCTCATTAATCTTGGTTGCATTTCACGGTTTCATTTTTTCCAAAAGAGCCATTTCCTGGCTGAGACCATTAATCTTTGAGACTTCTCCACTTCTAGGACTGTGTTGAGAGTTTTGCCAAACTTCTCCATGATGCTGAGAATCCCCAGGAGGACTGTGCTATCATATGCAAATTTCACAGAGGCCCCGCCCAGCCCTCATGTATCTGGGGTTCTTGACGTCAAATAGAATCCAACTATTCTCCTGAGACCTACTCACTATATATATATATAGAGAGAGAGAGAGAGAGAGAGAGTGTGTATAGTGTATTAGTATAGTGTATATACATATATAAGCATAAAACATACATATATTTAGTATAATATACATACTATATAGTATTTCAGTATAGTATATATATCATATTATAGTATATAATATAGTCTCTATATAGTATATATAGTGTTTTGCATGCGCCCCAGCCCCTCTGTAAAATAGTTCATCCTTCAAACGATATCCAGGATCCAGGTTTCATTATAGAAAAATAAAAATAAAAAAGAATCCTGATAAAATTAATCTGTGGGAAACTATCTGATGAACACAGCTATAGACTGTGAGGTGAAAAAATAAATAAACAATAAACTACTCCCTAATACTGCCGCCTGGGCATCTGTTTTGTGGGGCCAAGTAGCCTGCAGGGGGTTTGAAGTGACAACAGCCCTCAGAGTCACAAGCCAATGTAAGCTCTTGATAGGACTGCCTTAACCAGTCTGTGAGAAGCACTCTCTCCTGCAGCCCAGAGCCTTCCTCTTGTGTACCCCTTAAATCATACCCCCCCTCAGCATGAAGCTTTCTAACACCCCTGCTCTTTTTGGTTTGAATTGACCAATCCAGCTTTAGTCCAGAAACCCCAAAGCACTCCACCAACCGACCCTGATAAAGGCATGTGCTCCCACTCCTGCTTTGCTCTCTCCACCTGCACCCTGCCTAACCTCCCCCTGTGAGTAACGAACTTCTCACTTTCACTTTCCTTTGCAAAATTTTGTTGAGCAACACTACTTAACAAATGTTAGTTTAACAAAGTCACAACAGACTGGAAGTTGGATTTCTGTTCGGAGATCATTGTTCACCGAGAATCTGAATTTTAATTAACTATTATTAATTTGAGCACACATGGATGGGAGACAGGTGCAGCCCTTTCTGGGTTCCAAATGCTGACTGGTAGGCCAGCCTCACTCACCAGCTAACATGTCTTGTCTCACCCACCAGCTCTGCTGGAGGGGAGTCAAAGTCATGTCCCAGCAAAGCTACATAGAGCTGCATGTGATGGGGTGTGGTAGCCCTCAGTGCTATTTGCTAAGTACATAAGGACTTCCTTCCTTCTGGATAGCATGGTACTTCCCTGCTATATTTGAAGTTTGGTGAAACCACATGACAAGCTTTGCCTGTGACGTGTGAGTAGAAGTGGTGTGTGTCTTTTCTGAGCCAGTGTCCATTAAGCTACATTATCATCTGCCTGCCATGGTGGTTTTCTAGAAACATGTGTCATGATCGGGCCTGGGTCCCCGGATGAATACAATGGGCAGAGATCCCTGGTGTAACAGAGATGGAAATGCTGTGTTTATGAGAATTAACTATTTCTTATTCTAAACCACGGAGATTTGGGGATCTTTTGTGACTGCAGCATAAGCTAGGCCATCCTAACTAATACACAGTCATTTATAACTGCTTAAAGCTTCATTTACAACTTGTTAAATCTGTGAATCGAGAAATGCATCTCACTTTGGTACCCATATTTTTTTACCTACAGAAACTCAATCCTTTACCGGGTCTAAATTTTACAATTGCTTTCTGGAGCAAATGTTGTGAACTGCCAAGCTTGTATTCTCTGTTTGACATATGACTTCAGAAAGGACCTGGGAGTTTACCACCATGATGGGTTCTGTCCACCGAAGACTTGAGCATTGGGTCTGTGCTCACAGTACCAATCCTGGTGGCCATAACCTCCGTAACATTTCTTCTAATTCCATTTTCTGCTTTAACACTGGCTAATAAGCAAGCCTAGAGTCCTTCAAAAATTGATTTAAATAAGAATGTAAACAGGAAGGTCTTTACAAGAGAAATGCCATGTGCAGCTAACAGAGACCAGAGAGAGACTCATTAGCCCTGGAAACTCAGGAAATCGGATGAGTGATGCCAGAGGGCATGACCTGTAATCGCACTAAGCAGTGACAGACTCAGACGCCATCCTGCATGTATCCCTTCCCTTGGTGAGCAGTGAGCCCTGATGGCTAGCCAGAACCTTCACATCTTTAGTCAACAACAACAAAAAGACCAAAAACCCAATTTAGAAAATCATCAGTTACAGAACAATTATAAAATTGTATGTGACCAAAAATATACTTTGATCTCCATGCGTGTAATTGTCACCCCATTTGTCTGAGGCCTTGGCAGAGCAGGGACCCCGCATTCTCACACTCTTGAGTGCTACCAGAGCACCCAACCCAGCATCAAAGTTCTACATGAGGTCAGCTTCTCCAGGAAAATTCTTAAGAGTCTGCATCATCACATTCCGGTGACTCTGGCTTTAATTTCTCCTCTCAACTTAACTGTAGGCTTAATTGAAACCACACAAAGCTGCTTGGGTGCTCTGTCTTAAAGGGACAGAAGGACACCTTCTGGAGGAATGAAGGGAGACCATTGATAACTTGATGTCTCTTTTCCCAAAACCAGCTGAGTCTAGAGACTGACAGTAACCAGCTAACCTGCATAACATCTCAGACCCTCCACAAACCATCGCCTTCCTCCCCGGCCTGCCGTGTGTCTGCAATCCTATCTGACGGCTCCTTCCAGGCAGAGACACTAAACACTCCTTTTTAAAGCAAACATCATATAACGCAACGATTTTATCAGTCGGGACTCTTGGTTGCATACGACAAAAAAACCCTGAATTAAATAGCTTTGAATTAAAGGAATTTATACCATCAGGTAACTATGAAATGCAAGTTCTTCGTCTCAGGTACAACTGGAGCTAGAGGTTCAGACGATGTCACCGGGTCCTGACGAGTGTCCCCGGGTCTCTGGGCTCCTCCTCTCCCTCTCAGGTTCATTCCTCGAATCTCCTGTTCTTGACTACAGGACAGAGAAGAGACCACCTCACTCCCAGAAGCCACTGCAACAGTCTCGTTGCATCTCATTGGTCCCAAGTGTGTCACGTGCTCGTCCCTGGACCAATCACAGTTGCCGGGAAAGGAAAGCCCGGATGATCTTACTCCACGTGACACCGAGGGCTGGTCAAACCATTTTGGTGAGAGTGGGGGACGATTTCCCAAGAAAACTGGGGTTTGGTTAGTAAAAGGCGGTGCAATGGATTCTGGGTAGCCAAAATTGATGTGCATTATAAAAATCATATTCATTAAAGAGATTTATAAACTGAAATAGGATTGCAGAAATAAAGTTTCACTGCCTTTCTGTCTGTAAGTGAACACCATGAACCTATTTGTCAGAATTAACTTCTCAGATTTGTACTCGTGACCTTGAAATGAGCTATCCCTTGGTGTTGGGACACAGGGCAGGAAGTTTAGGCTGTGGAAAGGAATAAAAAGGTTTTAAGGTAGCGTACTGACCAAGATTGAAAATGGGAGCATGGGTTTCCAAACAATAAAGTAGAGGGATGATGTTTCCAAAATGAGGGGAAAACAATGTGGGAGGCAGAGAAGCAACCTCTACAATACCCAGCTTCCGTGGGAGGGAATTTCTTCTTTTCTCCACCTGCCCCTCAGTACACCCTCCACAAATGACTGTATAGCTGGGGATCTTTGGTTACAAGCAACAGAAGCCAGCTCTGGCCAAACTAAACAGTTATGGAAAGTTCACACACTGGAAGGAAAATCTAAAGCAACATTTTTGATAAGGATAAAAACCAAGTCCAGCTCTGGGGTTCTAGGAAGAAGAAACCAATGGGCCATTTTTTCAGGGCACTCCAGTGGGTTCCAGCTCCTACCAGAATATATGTCTCTCCTCCACAGATCCAAATTCACGTGTGGGGGTGCTTGATTTTTCTTCGCTAAGATGGAATGCTGGCCCCTGTGGCCAGGGTGGCAGAGGGAAAGGCCATCTTGTTCCACAGAGCCACCAAGGTGGCTCCCAATTGGTGCAGAAAGTAATTCCCCAAAACAAAAATGAAAGTGCTGTTATCAAAAACTGGTGAGGGAGTCAGGACATAGATTCTGGCCTGCCAAAAAAAAAGGAGACGTAAACCACAATTGACTGTTGACCACTTTTACTCCAGATCCCCAAATCTATTTGCCAACTCTTTTGGTTTGCACAGGCAGAGCCTGAAAAAACGAACCCCTTCCTCTCATCTGTGTATACCTTAGAGCCTGTCTTGGGCACGTGCACAAGAACCCAGTCTCCCGAACATTCCCTGAAGCTTTGTCTGTGATAGTGAGAGCCTGGGAGCCAACCTGGGTGAGCATCTGCTGGAGATGAAGGCATGGCGCACTACACAGAGGTTAAAGTACACCGGAAACACGGGGGTGGGTGCAAGTACAAGAAAAGTGGAGAAGTAAGCATTAGCATCATAGAGACCAAATTCAGAGACAGAGAGAGGGAGGGAAGGGGAGGGAGGGAGGGAGGGAGGAAGGGAGGGAGGGAGGGAGGGAGGGAGGAAGCCACAGGTGCCCAGCCCCTGGCCAGGGCATTGTCTGCTTTGCCTCGAAATGATTTGTCCCCTGAGTCTGCGAGTCTTCCTTAGAGATCTCAGACTCTAAGTGGCCTCGCTCATTCCACCTAGGAGCCGTCTCACCCCTGCTCCACCTCTCAGGATCCCTGTGGGTATTTTTGCTGTGCTGTTGGGGAGTGAAGACGCCCTCCTCCCCTCAGTGCTGGGCTGCATTGTAATTTGTCTATTGATCAACAGTCAGGATTCAGAAAGGAGCTGCAGGCATGGCCGTCTCCCCACAGGGACCTGGACATCATCCAGCTACACAGAACCAGAGATCAATGGTCAGGTCCCATCCATGCTGGAATCTGTGAGGGGCCCCCAAGTGTGCACAGGAAGACAGGGGCTGTGATGCTCACAGAGAGAAGTGCAGCTGGGACCCAGTGTCCCTGCCATGGCTCCATCTCCAGGCCCGGGGTGGCAGAACCCTGAATCCTCCTCACCTCCCGCAGGCTGAGTCTCTATCATCAGAGATTCCTTCCTCTTGGGCTTTCTCCCAGGTGGGACGGCTGAGCCATATCTGTGTACCCTGTAGCAGGGGCTTCTGGACATCGATGTGAGTCTATCTCTGGGGGTGAAACAGCAGGCAGAGTCAGGGAGCTATACATTCAAGATACCGCGTGAGCTTTCCATCCCCCCTGCTTTTCCTGGGGGCTTACATAAGTCTATGCTGGGCAGGGAGGGGTGCAGGGGCAGAATTGCTCTATCTGAGTCAATAGTTAATGTTCCCTCCCATCATTGAGTATTCTGGGGGAGGGGCTTTCAACCAGCCAACCCATGGTTCTTATGAAGGCTTTAAAGTTGACAAGAAGGTCCTCAGAGGGCATAAGCTGGGGCAGGGATTGTCAAAAGGAGCCCTATCCCCAGGTCAGCCAGAGCAGCTCTCTTTTTGGTCTGATGAACAAACCAAATGTTTCTAGAAGACTTCATTTGAAGAAAGTCTTCACATCTAACAGTTTTGAGAATGGCTGCTTCAGTCTGACCTGGAATTACTAAATTTCAAAACTATCATATTCAGCAGGAATTATTGTTCTAGTCAGGGTCATATGCCCACTCGATTTAACCCTGTGTGTTAGTTGTCTATTGTTATATAACAAGTTACCCCAAATCTTAGCCTTTTAAAGTACCACCCATCTATTCTCCATAGTTCTGAGAGTCGGGAATCCGGGTCCTCTGATTCTGGGCTTCTTTTGTGCTGCAGTCAGCATGGCAGCTGGGGCTACAGTGTCATCTGAAGGCTCACCTGGGGCTGGACAGTCTGCTTCCAAGCTGACTCAAGTGGTTGTTGGCAAGATTTCTTTCCTCACAGGCTGTTAATCATCTGAGCACCTTGGTTCCATTCTGGCTGTTATTTGGAGCTCTCCTGTGGTTCCTTAGCCCCATGGATCTCCCCAAAGGGAGCTCACAACTTGGCGGTTGGCTTCCTCAGAGCAAGCAAGTGACAGGGAAAAAAGAAGATGAGCGAGACAGAAGTCACAGTCTTTTGTTCTACCCCAGTTTCAGAAGTGACATCCATCACTTTTGCTGTATTCTACTTGTTGGAAGCAAGCAGTTAGGTCCAGCCCATGCTCGAGGAGGAAATTACACAAGGACACAACACCAGGAGGTGGGGATCATCGGGAGCCAATACTAGAAGCTGCCCACTACACCAATGTATGACTAAGTTTGGGATAGTTAGATTAAATTGTGGATAATTGAAAGACCGCACTTTTGTGTATTTCCCAATTTTAGGAAGCATCTCTCTCCTGGAAATAGTCCTTGTTCACACCGTGGTTGTGAACAGAAATTCTTGTGCCTTATTGGCCTCAAATTCATTTTTTTTAATGTGACATTTCAGGCAAAGTGTTTCTCACTTGTTAGCTGAACCGTGTCTTTTTCCCCCCAACTCATGTTTTTATGGAATGTTGAAGATGGTGGGACTTTGGATTGGATTTTCTTTTTCTTTTTTTTTTTTCCTTTCTTTAAGGAGAAAATACTTGGCTAGAGTTGAGTGCCTCCTACTCCCCATTAGAAATCTGACATTTTCATTTTGCTTTTTCAGACTCTCTAATCTTCACATAGCCTGAGGTGGGGGTGGGGTCCACCCAGCAGCGTGTTAACAATAATCCCACCCAGTAATAACCAAGGCCTGCCTGAGGGTTTCGGTGGAGACTGAAAGGTCCCAAGCCCATCCCTTTTCCAAGGTGATGAAAAGTTTGTCTGGGCAGGGCACCAAGTGTCACTTATCGGATTCCAAGCAGCATTGTCCCTGGCGCCTGGCCCTGCCAGTGGCATTAGTGGAGGTGGGCTCCATCTTGCAAGCAGGAGGGGTGACCGGTGACCAGGCTTGTGGGGGTTCAGGATCCCTGGCACAGTTCCTGACTGGGATGGCTGTTTGGTTCTGGCAGAGACCGGGGCACCATGGAGACGAGGAAACAAGACAAATGACTCATCTTGGCTCCGAGCCCAGAATATGTATGCTAATGCCTTCATGCAGACAAAAATAAGATTATAAGAGATCGAGTGCAAAAAAAAAAACCAACCTCAAATGATACTTGCCTTTAATCCTTCCACTCAGAAACCCAATAATTTGCTGAGATGCAAAGTGTCAAAGAGAAAAACCATCACATTAGTGAAGTTGTTTTTAAGTTGATCCTTTCCTTTCTGCAGCTAATACCACACTAGGGGTAGACATCACCAACACCCAGCAATGTTCAAGGTTCCTCTCCTCTCCCAGTCCCACAGGAGGGTCACACTCTCCAGCCCTTAAAGTTATGTGCAGACATATGATCTTGTGGTCAATGAAATCTGAGAGGAAGTGACACATGTTTTCAGGTAGAATCATGAGAGCTGGTATACGATTCCCTATGGTCTCTTACTATGCCTTGGTGATCGTGGGAGCATATATTTATATGATGGCATCCTCAAATGGTGGAGCCTCTGTCAGCCCAGATCCCTGAGAGATGATGATGAACACAGTCCTCTAATGCTGTTAGATGCGGAGAATGAGTTTTGTTGTGTTAAGCCAGGGAGACTTTGGTGTTATTTGTTACTGCCATATAACCTTGCCTGTCCTGACTAGTAAATCCACCATCTTGAGCCCCAGTATACTGTTCACAGGTACATGAAAAGCTTACAAGCTTCCTCTAAACTTCCCCTCAAATTAAGACTGGTTCTCAAGTTCATCCAGACAAAAACACAGACTTGTTACAGACAAGATGGCAGCTGACTTCAGCGAACAGAAATTGCTGCCCCAGAACTCGCACATAATGGAAAGGAAAGGAGCATTTAAAAGCTCTGTCGTTGCGAACAGACACTTTAATGGCTCTGTCAATGGAAACCTACAGTTGAAAATAGCCAAGTGCTCGCCTTTCAAGAGCTATATTTCAAATGAAATGACATAAGGAATAAACCTGTAGGACTTAGGTGCGTGGTGCTATTTGGGAATTATTTGAGCTAAATAATTGCTGTCATATGCATTGTGATGTATATTTTTTATTTTGATCTTTTAAAAAGTTCAAAGGAGAAGGTAAGAGAAAAAAGTCCCACACAAGAGGCTGGACAATTGCTCATTAACCACAACTTTAAAAATCAAAGGAGCATAGATTGCTTTTGTTTCCATAGTAATAAGTGCTGTGAAAAGATGTGAGAAGGTTATACAATTGCAAGTATAAAGCATTAAAATTATGAGCATAAGCTGGGTGGGGTGGGCACGTGTTGCTTTTGCTCACCAGCATTCATTCTCATGACTTTTAATAAGACAGGACCTTCTTTCTTTTATTTTCCTGGGGATTAATTCCCAGCCACCGCTAGAAAGCATGGCTTCTCCCCTCAGCTCCAGGAATGAGTTGTTATGGGCTTAGTCCAGAAACCTGTTTCATTCTGTCCAGTCTTGGACAGAGGGTTCAGAGAAGGACATATAACCCAACAGAGCCTCATAACAAACAGTCTTGGAATCCTAGTGGGTTATAAAAAGCTAATCTGTGTTTTCCTCACTTGTGGGTTTGCAGGTGAAGTGGCACATCTTTGCATCAGATTTCAGGTCAGGTTCAGGTCCACATGTCTCCATCCCAGGCTCCTAAGATGCTTGGAGCTGGCCCTTCTCATGCCCCTACCAAAAGGGCAACTGCCTACGCATCCCATAGGAGCACATTTAAAGGCTCTTCTCATGTCACATGCACTCATATCCCATCGGGCAAGCAAATCACATGGCCAAGAACAAAGTCTGTGGGATAAGGATATTGCTCTGTTCCTTCTCCAGGGAAGCATCCAGAGACCTCACGACAGAGGGAAGGGCTTGGGATAAATAATCCAGTCTGTTGCACTCACATGGCTCCGAACCATTCAGTGACAAGAGCAGTAAGTCTCCTTTATTGAGTTGAGTTGTCATGCTATTTGCAACACAGAGGGCACTGATGGAGACTCTGGGTAGGCCACATAGCTCCTGGGCACACTCACACACTTGTTAATTTCTCCTTCAGAAGAACCTCAGAGACTGTCTAAGTGGAGCAGAAAGTTGGTGAAAGATCAATGACAGATGACAATAAGGTAAGGATGAAATTTTAGGATGTAACCCCTTTTCGTTCTCGAAGTGGTCTTTGGGCACTGGCTTCCAGCTATGAGCACGAACATCAGAAAATTCAGCCTTGGGCTGAGGCCACCCTGAATTGAGGGAGTGACTGAATCCAAGACTTACAAAATGAAAGGAGCTTCTCTTCCTTCCAGACACCCATGGTCACTGAGACATCGTCCTCTCATCCTCTTGTTGATGCAGTTGTTCACTGCATGGATGCAAATCTGTCAGCCGAGCTATGCCCACAAAGGGGAAGGACTTGTCCACTGTTATGGAACCAGAGTTTGGGGATTGGAATGGAAGCTCCTCTACTTCCCAGCCACAGGACCTGAGCAAGTGACTTCTTTCTATTCCTCAGTATCCTCATTTGTAAAATGGAGATGATAACAGCACTTATGGTGTTATCATGAGGATTAATTTATTTAATAAGTAGAGTGCCTAGAAGAGTTTCTATCACCTCTTGGTCACTCAGTAGGTGCTCTTACTATTAAAATCAGTAGTAGCAGCATGATGGTGGTGATAGGAGTATTTTCCTTCCTCTTAAGGAAGCTTAGAAATAATCGTGATATCATAAATATAATGGCAATTTCATATGGTTCAAATTAATAGTAACCCTTATTGAATGACTTGTGTGTGCCTGGCACTCTGCTCAGCAACTTACATGCACTGCTTTATTCATTCTCACACCTTGATGATGATGATGATGATGGTGATGATGATAATGGCGATGCATTTTCCTTTACACAGATAAGAATGATGAGGCTCAGAGATATCCAGCGACCTAAATAATTATGGCCACATTGCAGTTCATGACAAATCCAGGATTTAAGCACAAGCCATCTGATTCCAGAGCCTGAGTCTCCTTCCTCTCACTATTCTGCTTATATAGGATAGGAAAGACAAGAAACATTCTCCTTCATCCATGTGTTTGTTCGTTCAATAGTGGTTACTGAGTCACTGCCCCAACACCATGTGTCAAACATTGAACAAGACGAAGAAGGTGCATGCACCTGTCTCTCTGTCCATCCCTCCCTCCATCCATGCCTCCCTCCATACATTCGTCTATCTATTCTTCATCTGTCATTCCATCATCTATCCATCTCTACACACCACCTAATAGTTCTAGGACGTAACGCCTCTATGACTAGCAGAGTCTCCACCATTCATGGGATAAACCATGGGTCTTCATAAAAGGCTTTATCATATTTTTCCCACTGGAAACTACTGTATCCAGACTCTATTCCTTAATTCATTATGCTAATCCCTTTTACCCCAGATCCTAAGATTCATGCTCCACTCTCTAAAATGCAAATGCTTCCTCTAGATTCCCAACTGGCCACCGGCTGAGAGTTTTGACACATCCTGTTGCTGCCCAGAGACTGATGGTGGCACAGCTGGTCCATTATCAGGTTTACCTGGCTCGGGTCTCCAAACTGAGACATCACAAGATGTGGCAAGTGCAGGCTGGATGGCTGGAGGTCATGACACTTACATCTCAGCCTCGGGCATGTCAGCAGGTGTGTCTCTATTTTTTGAAACATCATGAATTAATAGTGGCTTAAATTTTAAGATTTATTTGTTTTAAATTGGGCTATTGGACTCAGAAATATATACTGGGACCAAAAGTTCTTTGAAGAATATTTGAATGATCTTGTTTTGTTAGAGTTGACTCTTTAAAGAAAACATATATATATATATATATATATTCTGTGTATATATGTGTGTGTGTATATATATATATATATATATATATATATATATATATATATACACACTTCTTTCATAAGCTGGATGCTGAGTGTTTTTTAAGGAAATAAAGTTTAATGTCAGTTTTGATTCTGTGATTGGCATTCCAGTCAACTAACACAGTTCATTTGGGTGTTTGGTTCAATTCAGGTGACTAAAAATACTTATTTTTATAGTTAAATACATATGTAAAGTAGTCACATTTCAAAAACTGCACAGAGGGGGGAAGAAGGTATTTGATGTATAACACAGAGTTTTCCATCCCAGAGCTCTGATGCTTTAAGTTCTTCTGTGATATTTATGATTGCTTCACTATGTCTCTTGACGACGAGATCATGGGTCTCTGTAATCCAGATCTCATTTTACACATTCAAGGAAGGGAAGGAAGTGTTAGAGAAGCAAGACATGGGCTAATTCTGCTGCTTGTTGTTTTTTTTTTTTTAATGGAAGATGGAAGTTTTCAAAAGACAAAGGAAAGAGGAAGAGAGAGAGGAAGAAATCAAAAGCACTGTCCGATCTCAGAGAAAACTGCAAAGAGACATAATTGGTTAGGTTTGTGTCAGAGACTCTGGGTCTATGCAATGCTCCTTCTTTCCTTCTTCCTTTATCTGAACCCTTATTTTTATTTCAAGAAGCTGCATTCCCAGCTAAAAACATTGACCAGTCTCCCTTTCATCCTGGGATGGTACATAGATCGAGCCGATGGTTACTAAATCTAAGCTACTGGGTTGTACTTTCAGGAGAAGTCTTTAAAAGGAGCTGGCTCAGCAGACGAGTGCTCTTTGCTATTGCCTGTCTTCTGAAATTTGGTCTTTTGGGCTGGAGCTCTGGCAGCCCTCTTGAGACCATAAGGACAGTGCTCATAATAAAGATAGAAGAGTAGAAAGCCAGAAAGACCCTGGGTTTCTGATGTTATCATGAAGCCGTGGTACCATCTATGGACTGCATACCTCTAGACTTATTCAGCACGAGGAAAAATACACCACCAAGTTGTGCTTGGTGGGGAAGGTGGGGGAGGTCTCTGTAACTTGTATCCAGAGTGAGCCTCAAGAAACTTTCTCCCTAGTTTTCAACCACCCATAACAAACTGCCTCCCACTGTGACAGTGTGTCTAGTTCTCCTCTTTCCAGGTGGGCTCTTTTTTGAACTGAAATGACAGATATGGCTGCTACTTTTCCATTTGCATGGAAAATGTCAAATTATAATGTATCATTTTCACTTCACCGTGCTAACAAACCCTCTCCTGAAGTCAGTAACTGGAGAGCTCATTTAAGAAGTAACTTCCTTATCATCGTACGTTTGAATAGATACATATTTTAATTTGCTACCCCTGCTGAGATGCCTCTTGGCATCTGTGCTAAGCCCTGGAGATTTCACTGTTATTTTTCTAAAACTGATCCAAGTCAGCCCTCAGATAACCTTCAACTCTTGCCTTTGTTAAGGGGCACCACAGAATCGTGAATTCAAGATCACGAAGGAACTTTAAGAACAATTAGATAGTTAATAGCTGAGATTTGCTTATGTAATAGAGCAAAACTTTATAGAAGTTGCCAAGTGTCAAGGCACACCAGAGCCGTGTTCGGTCTCAGAAAAATCTATAGACATGTCAGGATATATACTCTGGGAAGTGAGCTTCCTGCCCCCTCTACCTGAATCTTTCTGATTCAAGCATCTCTGAGATTGCATTTCTCCCAATTATTCGGATGGGATCCTCCAGGAGTATAACCGAAGATGATCCAATCAGAATTAACCCCAGATCTTTTTGTGGAAGCTACTGGATAACAGCCCCCGATCCCTTCACTTGACAATCTCGAAGGATGAAAGGATGCAGGCACTGAGGCCGTCTTGCCCCCAACCGGTCGCTGGGGGTGAACCAGCACCAACATACCCTGACGACTTGACTTGAACGCTGGATCTAGCTGTACGGACACCTACGTAAGATGACGTATAACTTACTGTCCAACCCAAGACACTTGCGGAACTAAATGGGAGCACTATTACTGTTACAATTGCTAATTAGCAGGCATAAATCAGGGCTGTCCTGGGCCAACTCCTGACTGACTTCCTATTTGCATGAGACGAGAAAACCCCTTCTTGATAAAGCCACTCCATACCCTCGCAATAATTTCTTCTGCTTGGGTTATCCAGGGGGCCATTCGGTGATTTATTGATAGGTTGGCAAAATAAGTTGTTGCTTAAACTGTGTCACTTTGGAGAGTGAAAGAGGCTGTTGTTAATGATGGAGGCAAGCGGCGGCACGCTGGGACCTCCCCGTTCAGACCAGGACACCTGCTCATCCCAGGTGCTGAGTGTCCGAGGTGCCCAGCACCGCGCTGGACATGGAGAACTCCTGGATGAATGAGGCACTAGGACACGAGTCTCTTCCTCCAGGCGCTGTCTCACTAAGAGACATAAAGACCGAAAACCACTATTGCAGCGCAAGACACTGAAGCCCCCCCCCCCCCCCCCCCCCCCGCTCAGCAGCCCCTTTGAATTCTGCTCACATTCGGGGTTTGCCTCTGTTCAGTTAACACTTAGGGATGATGGTTTGCTGAGCCAGCGGACTTGACCTCCTCCCTTCCTCCGGCACTGACTGAGAAATTCCAGCACTTAAGTAAACATGACAGGCCATCCGTGGTTTAATATTTGAGCTACTTTCTGTCCTTCTATTAGAATTTCAGCCCAGGAGCCTTCAAGTTGGAAACCCCTCATCTTCGGGTCAAGGAGACACTGGGGATGGAACAAAGAGCAGCTCAGCCTCCCCCTCCCCCGCCCAGCACCCCTACCCTAGATCAGATCCGAATCCGCTCTGATGTGGGTCTCAGGGTGGGTCACCCTGCCCGGGCTCAGCAACTTTCCCCCTGAAATGGAAACAGCGCCGTGACTCACCTTCTCAGAGCCTTCGGTGAAGTGTGATGGGAATTCTGACCCGCAGGGACTCAAACCAGGCGCCTCCCGCAAGGCACTCCCACCTGCCCCCCCGGGCTGTGGGGACCGGGCTGCAGGGCTGTGGGTCTGCAGCAGGCCCCACAGGGTAGTCAGGTCGTCCTCAGCTTCCTGATTTCCAGACACGCAAGGGCTCACCCTGTCCTGCCCTCTACTGACCCCCGCTATGTTACTGGGGTCCTAACACTACCATTGACTGCACAACAGAAAGGGCCCACTTATAAACCATTTTCCTAAGTTGTCTTTAGGTCATGCATGCCCGTGACTTAGACCTCAAAATAACATGAAAGGATATGCATTTAACGGGTTCACTTCCATGCCAAGAACGCCACTCCCCCCCCCCACAGGTCCCCAAATTCTTCACTTTCTATGTCTTCCAGAGCTTCTTCATGGAAACACAGAAAGGTAAACGTACATTGCCTTGCATTGGCTCCTCTCCTACACAAACGTGTCATTCTGTCCATACTGCCATCATCTTGCCTTTCACCGCTTACAAGATCTCGCGTGCGTTCGGCAATAGTAATGCCGTAATCCATATCTTTAGGTTGACCGCGCCCTTATGTTTCGGTCCATGGAGATTTCATAGGCTTTGTTTGCTCGTGTCTAACCAGTATCCTGTAAAGACACGGTGGAGTCATTGCATATTTTCGGTTGTCACAAACAACACTGTGACGTGTAGCGTGACCTTGTGCGTAAGTATTTGTACACGAATTCCTGCAACAGAGATTCCCCAGAGTGGAATTTGCTGGCTCAGAATGTAAGTGCCTGTCTCAATGTTTTAGGTATTGCCAACACGTCCCCCAAAGGGGGAGCGCGATGTCACCCCCACTCACCATGTGTGGGGACACCTGCTTCCCCACTGTCTTATCCACACAGAATATTGTCAACCTTTCGAATTTTTGCCCGTCCGGTCCGTGAGAAATGGTACATCCATCTAATTCGTTATGATCAAAACCATCTATATTACATAGACACCTAGGAGGTCAGACCCCAAGTCGTCCCCCTTGGTGTCGTCGCTCGTCGCCCTTGAGGAGGGACGGGATGGTGCTGGTCCTGCCGGGTGTGCCTCACAACACTCCTGGGGCAGCAAGGACCGAGGGCCGCACGTGTGACCCAATCCCGCATGTCTTCCTGGTTTTGTTAGCTGTGGCCGTGTTGTTTCTGGGTCTGTTTTTATTTTTGTTTGTGTTTGGGGGGAAGATGCCAAACATCGTACGGAGGAGCGGGCCTGCAGTGAACGCCCCCTGTGGTGGCCAGCACCCCAACACTGGCACCGCTTCCCAGAGCCGCCGTGTGGGGGGAAACGGAGGTACGATTTCTCCCGCCTTCCTGAGCGGTACAAGCTGTGTGTCAGGTTACCAAGGGGACTTGATGAAGTGTCATATGCCTCCCCGTTCGACAGCTAGTGGTCTTGTTGCCTTTCCCTGGGATAATATCGGATTTCATACCGAGACATCAACAAGAGAAAGTGCATACCTAACAGCTCATATCTGCAGTACATGTGTTTCTGCTCAATTTCTGCACCTTTATTTCTCCATCTGACACCACAAATCTTTCCGCTGGGTAACAGCCGGATTCCACTCATCTGTCTCACATCGAATTCAAGTCGAAGTCTATTAGGAAAGCCAATTCCTGGCCTATCTGTGTCCTTTTTCACAAATTATTGTTGCTGATTCTCTTGCGTTACAGGTTTTTTTCAAGCTCCAACAGCTGAAAACATTGAGATGATGTTAATGGACATCTCATCGTCCTCTCCCGTGTCGTTTTACATGAAAGATGACAATCTGGAATCCCCTGGAGACAAGTGTCCATCTGTTGTAAGTCATGTCCTGCAGTTCGGTTTTTGTTGTTGTTGCTAAAGATTTACTTATTTATTCGAGAGAGAAAGAGAGAGTGTGCAGAGGGAGAGGGAGAAGCGGACTTCCCGCTGAGCAAGGAGCCCGACGCGGGACTTGATCCTAGGACCCTGGGATCATGACCTGAGCCAAAGGCAGATGCTTCACCGACTGAGCCCCCCAGGCGCCCCTGTAATGCAGTTTTTTTAAAAAAAGAAAACCCAAAGCAGGAGAAGGAGCTGATCTTTACTTCCTCGAACACAAAACCGATTCTTTGGAAATCTGTGTTTCTGCATAAACTCATACCAGGTTCTCACAGCTCAAAAGGCAAGTTGCTCAGACCAACAACTTTGGTGCCATCCTGAGACTTATGTTTTGTTTTTTGCACATAGCACATCCAGTCCATTTTGCAGAAACTATTGATGCTACCTTAAAAATATATTCAGCTTAAGGGGTGCCTGGGTGGCTCAGTCGGTGAAGTGCCTGCCTTCGGCTCAGGTCATGATCGCAGGGTCCTGGGATCGAGTCCTGCATCGGGCTCCATGCTGGGCAAAGAGCCTGCTTCTCTCTCTTCCTGCCACTACCCCTGCTTGTATGCGTGTGCTCTCTCTCTCTGGCAAATAAATAAATAAAATCTTTTTCAAAACATTTAAAAATATATATATTCAGTTTCAACCACTTCTCCCGCCTCCACTGCTACCACCTCGGTTCAAGCTGCTATAAAGACCTTCTCTGCACTGGTCTCCTGGGGTCTGCGCGTGTCCCTTCCTCCAGTCTGTTCGTAACAAAATGGTCAGAGTGGTCCTTTTAAGTACATGTCAGATCACGTCACTCCTCTACTCAAATCCTCAACTCCCCCCTCTTCACTCAGATAAAATCCAAATCCTCACCATGGCCTACAAGGCCCAGTGTGGTCTAATCCCCTCATCCCTCTGGCTTTTTCTGTACACCCATCTCCTTCCTTCACTCTGCTTGGCCACACTAGTCACTCTCTGCTGCTCGGACATGCCAGAAATGCTCCTGCCACAGGGCCTTTGCACTTGCTGTTCCCACTGTCTGGAATACACTCTCTCCCCAGACATTAGCCTTTCTCTCTCTCCCTCTTGGCTTCAGGTCTCTGTTCCATGTCAACTTCCTCTGAGGAGCCCCCTTTGCACCCCAACCCCACCATTCCCTGCCACACTTTCCTTCTTAGCACCAGCCTCCTGCTGATTCATTCTAGGTACATATCATCTTTTTATTGATTGTCCTTGACCAGAAGGTGAGCTCCAGAGTGTCAAGACTTTCATCAATCTTCTGCTTTATACATCGAGCCTAGAACAGTGCCTGAAACATGATAGTCATAACTAGATCTTGAATGAATGAATGAATGATTCAGGGTTTAATCGGGAAACCGGGCATAACAGAACCATCGCAGGAGCCTCAGATGCCAAATGAAATGGACCACATGAACTTTAATCTGTCTATAGAAAGAAAAAGCCAAACCACAGAGTTCCAACATTTTTTTTTAGTACCTCCCAATCTTCATGTTTTTTGAAGAAACCAAATAAACACGGTTTCATCAGCCTTGACATTTTTTTTTAAATAATGTTTCTTTGCTGGCTCCACAGCCTCTGACGCTCCTGGGCCCCCCAGACACCCATCTGGTCATGGAGTCATTTGCACTTTGAAGAAAATGAGGCCGACGTGAGAAGTCACTGCCTTTGTCAGTCAAGGCCAAGATACACAGCAGCAAATGTCAGCCAAAGATGGGGCCCCGGGAATAAGGGGCTGCTGTGCCTGAACGTTTTGCATAATTGGAAGGCGAGGTTAACAGTAATAAGGAAAATGAACATGGACGTCCAACGGTTTATGAAGCAGATGCTGGCAAACAGATAGAGCGGAGGGCGTCCGGCGAGCTCTGCCTGGCTCTGTTATTTATTTTCTTAGACTGACGGCATAACACGGGGGTGGGGGAGCGGGAGGGATGCATGTTTGGGAAAAGTCAGGGCTGTGGAGTCGGGTCCAGGACTCGGGCTGGAGTCCAGCTGCCTACACCCCAGCTGTGTGGCTCTTGGCAGGGGCCCCATCTGCCCTCTCCCCGGGTCGGAGAAGTGGAACAACACTGAGGAGAGGCCTTTCTGCCTATTTAAGCCCCGGGGCTTGGGTGCTGTGTGTTCCTGGGGTGGCATCTTGTCTATCCTGACGGATGCAGATTCTTCTGTGGTCAGCCGAGTAACAGCCCCTAAAAGCTGTCCACACCCTCACCCCCAGGACCTGTGAATACACTACCTTCCATAGCAAGAGGGACTTGGTACGTGTGATTAACATTAAAGCCTTGAGCTTGGAGGAGTAACCTGGAAGATCCAGGTGGGCCCAGTGTAATCTCAAGGGTCCTCATAAGAGGGCAGGGGAGTCAGAGTCAGGAAAAGGGGATGTGACCTCAGAAGTGGAGAGAGATGGGAAGAGGCTGCTCTGCTGGGCATGAACGTGGGGGCTGGACCACGAGCCAAGGAGCACAGGTGGCTTCTGGAAGCCGGAAAGGGGAGGGGAATGGATTCTCCCCTAGAGCAGCCCTGCCCACCCATTCTGGACTTCCGACCTCCACAACTGTGGGAGAATAAATTCGTGTTTGAGACACCAAGTTCATGGTAATCTGTTACACATACAGTAGTGAGAAACTGGTATGTGTCCTGATGTTTTTTGTAAAACAAGCAGCGGTTCAATGAACATCTTCACACCTCTTTCATATATGGGGGTGTTTCTCAAATTTAGAGTTTTAAATAAAAGATGTATTTCACAAAATTGTGCTTTTATTTTTAAGAGTAAAAAATGAACTTTCTGCTAAATAAAATTTCATCTAAAACACCTGAAATGCCTGAGATCCAATACACAATACCACTTATTAAGCCATCACTCCTGGTTTAATGTAAAGCTCCAGTAATTGCCGTCCACTCTCCCCGTGACATTGCTGTTGAATTACGCAGTCACAGTTAGTGGCTGGCCTGGGGACACGGACTCCTCAGACCTGGCCTGAAGGAAGTCACAGACATGGGACCTCAGATGAACTGAGAGGGTCCTTCCTCCGTATCTGCCCGACCACACGCGTGTGCCTCCGTTGCGTTGAGATCCACAGCGGCGGGAGATGGTGGGACAGGCACCTTGCACGGTGTCTCCTGGTCTCCAAGCCCCGATGTCCCTTTGCATTTTGCTCCCCTGTATTTAACCCAGGAGGGGGTTAGGGAAAGTCACAGATCACCAGTGCAATGAACAGTCCTGAACCTCGCCAACCTTTGTCCAGCCTGATTGCACGTCCCCTGCATTTACGGCTAAACCGCCTTCCCTAGGAATCCCGACGTACAGCAAGCCTGGGAACTAGGCAAGCTTCTTAATGGCTGGTTTGATTGCACAGGTCTGAGCCCTTCTCTCCATTTGGTCACGAAGCTTACCTAGCTCCATCAGCAAATCAATTAATCACCACTAATGCATGCGGACATAGCTTCACCCCCTTTCAGGACGGGTTGTAGACAGATTGTCAAGTCATTTTAAAGCCATGAACATTCAAATTGTTTCTGGGCCGAGTCTATCCTAGAACACAGCAATTCTGAGCCTTTGTGCAGCTGAGACTCTGCATGAGCTGGTAATGGTGACCTGGGGCGAGTCAAGGCGAGCTTGGATGGCTTTCATTCAGGATGGCAGAAACGGAAATTTGAACCGAAGCTTAATAAATCATCACCAACTTTCAAAATGACACACGTACCTCCCAAAGCTAGGAAGCAAGCTCTTTAAAGATACTTGTACTGGGGGCGCCGGGGCGGCTCAGCCGGTTAAGCATCTGCCTTCCGCTCAGGTCATGATCCCAGGGTTCTGGGATCGAGTCCCGCATCAGGCTCCCTGCTCAGCCGGGAGTCTGCTTCTCCCTCTTCCTCTCCTCCTGCTTGTACTCACTCTCTCTCTCTCTCTCGCTCACTCTGTCTCTTAAATAAATAAATAAATAAATAAATAAATAAATAAATAAATAAAACTTTTAAAAAAATGATACCTGTGGTATTTACTGAGCACTCAGCTTAGCCAATACCACACTGGTCAAGGCAAGGACTCCCGGAATTCCTACTTAAAGATAATCATTTCCAAAGCAGGGAAGGGGTGGGGATTACAGGCACGGCTGGGGGATGGGGAGGCCTGGACCATCCAGGGAAAGAGAGAAATGGCCCCGTAACAAGTCTCTTTCACCATTCGCAGCTCAGAGGGATGAGAGGATGGCAAGAAAGCTCGCATTTGTTCAACCGGAAATTTCACTCACAGAAATAGACATTACCACCAATAGTCGTTATTACACGTTCATGCAGCTTCTCTCGTATAAACCTCTAGTTTTGAGTGTCCAGCACAAGATCCCCCTCATCTTCTGGTAACCAAGGCCCGATAAATAGTCACCCTCCCACTGTCTATTCATGGGGTTCAGGAAGAGCTCCGCGTCTGGGTTTAATGGTGGTCATGTGACCTGGCCTGCCCAATCATTTGGCAAATATCCCAGACCCGGAAGTTGTCCCGGATGCACACGTAACAAAAGTCAGTCAAGCAGAGTGAATCCCATCTCTGGAGCAGGAGTGACTGTGAGAGATGCTTCCCGGCGGCAGATGCTGCTGGTGGACGACCCAACAGTTCTCCCACCCTTTAGTCCTGCCAGCACAGCCCCCAATCTAGAGGGGGCCAGTTGCTTGCTTTCCAATCCTACTTTGCAATGAGCCATGGGCACGTGACCAGCTGTAGCCAATGGAATCTGAGGGAGCACCTGTTGGGGGGCATGGGTGAGGAGGGGGCGGTCCTGGGAAAGATTTGCCAGATCTGGTAAAGGAGAGATATGGTGGAAGAGAGGTTTCCTTGCCTGCTTCACTGGGGCTGTGTATTTCCATACAAAGTGCTTGAAAATACGGCAGCCATTTTTTCACAGTAAGGAAAAAATATTACTCAGAGCCCTTACATTTTACTGAACATAATTCAGTTAGCTGAATCCCTCTGAGCTAACTACATTCAGAAAAGAAAAAGAAAAGAAAGAAAAAAGAACCTTATATTTAAGTCACATTTGGACAAGATTCTGTTATTTACATTTGTTCTTATAAATAAAGCAACTGAGAGCCATGTTGCTACCCTATTGAGGCCAGGAATGACACTATCATGAAGAAGGGCAAGGCTGGAACAGTTCTTCATGACATTGTTTGAGTCCCTGGATCCACCTGCACCTGAAGCCTTCTCTCTGAGTTGTTCAGTTAACATGAGCCAATACAATTTCTTTTTATTACTTTTGTTAGGGTTAGGTTTCTCTCACAATCGAATACATCAAAATTTATAACTTCCGCATAACAAAGGAGCGTATAAACAAAGACAAGGAGGAGATAACAGGCTTATACATAACAAAGGATTAATTTAATATGCTCCTATAAAGCAATAAGAAAAATATAAATAATTCGATGAGAAAATTGATAAAAGATATGAATGGATGGTTTAGAAGGGAAATGCAAATAGCCAATAAACATGAAAAGATGAGAATTTGACCTTTAATTAAGAAAATGAAAATGACAATTAAATATCCTTTTTCTCACTTATCAGATTGGCAAGGCAAAGTTTGTGGGGCTGTGGATAAGCAGATACTCCTATTGGTCTAACTAAATAGGAACAGACATTTTGCCGGAACACTTGGCAATCACTAGCAAATTAAAATAAGAATGCTCCTACCTTTGTGTAAATCCGGGTCTGGGCAGGAAAATGAAACCATTCTAATCTGAAAAACAAATAACAAGAATCAGTTACACAGGAGATGGAAGAAATGTACGTGGTGACCCAAACCAGAGTAGAAGGAAGCCACTAGCAGCTCCAAGGATAATGAGAAAATGAGGAGGTGTATTCCTGGAACCCAGGATTGGGGTCACTGGGAAGAAGACAATACCACACACTTATTCTTCTTTAAAAGCAGAAGCCGTGAAAGACACACAATTACTACCAGGGGCAAGGTGCAAGAAGGAAAAAAGCCAGTGTGCAGACTTGCACTTCCAGAAAGATGGGGCAGGTGCACTTTTCCCTGTTGGTCCCTCTAAGTGCCGCTAATACCCCTGGAAATTATACATAAAACAGAGAGAAGACTCTGAGCAGTGGAGAGAAGAAGACAGACTGGCTAGGCTATGAGGAATGACACGGTGGTGAGCTCCCTTGTGTTTTCTGGGTAGGGTGCCGGAGAAGCTGGGAACCCAGAAACGGCAACAGGTACAGATAAAAAGAAAATCTCGAGAACCAGACATTGGGCAGCTGAGAAAAACAGAAAACTTCCAGACAAACCACCACCACCCAGGCCAACAGATGGAGAAACCTCAGCCCCACTCCTACCCATGCCACCAAAGACCAAGCAAGGAACCTGAACTTCTACCTACATGCTGTGGTAGCAAGGTTCTCCCAACCCCCCACTGGCGTGCTGTCAGAGAAGGCAGAGTAGGGAGCCTAGACTTCCATGCTTGCCTGGTTAACAAGCCCCCCAACCCCATATAATATCAGCAGAGGCCAGGAGAGGAGTCCTAATGATATATCCCTGAACCTCCAATCCAGAGTGCTATCAGCAGGAAACTTTGGGAGAAGCCGAAGCCTGTTCCCACCCAGCGGTAATGAGGTACCCCCCCACCCCAGGGTGTCAACACAGGCCAAGAAGGGAAACAGTGCTTCCACCCCAACCTGGCAATACCCCGGCACTGTGACTGCTTCCCCCACCGATGTGACATGGGGAGACGTGCTAACAATGAAGATTTAAACAAGATATAGGGTCTTCCAGCCTAACACCCAACACATCAGGGATTCCCCCCAAAAACCACTCCTCTTGCCAAGAATCGGGAACATCTTAACTCGAATGGGGAAAGACAACAGATGCTAACATCAAGACAACACAGATGTCAGAATTATCTCACTATTATTTTAAAGCAGCTGTTATAAGAATGCTCCAGTGAGCAATTACAAACACACCAGAAACAAATGAAAATAAAGTCTCAGCGAAGACACAGAAAGCGTCTGCAACAAAATAGAGAACATAGAGAGGAACAAAGCGGAAATTTTAGAACTGAAAAAAATGCGATAACCCAAATTGTGAAATACTGAGTAGTTGGGTTCAATAGCAGAATGGAGGGGACAGAGGAACAAATTCATGAAACAGAAGACAAGACAATAGAAATGACTTATTCTGAGCAATGGAGAGAAAACAGACTGGAAAAAAAAATAGAAGAACACATTTCCAAGACTCATAAGGAAAACCTGCAGACTCCCCCCATCCCCCCCACTGATCTCTGCTTTCCAGAAACCTCCATGTGTAGCTCTTTTAGCTGTTTGTCTTCCTGCATGCCTCTAAATGGTATGTTTATGTTGCCACTTGTTTCTCTATTTTAAACATTGCCTGTTGCTCGCCTGCTATAAAATGATGAGGATTTAGTTCTCTGAGCAGCCCTGCTCACACCTTCGCCCTCCCCCATCATCCTGGCAGGGTCAAATCAAGACTTCATGCTGCCTAAGGAACGTGCAGGGTTCATGCTGCTGTCATCACTTAAAAAGCATCCATGGTGGAGCCACGTGGCGTGTACTTTGATGACCTTGCTTGTATAGCTTTTTTGTTTTCCCTAGAAACAACTGATCTTCTGTCACTTCTTATGTTTTCTACATCGCTGTCCCTAATCCAGCCTTACGTTCTCTGCCCTGCCTATAACCCACCCCTCAGCCTGTTCACACCGTCAGGTAAGGAGACCGGGTGATGGTTTTCTTGGCATCTCCCTCCGGGGAAGGGCTGCTCTCAGGATCCGCTTCAGAGCAGTGATCCCCATGTTGCTGGTGCTCTGATTTGTCCTGGAGACCCCGCCCCTCTACCCCAGGAAGGATCTCCTGCGTCCTTGTCTGGGACCCACAGAGGCGACCTTCTTGACCCACCCGTTGCTGGCTCCGCACATCCTCCTCCCATAGCTTCCTGAGAAAGGGCACAGAGGAGCTGATTCTCTGTGAGCTTGCGGGTCAATGTCTTTATTCTGACCTTGCCCTTGATCTATACTGTGGCCACGAATCACAATCCACGCTGGGAGTGAATTTCCCAAGAAACTTGGAGGAACTACTCTTCCAGCCCCAGGGTAGCATCCTGAGTCCTGGTCCTGCATTTGAGAGCAACTCCTCTCTAGAGGCTTCTAGGATTTTCTCTTCTTCCCAGATTTTTGTGAATTCATGATGATGTCCCCAGTGCTGGGTCTTTTAAAATTAATTGCTCTGAGCACTATGTGGGCCTAGAAAGTACATCTATCTGTTAGTTGTATAATTAAAAATTAATTGTAGAATTCCAAAAATGACAAAAGGGTAAAGTCACCTATTCCCACTCTTCTCTTTTCTCCCCTGGTAGAGTGAGGTAAATTAGCATGGCCAGATTCACCGCCACCGATACCTCCCTGGTCAGACCTAGGACATGGGGCCATGGTGCCTAGAGCTCTGAGCTGCCCCTCCAACCCCGACAGACTCGCCAGGAGAAACTCACAGCCCTGCACGTGTGCCCTGGGCAGCCTAAGGCAGGACAGGCTTACGCACCACCCCCACCCCATGTGGCCTCTGCCTCAAGGGACCCCTTTCAGGTCCACCTTTGTGGATCCAGAAGCACGGCCAGCACATTAGGGGCGGTCACAGAAAGAGCTTCCCAACACATCAGGGCTGGTGTGAGCCCTCCTGCCCTGGGATGAAATCCCTATTTCACCTTGCCAAGGACTGAGACCCTTGGGGAAACCAGGAGCCAGTGGCCAGGCCAGCTGCCATTGGCCTTGAAAGTCTCCATCTGAATTCTGTCCCCAGCAGGGCTTTGGCTGGGTGCACAGACCGACCCGGGGGAGCTGGCATCCCGAACGAGATGGAGACATGTGTCCCCACACAGTGTCAGTTTCCTACTCCAGCCCCGGGTTCTTTCTGGGCTTGAGCTCCAGCAATCACTAAATAGATGAGTACGGGGATGGATCACTGTCCACTTTGGACCCTCCTCACAGCTGGTCTGTGCCGAGCGGTCAGGCCCTGACTAGGTGAGATGGTGGAAGATCTCTGATCCTGGGTCATTTGCATGAGGTTCCTTGCTGAAGACAAGTCTTTTACAATTGCCTGCGTTTATTTGTGTGCTTGTATTTCCCCCTTGCTCAGCTCTCAGCTCCACAAGAACGAACTACATGCTTTCAATTTATCCTTGTTCCTGTCCCTTCTCATTCCCTCAAAGACAGGTCTGTGCTTATCATAAATGCAGCTTCTCAAATCCCACCCCTAAATATTGAACTTGGCCCTAGGGAGTCCCACATTTCCCTAAGCTCCTCAAGTGACTGACTCACAAGCACACCTACATTTAAAACATTTGCAGTAGGGGAGAAACAGATCTGTGTTTCTCTGCGGATGAAAAATTAGACTGGTCCTTCTCTTGAAATTTAATTTGTTTACATTTAATGTAATTATTCCTAGGATTTCACCTTATCTTCTTACTATTGGTTTTCCCTTTAGTTCACTTTTTTTCTCCTTTCCTGCCTTATTTTGTATTAATCAAGTAGGGCTTTTTATTATTCTATTTTATAAGCTTACATTAGGTTGTCAGTTTTATTTATTCTCTTATGAATGTAGCAGACATAGTAGATAACCTGCACATGACAACATCTATCTTCAACTTACTAGACTCTACCTTGCATTACAACTTCACCAGTTGGACAATGGAAGAGCTTTAGAATTCCTTAAAAGCATTTAACCTCCTTCTGCTGTTGTGACACCCTTGATAAGTAATTTAATTCTACATATACTGTGAACCTCCACACTTCCTTATTATTGCTATTTTGTGCACTGATGGTTCATTTGAATGTCCCAATATCTTTACACTTTCTATTGCTTCTCATTTTTTCCTGCATTTTTCATTTAGAATCATTTTTTCTTCTGCTTAAAAAACTCCATTTGGTATTTATGTTAATGCAGATACACTGGCAATGAATTGACTGCTTTTGCCTATGTGAAAAGGTTTATTTAGTGTCTACCTTCAAAGGATACTTGTAATGGAATAAAGTTCTAGATTGACAGTTGTTTTCTTTCAGGGGTGTATCTCTTTGTGTTTAGTGTGCTAGGGGTTCTTGGATCTGTGACGTACTGTGTCTTATCAACTGTGGGGAATCCTCAGTTACATATTTTCACAGAGCACTTCTGATCTCTTTCCTCCCTTTAGGGTTTAAATTATATGTATGTTAGACCTCTTTATCATGCTCCAAATGGTTTAATCTTCTTCTGTATAATTGTAATCCTTTTTTGGTGCCCATGCTTCAATACAGATATTTTCAACAAACCCTATCTTCTGCTTTGTCCAATATACTCTCATATCAATCCATTATATTTTTCATTTTAGTTACGGTATCTTCCGGTTAGCAACTATTTATGTGATTTTTTTAAGATATTCCATTTCTTTACTAAAATGCTCCATCTGTTCATCATTTAAAAAAATATGTTAATAGATATTTTAGTTTATCCCTGATAGCCTCATTAGCCCATCATCTATGAGGCCTTTTTCTTTTCTTTTCTTTTCTTTTCTTTTCTTTTCTTTTTTTTCCCCCTGGTTTTGGTTATTTGGTCCTCTTTCTGATGTATCTACTAATATTTTTATGAATACTGGCTAGGCGTTTTGTGTGAGATGATGTAGTATTTACAGATAATGTTATATTTTCCCCAGAGAACTCTGATTTCCTTTTTTGTGTCTGACAACCACTCTTGTAAGGACAGATTACCAAGATTGTAATGATTCGAGACTGATTTTCCATTTTTATGAGATCTGGCTTATTTTGGTTTGTTCTTCCTTCCTAGAATAAGTCCTTTGAGGGGCTCAGTAGAAACCATACCTTCTTTTGGTGATCACTGAACTCCAGGTCTGTGGTTATAGCATCGTGATACTGGTGAAAATTTTGTTCAGATTCTTAGACTCTCAGCTGCTCACTTTCTGCTTGTCTTCTGCATCTTTTATTGAGCCTGCTGTGGAATCAGCAAATTCTCCAGGAGGGAAAATTCTGCAGAAAATCAGACCCACTTCCATTTTCTTTGAGATCTGGGCCCTAAAACCCTGGCTTCCTTTGTAGCCCCCAATTTCTAGTTTTATGCTTTCGAATCAATGAGCTTGATGAACAACTCTGAGTTTTGGTGACTCTCGGCCCCTCTCCACGTTCATATTGACAGATTCCTCAAGGAGAAGACAGGTGGAGAATGTGGGACATACCTCACTGCATTTCCCTTCTGCCCAGGCTATTGGTCCCACAAGTCCTGGCAGCCTGAGGTGCTCTCTGAGTGTTCACATAGGTCGCCAGCCCACACAGCATATTGTTAGTTTTTTCCTTGGGCTTCTTGAAAGATGGCGCTCTCTTTTTGAAAGTTGCCCTCTTTTGTTAGTAAGAGTGCCCTGTGGAAGCACAAAAGAGTGATATTCCAGAGAGGGACACCCTTAGAGAACTCCTAGCCACAGCTTCCAAGTTTTTAATGTGTAAGTTCTGTTTTTGCAGAAAATTACAAATGTTTTAAATTTGGAAACTAATTAATATGAAACACTGTGGAATTGTAGCATGGATGGAAAACCATGGCTCCCAAAGTCAGACCACCTGGTTCGAATCCTGCCTTTCCTCCTGCCAAGCAGGTGACCCAGGGAAAGTCATTTAAGCCACATTGGCCAGCGTTTCCCCATCAGTAAAGTGGGAATGAGTGTATCTATCTCATGAGTAGGAGAATTAGATAAGGTAATATCCCTGAAACACATAGAACCCGCAATCGCAGGTCTGGGAAAGTGCTCATCAAACAATCAAAACAGCGGGCAGGACACATTCCCTCCTCGAGCCGATTTCGGCCCACAGACCACCCCTTTTAAGCATCTGCCCTGGTCCAGCCTCCTTACTCTGCAGACGGGACACGTGTGAGTCACAGGAAAGGGAAGGGAAGTGCTCAGGCAAACATACAGCTCGTTAGCCCTAAAACTGGGTCTAGGACTGGAATTTCCTTTTGATGCATTTTGTCAATTAAATCCGTGTGCCCTGGAAGCCAAGCTGCTCATTTCTGTGGAAGGCAGAGGGGTCGAAACTCCCTCAAACTATAGATAATTCTGTAATCGCCACGGCTGCCCCGAATTCATTGCAATCCTTAGCAGAGCCCCTTGTGCTCCGGCTGTGAGAGGAGAGGGAGGTCCGGACGTATCATTGCTCATCTAAATTTTTAATAATGCTCCAATCTTCAGATCATCGGGGTAATCAAACGCAAATTAGCCGGATACTCAAAGCCACAGAATAACAAGGAGAGTGAAACGGATAATGTTTCTTTAATGAAAATTTCATCAATGCAGATTTCTCATTGAATATTAAGGGTCTTGGCCTGAAGCCAGCATCAGAGCCGACTGCTGTGACACTGACCTTTGTCCCTCAGAGGGAGACACAAGCGCAGAGTCTGGCTGGCTTCTCGGGCTCCATGAGGACAGAGGTGGCCGTCCTCGCAGCACGAAGGAAGGACGCTATAGAGCCTGGGGCAAGTGGGCCCAGGCCCCATCCTCTCCAGAAGGTGTCTCTGCACAGCTCAGCACCAGCCTCCCTTCCCTGTACCTCGGCCCCTCCCTGCCCCGCCTGCCCCTCCCGAGACCCCACCCCTGACTCACTAGGGCCTCGGTCCTCCAGCGGCTCAGGCCAAGTCCTTGGGTCATCCTTGGCTTGCATCTTCGCTCTTACTGCCTCTGCCCCTTGGGCAGCAGATGCCCCCAGCCCAACCTTCCCATGTGGGGCCCGAGCTGGGCCCTGGGGTCCCCACACCGGACCTGCCTGACCTGCCCCCCCCACCCGTGCTCCTCAGGGGCCCCGCACACTGTCCCCTCCCAGGTCCCACGGTCCTCGTGACATACACTCATCGGCTCAGACCTGCCTGGTGGCTCCCATCAGGCTCAGGGAAAGCCGGCGTCCTCGCAGTGGCCAGCAGGGTCATCTGAGGCACTGGTCCAAGCACCTCTCCAACTTCAATCCCCATCCCTCTTCCCATGTCCCTGCAGCCACTCTGGCCCTCGCTGCCCCTCACACACACCCAGGCCTGGCACCACGGTGCCCTCCGCCCCAGCCAGCCCCCAGCACCCACCCGCCCCCAGCTCCTGCCTTCCGGGCCCGGACTCCCCATCCCCATGGCCACCAGTCCCTGCCCAAACGGCCTGTTGGGCCTGCACGGCGGCTTTCACACCCTCGCCATCCTGCTGCACCTGCCTCTGGGCCACCGTCCCCACCTGGTGTTAATCCCTGCTTGTTCTCCTGCTCTTTGTCTCCCAGCCAGGGAGGGACAGCTCGGGACAGGGACCCGTTTGCTTGTCCCCTCCCCGCCTGCAAGGCCGCTGCGTGCAAGACAGGTGTCCGGCTGGGGTGTCTGCACGGAGCTCACCTGAGGAGCGACGCCTGGCAGGCTCCCCATGGTAAGTTCACCGGTGTCCTCGAGCCCCTGCGATGGGTCAGTCTAGCTCTAGGCCCGAAACTCACCAGAGAACAAACGAGAAAGAGTCCTTGTCCTCCTGGCCGGCCTGGGAAGTGAGGGGCAGACCCCCCTCAGAGCCGCCAGAGGAACCCGCCCCGCCGACTCCGTCGTTCCAGACTTCCAGCCTCCCCAACTCTGAGAAGACACGTTTCCATGATTTCGAGCACGCAGCCTGCGGGGATTTGGGAAGGCAGCCCAGGAAGCTGACGGAAAAGCCGGCAGAAGCTGATTGACCTTCCGAAAGACCTTCTGGCCAGGACGGGCGGTCAGCAGGGTTTCAGTCCGGGAGGTAAATTCTCGAGGGACGGGCCTCACCCCGTTCTTGCCCAAGGCCCTCGCACGGGTGACCAGCAGATTTGGGGTTCACCTGCTCTCCAAGCCACCCAACCTCCTCACGCTCGGGGGACCCTTCCCCTGCCACCCCCCCCCAGCTCCATCTCCTCTGAACCCCTTGCTTTCAGTCACTTAGCCTTCGGTGTGCCTGTGCCTTCTGTCCCTGCTTCCCTCGGCCTCGTGTCAAGGGGAGAAGAAGCCCCGACAGCCGCTCATCACCGACACGCGGCAGTTCCCTCTCCTGACCGAGCGGCAGCGCCAGGGCCTCAGATGGGCAGCAAATCACTTGTCCTCCTGAGACTCAGTTTACCCAATGGCAACATGAATGGGTGTGACTAAATGACTTCCAAGGGCTCCCTCTGACTCAAATAGTCTATGATTTAGGTATTTTAGAATTCCTAAGATGCCATTCTATTATTATTCTCACTCCTGTGGTTCCTCAGCAAATGCAGGTCAAGAACCGACTTGGCCTTGGCCCCGTTCTCAGAGCGGGAATCCAACGGCAGACAGAGTTCCCGCTCCCATGTGGCCGCCACTCCTGTGGGTGCAAAAGACAATAGAAGGCCATCAAATGAGTCAATCACTTTCTGATGGTGACAAAATCTGTGCAGGAACTGGGGACGTGACATAAGGTACAGGCCGTCAGGGCCGCTATCTGAGGAGGTGACATCTGAGCAGAGACTGGGAGGGCTTGAGACAGCAGGTCTTGGGGAAGAGGAGGCAGCACATGCAAAGGCCCTGAGGCAGGAAGACTTGGGGTCTGCAGGGGGAGCCAGGAGGCCGGTTGGCTGTGATGGAGGGAGTGAGGGGGAGGTGGTAGCAGGTGATTTGGGGGAACCTGTGGGAATGGTGCTGGGCCTTGTGGGAGCGATGAGGAGGCGGCCCACTTTCTCCACCGACACACTGACTCAGGGTGACAGGTCTCATGTGTCTCTAACGGAGCTCGCTCTCACTCTGGGTGTGTGTGGAGCATAGGTCTGCGCGTGGGGCGAGGAGGGCAGCAGGAGCACCTGTCAGGGGCCGTGGTAGTGACCCAGCTGAGGACGTGGGTGACAGCAGGGGGATGGAAGGGTGGACAGATGGGGGCTAGTTCGAGTTCTGTGGACTGGACATGCGCTGGCAGAAGAGGGAGGCCCTTACGATGACACAGGCACAGGTCACCGGCCTGAGTGACAGGCATTTGGTCGCACACGGGGTCTTCTGCCCCTCTGTTGAAAACTCGCCAGATCTGGAAGCAGGAGCGTCTCTGCCTACAGAGCAGCAGGGACGCCTCCCTCGGGGCGCAGGGCACCAGGAGGCTGTGCGTGTCAGGGACCCACGTGCGGTCACCACACACCAGGCCTCGGCCTGAGGACTGAGCCCAATCTGGATGTTGGTGCTGCACAAAGCCCAGTGTCGGGTGGCTGCCTGGGCAGAGCCAGGACCCAGATTCATGGAGGAAACTGAGGGGTGAGCAACCCTTCCAGGAGCCCTCCCCTGTCACGATCCTCCCTGACCCCGAACCACAGGCGGAGGGGTCGTTAGACGGTGGGTTTGCACAGAACACCTCACCCCGTCGTGTGGATGCACCAGGCTGCTCTCTCGCCCCACCCCTGGAAACGGGGGGAAATTTCCTGCAGAAAAATGTCAAGATCTCAGCGACTCGTCTTCATCAAGGACACATTCTCCCTTAGACGGTCTCTTCTACTTGTTGGAGAGCTCGGGCCTGTATTAGCCACTGAGGCATTTTTAGGTGCAATGTGAACAAAAAGCAGAAAGAGAAAGAAAGAAAGAGAGGGAGGCGGGGAGAGGGGACAAAGGAGGGGAAGACTCTCAGCGTCCACATGAGAAACGAGAGTGTCAGGTCTGTTCCGATGGGCTGTGAACAGGCCACCAGCCAGCTTTGCTTGCGACGTTAGTGCTGCTTGGTGCTGGGTGTGGGGCCAACGTCCTCCTGAGAGCCGGGCCCTTGCCTGCATTTCGTCTTTGGGGACGTGGGTAACTTTCTCAAATCTGCACCGCTCCGGCTATAGGGATTACCTACATAGGAACAGCCCAGACCCAGGAGCCCCACTGTGGGCCCAATGGAAATGCTCTGCGCATGTCAGCCACGGGACCCCCCAGGAGCTCGGAGAAGGAGGAGCTGCTCGAAGCCCCTCTCCCAGCTGGAAGGGAACATACAGGGACAGGGACAACTTCCCTGGGGACAGTGGCCTGGGGAGAGGGATGGGAGCCCAGCACCTCCCCGTCCACCAGGACTTCCGACATCATCTGGGAGCAAAAGGCGGCCTGTGTGGGAGAAGCTTGGGGCTCCTGGCTGTGGGGTAATCATACATTCTCCCCGAGGCAGAATGTAATGAAAACCGAGCAGGTGCACACGGACCCACGTGGGCCTGCCCCTTTCTATCACACACCGTCAGTTACACAAAGGGGGAGTCATCATGATTCCCATTAAGCAAAGTTCCAGGTTCAATGGAGAGATCATCTTCCACCACTTTCTAAGGCCTGGGCTTATGATACTTTCTCTCCTGGGAAGATTACCATCCTGCCTCCCACGACTGTGCCTCCTGACCACGTGGATGGAATGATATGAATGTCTGAAGGCCTTTCCCCTTCTCATGTGCACATAACAACAGGCATTGTCAAGGCCCATTGTACTCCTTTGAGAAAAAAAAAAAGAGTTCGTAATAGCAGATTCTCTAGGGGTCGTTGAGGAAGGAGATAGGAACGATATAGTTTCATGGCAGCAAGCTATGAGGCAAATGAGAAAGGGCATGAACATAAGGCTAAAACAGAAGGGAAATCGCTGCTGTTGTTGTTTTTAAGGAAATATATAAACAGTAAGAGAACGCACAATAGAACGTGTTTATGGATTCCACACCTCGCCAAAATGAAAATCATTTTTTTTTATTTTATTTTTTAAGATTTTATTTATTTATTTGACAGAGAGAGAGACAGCCAGAGAGAGAGGGAACACAAGCAGGGGGAGTGGGAGAGGAAGAAGCAGGCTCATAGCGGAAGAGCCTGATGTGGGGCTCGATCCCATAACGCCGGGATCACGCCCTGAGCCCAAGGCAGACGCTTAACCGCTGTGCCACCCAGGCGCCCCTGAAAATCGTTTTTAAAAAAATATTTGATATATCATTGTAAACCCTGAGTGTGTCGCATCCAAATATCGTTAGTAGACCTGCAACCATCAGGAAATTAAAGGCAATATTGAGGAAGGAATAAAAGCTAAATTTTTGGTTCCATAATGGATGAGAAGAAAACCGTCAGACCATAAAAAGCAAGTCCAAATAAAATAGTACTCCTTTTGAAGTTTCAAAAAAAAATAAAAATAATTTTTATTTTAGTTTAATGTTTCTTTTTCTGTCAAACGTTAATAATTACGCATATTGTATTTATTTTTCTTTGTCTCATAGGAAAAGATAAATGATAAAGAGGCAATACATTTCAGGCTTGTTTCAGCCTATGAAATCCCCATCTTTACTGTATTTACACAAGAGATCATCGAACGTACCATGGCCCAAACCAAGTCCTGCTGAAATGAGAACAACATTAAGATAAGAACCTGTAACAGCCCACTTAAACATTTTTTTTTTAAGATTTTATTTATTTATTTGACAGAGATAGAGACAGCCAGAAAGAGAGGGAACACAAGCAGGGGGAGTGGGAGAGGAAGAAGCAGGCTCCCAGTGGAGGAGCCTGATGTGGGGCTCGATCCCATAACGCGGGGATCACGCCCTGAGCCAAAGGCAGACGTTTAACTGCTGTGCCACCCAGGCGCCCCCCAGCCCACTTAAACATTTTTTTCTGACCAAAGAGGATGTTCTCCGTGGGGTCTTACAGTTGAAGTCACCAACCAGTAAGTTAGCATCTAACAGCATGTCTCAGATCTTTGCTAAGTTGGTCTTTGTATTGGTTTAGACTATCCTGACTGCAACAGACAGAATCCAAATCCAGAATCCAAACAGAAGAAAGAGGCAGGGAAGAGGGGTTATTAGTGCATGTCATTAAAAAGTCCAGGGGGAATGGCTTCAGGCATAGCTGGATCCAGGTGCGTGAGTGATAGTATCAGGAAGTGATCTCCTTCTACCTCTTGGCTCTGCCTTGTGCTCTGTGGGCCCCATTACTCAGGCAGGCTCTTCTGTCCTGGCACCCATTCGCACCCTTAGCAGCCCTGGGAGAAAATGACTTTTCTGTTTCAACAGAAGTCCTGGAATTGAGTCATTGAATCCCATGTTTATCTTTTATCCAGTCTCTGCGGCCAAGGGCAAGGAATACTCCGATGACTGTTGCAGAAAAAAAGAGTCCAGACTCAAACTTTTCGCAGCGAAGCTTTTGTGTTAAGAAGGGCTGTGCAGAAGCAGGAAGAGGCAGAGAGAACTCACTAGTCCTTGTGTGGCCTTTTGTGGCCTGATCTTGAAGGTAACACAGCAGAACAAGACCGCTCAGACTCAAAGAGAGGGGACACAGACCCACCTCTCGCAAGAGGAGTGTCCAAAACCGTGCAGCCATACCACGCACAGTATCAGCTTTGCACCCGGAGATTGGCTTTTTCTTTTTTCCCCATTTCGCTCCTTCTAGTCCCTGGACCACCTCCCTAAATCACGCACCTGCCTACAAGTCCTGGCCTCCAGCGCCGCTTATGAGGGAACCCCAGCGATGACGCTGTCCGTAGCTTCAACCCCAAACAACTTGGGACCTCAGGCTTATCAGATGAGGTTGAGTTTAGATAGAAACTAGTTCTACATTGAACCTACTTTCGTTAGAATGTATGAATGTCTTTGGGAAAAAAGCAAATTCCCCCAGAACCAAATTTCCACATAAACACATACTCCACTGTTTCACCAGACGGCTTTACCTTTCACTTTTTAACCCTCTGCCGTTCGTGGCTGCCTGCGTGCCCTGAACCTTGCGATATTCGGAAGAGCTTTTTAATTATCCTGTGATTCTTTCTCAATTTTCTGATGCATCAGCATGAATAACAGGGAGGGGAGACATGGCTCTCTCTTATTTATTTGGCTTCACAAGCCCTTCGTCACGACGTGACAGGGTCTGGTCTGGCTCTTGCAGCACCGTATCTGAGTGGCCCCATTAGAAACAAAACCCCTGGGAGTTCACACTGGCTCTCTCTGCCGTTGCTCCCTTTGCCCCTGCAACCTTGAACGTGTGAAGTTCAGAACGGGAGGTCAAACACAGAGCTGGTTTATTTCAGAGTATTGGCCGTTTGCTCAGGGCTACTCTCAGGCTCTGATTCTTCCCCCTTTAGGCTGATTTACTTTCTCTTACTTCGGGGAAGTGATTTTAAAAATTGGTCTGTCATCAGTTCATGATGGTGCTAGAGTCCCCCAGGACACAAAGACCCCCAGTGCTCACCAGGTGGACAGGAGAGGCACAAGATAGAGGGTCCGCATGCTGGTTGGCTTCTCATACGACCAAGGGCGCTGTGGGTGGGGAGGATACTACATGGTCTGCATATCAGGAAAGCCGAGGCTTATGAACAACATCATGGTGAGTGTTTTCTGTGTCCAGAAACCCTTCCAGGTATGTATCAGCTATTAACCCGTTTGATCCTTTCAACACTCTCTGAGAAAGACACCATTACCTTCTACTTCAAGCACAAATGGGAGAAAACCGAGACCCAGAGTGCCCATGTAACTAGCTGGTGCATGGTAGCATCTCACCTTGAGCCCAGAACACCAACTCCAGGGCACAGACCAATCACGATCCATTGCCTCTGTGGGCGCATCGAAAGGTGCTGGGTCACGGTGGCCAGATCTAGCACATAAAAGTACAGGAGCCCACCCAGCTAAGCTATGCATAGTGTTCATATAAGTATGTCCAGATACTGCATGACCCGGAGTTTAATCTGGCAACTTAATACTCTGTTACAAAGAAGGAACGGGTGGTGTCTGTTGGAGATGGACATGCGACGATCTCCAGGGCTGAGAAGGTAGCCCAGCACATAGCCATCGAGGGAGGACCTAGGACAGAGCGGTAAGCATGACCTACAGGACATGTACGGTCACCGTGGGGACCTGTAAAGAGGATGATGGAACAAGACCAAAAGGACAGAAGGAACTGCTTGAATTGCATGGCTACTTCTGGAAAGAAAACAACAGCCAGTATCCTGGAGAGAGGACACTGGTCATCTAAATCCATGTTGCCTGTGTATAGTTAAGAAGTTGTCTCAAGGGGCGCCTGGGTGGCACAGCGGTTAAGCGTCTGCCTTGGGCTCAGGGCGTGATCCCGGCGTTATGGGATTGAGCCCCACATCAGGCTCCTCCGCTATGAACCTGCTTCTTCCTCTCCCACTCCCCCTGCTTGTGTTCCCTCTCTCACTGGCTGTCTCTATCCTGTTGAATGAATAGATAAAATCTTAAAAAAAAAAAAATTACCCAGAGCCTTTCAGTGGCCCTGGGAATAAATTAAAAAAAAAAAAAAAAGAAGTTGTCTCAAAACCTGCCTCAAAAGTGTTGCCTTACCTGTATCACACTTATACTGTGATCTGCTTAATTTTTTCTTTAGTTTGACTCACTCATTTACACAAATAATTGCATCTAAACGGAAAACTTGATATCACGACTCCAAAAGTAAAACCACAATCCCTTGCATAAACTGCAGGTAACTATAAGGCGAATACATAACTTTAAAAAAAAAAAACTATCCAAATAATACCCAAAGTTATCGCTCATGTCACAGTGGATGCAAAACACCCTTTTGGAAACATTGTTTGAAACAAAGGATATTAGGCATATAAATTTTTACTGTAGGATACAAAATATTCATTTCCTATTTTAATTAGACTCCTTAGGAAATCCGATTATAATTTTAACTTTGTTGAGTTATTCTCGAGTGATCACTTAAAATCTTAATTTAAGAGACCTAACCAGCCAAGAAGGCCAGAAACCCAGCTGAGCCCTAAAAAACAAACATGGCGGTCGCTTCCCAGGTTGGGTTCTTCTTAACAAGTGTCTCCAGAGTTGTTTTCCTGGAGGTCTCTGGGAGAACCTATTGCCCCAGTCCAAAGAGAATCGTCTGGAATGTCAGCACTGAAGTGGGTCAATTATAAAGGAATTTGGGGAGAGGAGTCTGTATCTCAAGACCTACTGGGGATGGGTCCCAATCTTGTATGCCTCTGACATGTTAATACACTGATACTTTTTGCCCCGTCTCTCCGCAGTACCTTCTCTTGTAGGTAGAGTAGACATCTCGGCCCTATTCACTTTGAGTCTGGCCATGCCACTTGCTTTGGCCCACGTGAGCAGACTTCGTGTAGACCACAGCTGAGCAGCTCTCCTACACATGCCTGACTCGTGATGGCCTCTTACGCCCTGGCCTTCCGCGAACGAGCACGTCTGGGTAAGTGCTCCTCTTCCAGTCGGAATCCCAGAACAACAGACGCACGAAGCTGAGCTGAAACCATCCCACTCTCTGTGCCCACTCCAGCTGGTCTGCAGCCTGAGCCACAGATGACCCAACGAGGCCAGCCGAGATCAGCCAAGCCACAGTCAACATCACGGACGCTTGAGTGTGAAAATAAGCATTGTTGTTGTACGTCCCCGAATTTTGAGTGAGTACACATCACTGTTGTGGTGAACACTGACTAATACCTTCCTACTTAGAAAATGGGCCTTTCCTTGTCTGCCCTTACTGGAGACGGGCTCCAGAGAAGTCCTTCACACCACGGATGGACAGACGAAGTGCTGTGGCACGTGACGAAGAGGGTTTGCTCTCGCCACCAATGGGAGGAACCTCGGGTCTTCTCAGTTTTCTCATTCCTTATACCTTAAAGCAGGTCAGCCAAGTTCACAAAACCATTGCCCTTGAGCCACACCGGGTCCAGTGACCTGCCCCTACAGTGGGTGACTGAAGAAGAAAAAGACGAAGAAGAAAGAGAATGTTCTCTGGCTCATTCCATCCCCATCTTCCTGCTCTTTGCTCCTAAAATAAATAACTCACGAACATGCTCCCCCAGATCATCTGAGACAAGACAGAAATGGGTACAGAAATGAATGTATCAATTAGGTGCCTCTCACAGACCTGCTTCCTTTTTTGCTAGAGACTGTAATTAGAGCTCCGTGGTTTTCAAGTCAGTGAAATGCTAAGTGGAAGCGTGTCAGCTGGTTTTAAAGAGATACCCAAAATAACATCATAGGGAATGGATCTTTTGATAAAATATTCCTAAAGGGTTTTAAGCTACATAACATTTCCTACCCCCAAACTGGCAGCGTTAGCCTCCAGTTTCCAGATTTCCAGATTTCCATGCCAGGATGTTTTTTCGATGTTGCAAAGTGTGCTCACTGCTTACCTTCCCCCTCCGCTGAATTGTCTCTTTTGCATTTTGCAGTTCATTTTGAACCTGAGACGGAAAACTTTTTTAGTGTTGAGTCACTGATATAGGAATGGCCCCATTTTCAGCTCTCTGGAGGCAAAGATCTGGGGCCTGGAATCGGCAAAAAAGCAACAGTCAGCATATCCATCACGAGACCAAAACCAACAAAGCCCACTAGCCAAGCGACTCTCCAGTGTCTCTGAGAATGATTTCTCTCTCAGAGCTTATTCCTGGGAACAGAGAAAGGGAGTCTGTCTTCCTGGCCACCTGTCAGAATCTTGACAAGTCAAGAAATATTTAGCAAGTGTCCTGGGAACGTTTTAGGAGATATGAAAGAAACACAAGGAGAAATCTCTCTCTCTGGGGAACCTGCAAGAGTTAGACAAAGACAAGACTTTAAAACATACAAGAAGGCTGTGTGTGCTGTTCCCGTGTCAGAGGAACATCTTAAAAATTCGGATTCCCTGAGGTCCCACTCCAGAGAAGTGTTTCCATTATACATTGTGTGTTTTAATCAAGTATTCTTGCTTCCCCAGCTAGACCACAGAGGCTGTGAAGTCAGAGTCTAATTTTTAGCAGGCCTCATAGCATCTACTGTCTCTTGAACCTGAGATTAAGAAGTCCTCAGCCAGGGGCCCCTGGGCGGCTCCGTCGGTTGAGCGTCTGAGCCTTGATTTCGGCTCAGGTCGTGATCTCAGGGTCATGATCTCAGGGTCCCGGGAGCTCGTGTCGGGCTCTGTGCTCAGCAGGGAGTCTGCTTGGGATCCTCTCTGTGTCTCCCTCTGCTCCTCCTCCCCTCTTTAAAATAAGTAAATAAATCTTTATAAAAGAAGAATAAGAAGGAGGAGGAGGAGAAGTCCTGAGCCAGTTCTGGCCCACAACTTAATGGATGATTCTAGAAAGCCCATCAAGAGAGATCTCCATGTGGGCTGGGAGAGTTTAAAAGAAGGAAAAGTCTTTATTTCTTGAGGAATCGTAATGTTCCCTTGCACCGGGGTTATATTTTCTCAGAGGCTGACATTACTTTCAGGCAGGAGGCCCATGAGTGAAATATGTTGTACGGTTCATGTCAAGGCCAAGAGTGACCTGAATGCAAACCTGGGCTCAGCTTGTGGTTTGTGCCGGGCCAGACGCAGCTGCTGGAACAGGCCCTGTCCCTTGGAATGATTTATAATCTCGAATAGAGGAAAAAGGAGAGAAATCTTTCCATATTAATACCTGGAGGCCCTACACACACACACACACACACACACACACACACACACACACACAGGCTCTTAGACACATCTCCACCCTGATTGCACTGAGCAGAAATCCCAGGGCCGCAGACTCTGAGGCTGCAGCAGCCCCCGGGCAGTGGGCACCGATCTGCCAGACAGCTGCCCGCGTCTTCATTGACTTCGTACACACCTGCGACACGAGGCTGGAAGCGGACCACAAGCCGAATGCACGAGAAGCAGGCTAGCGGGACCGCCCGTGGAGCCTGGCTCTACCTCGACACCCCTGCCCCACGGCTTTCCTCTCCCCACCTCTGTCCACCAACTCTCAGATCTCCTCCAGTCTCCCTCTCGGATCCCTGCCCACCTACCCAGCTCCCCACAGTGGGCTGCAGAGCAGGGGTGAGGGCTGCGGGCTCCGGCTTCCACTCATGACCCTGGGGCCGCCTCCGCCCTCCGGGGTCTCAGTCTCCTTCTCTGTCAAATGGGTGTCATGCTGGGCCCTGTGGGGCAGAGGGGGCTTCCCTGGGTGCTCCAGGCCCAGTGCTCAGTTCTGGGCCTGCATCAGAATCAGCTCGGTCAACCCGAGCTCTGGTCACTTCTTCCAGGCCACGGCTCCCCTGCCCGGCTCTCCTCCCGCAGCTCAGGCCTCCTTCTTTCCTGCCTCCACTGCACACGGGCTCCAGGCTCCTTTTCGTCAGTGCACACACACACACACACACCCCTAGACGTAAGGACCTAGACACACGGACCTAGACACACACACATACACACACACACCTAGACACACAAACGTCCATGGGGACCACTAGCCTCCATGACAGTGCAGGCCCAGCTACCTCCCTGGCTCACTCTGCTCACCCCCTGGGGGTCTCAGCCTCCCCATGACTTCAGGGGCCGTATACACGCGGGCGACCCTTCCACTGCCCCCGGTGGCCCCCTCACTGTCCCCAGTGACTCCCTCACCGCCCCCAGTGACCCCCTCACCACCCCCAGTGACTCCCTCACCGCCCCCAGGGACCCCCTCACTGCCCCCAGTGACCCCCTCACCGCCCCCAGTGACTCCCTCACCGTCCCCAGGGACCCCCTCACTGCCCCCAGCCCAGACGGTTCTCCTGAGCTCCAGACCTGCATTGTCCATGTGAATGTCTCACAGCACCTCCAACCCAACTCAGGGAGACCACCTGGCTGTGGCCTCTCTGGATGTCCCCATCTCAGTGGCTGGTGACACCATGCCCTGAGTCCTTGCAGGGCCCTGGGCCTCTCTTCTGTCCCCTCCTCTCCCTCGCATCTCCGACCTCATTCCCAGTGCGCGGGCTCCTGGGTATCTCCAGACTCTGCCCCCCTCCTGCATCGCTGCCGTCATGCTCCTAGCTCAGGTGACCACCTCTCCCACCAAGTGACCCCCTCGTCCCTCTCATGGGACGCCCTGGCCCTGGGCACACGCTCCCACTGGCCCCATACTGTGGACACGGCAACCACATTGTGTCCCTGCTAAAGCCTGACCAGGCCTTCCTATTGCTCTGAAGGACCCTCGGCACTCCCATCGTGGCCCCCCAAGCCCTGTATTCTCTGCCCCCCACACTGCGCCCCTCGGGCCCTTCGCCTGCCTTTGGCCCTCAGATCCCCATGCGTCGCTGCGGCCACGATGCGCTGCTTTCTGTCCCGAACCTGCTGCGTCCCCATGGCCTGCAGTCTTCCTCACGCTGCACCCCTGCTCCGGCGGCTTCCCCTGCTCTTTCCAGCAGGCGGGATCCTCGCTGTCCCCCGAAGCCCCGGCCAGCTGCCCCTCTCCCCGGAAGCCTTTCCTGGGTGACGCTCTCCTCCCTCCTGCCCCCAGACACACCGACCACCCCCGAGGTGGCACTGCCGGCCACTCCCTTTGTTCCCACAAACAAAGGACAGTGACCGCTGGGCCTGCTGCCGAGGGCGGCTCCTGGCACGTGCTGGGGGGGTGGGGGAGTGGGGGCTCAGCAAGCGTCTGTTGAATGAACTAAGGCCTTATTTCGCACATCTTCGCTCCCCAGCTGGATCGTGGGCTTCCGGGAAGAGAGCTGGGACTCCCACTCTCTGGGTCCCCCACGTCCCCCTGCCCGTGGGTCACACACATCTGACAGGGCATTGGTCAGCTCAGCCTGCAGTGTCCGTGGTGAATGTCTCCTGCTAGTTGTGCGGCCGGTAAACCCCTGGGACAGCATCAGGAACAGGACGGGAGAGAAATGCATGAGCAGCGCTGGCGGCGGACAGCTGAGCGGACGTGAGCCCAGCCCGATGTCTCTGCGACTCCTGTCCAAGTTAGAAGTGATTTAACAGGTTGGGGGCATCTGGACACAACCTGTGGCTGTCTCTCTCAGGCCAACGCTCCAGAAAGGGGGGGAGGCTGTCCTTCTGAAGTGGGGCCCGCCGGGAAGCCGGGTCAGAGAGACACACCCTCGGGGCTTCTCTCCACCTTCGCGGGTCTCCACCGGGTCATTGAGAGACGCTCATGCGGTGAGAGGCGCGGGAGAGGCCCAGACGTCAGCCGAGCCCTGGGCTGCTCAAAAATACTAGGCTCTTCAGTCCTGGAGGCGACGGGTATGGATTTCTTCTCTGGCTGATGGGCTGGGAGCCCAAACTCTCACTCCCTGGGGATGAACCCGAGTGGCCCTTAGTGGCGGGCGTGGCTCTGACCGCTCCATCCACCTGCTGACTCTGGGCCGGGGTCTCCCTCAGCCTCTCGGGGGTCCTCCCCACAGATGGGGCAAGGATTAGCCCAATGGCCAAGCAGCCACGGAGACGGTGGATGACTGCAGATGGCCCGGCAGTCACTACGTCCCCGTGGCTCACGGTCTGCCCGGCCTGGAGGAAAGGGCTCCTGGGTCGGCACCTGCGGCTCGGTCCCCACTCCTCCCTCCTGCTCCGCTTGGGGTCGGCTCAAGCCTTCTCCTTTGTAGCTCAGTCTTCCCATCAGCCAAATGGGTACATTAACTTCCACCCCCGCATCACGCCAGAGGGGATGGACACGTGAGATCCCAGCGGTGGGGTCCACGGTGGAGAGTCGTGGGGAAGAAGCAAAGTGCCCAGCCCCCGGGGCTCCAACCGCATCCTGGATTCAGAGCCACGTGGTGAGGTTAGTTTTATTCTTGAAAAACAGGCAGCCCCTAAGTAGAGAAACCGAGACCCCTAGTCCATCTTCAGAAACTCAGTTCAGTGCTGTTTCCAAGAAGCCAGGGCTGCGCATCAAACTCGGGGCTAGAACCCTTTGGATCATCCCAGTGCGATATGCATGGAGCGTGCTGATGAGTAACCATGGTAGTGGCAATAAACATCTTAGCTGGAGTTCTTCAGAGAACGGAGGCGAGGACAACGTTTGTGTGCTCAGCCGTGGGGGAGCTCAACCCCAGGATACAGGAAGGAGGGGAAGGGAGAATGAGCCAGGGGAGGAAGGAAAGCAGGTGTGACCCAGTCCCACCCAGCCGGACACGGATGCAGGCTGGCCTCCTTGAGGCTCTTCCTGGCGTCCATCCCAGGAGATCCTGCCTGAACTACAGTAAGAGATTCTGGGGGAGGGACAGGTCGGGGTAACTTAGCAGGGCCACCTCTCTGGACAGCTCCGTGGGGCATGGAACACAGAGTCAGTGGTGTCCCACACCATGACCCTGGGACACGCAACACCCTCAGGGGCCAGGTGGTAACATAAAGGAATGAGTCCCGAGAGGGGTGGGCACAGAGGCAAACTGGGGAGCCCGGGCCCCCTCTGACGGAGCACCTGCCAGTCTGCTTTGACCGAGTCATCAGGAGGAGCGTGGGCCCGCGTTCCAAGAGTCATCATTTCTCCGTGAGCGCCTGAAATTGGGACTCTTTTCCCCTCTGTGCTAATTCAAGTTATTTAATGTATCTGCCTTGACCGTACACCATTCAATGTTTCTTTTCAAGTCTTTTTTTATAGAGATAGAATTCATACGCCATAAAATTTATCATTTTAAAGCGTGCCGTTCGATGGTTTTTAGTATATTCACAAATTCGTACAACTTTAACGCTACTTAATCCCAGAATATTTGAATCGCCCAAAAAAGAACCCCCACGCCGGTTAGCTGTCATTTCCATCCTTCTCTGTCCCCCTGGCCCCTGGCCACCTCTACTAGGCTGTCTGTCCATGAATATGCCTACTCCTGATACATCACATGAGTGAAATCTTCCTACGTGCAGCCTTTGGAATGGGCTTCTTTTTCATGTTTTCAAGGTTAATCTGGGTGGTGGTACTTCATTCCTTTTCAAGGCTGCATGTTCCATTGGATGGATATACCACATTTGCTTATCTATTCATCAACGCATGGATAGTACGAAGCCCCTTATTCGAGTTTTTGAAACTTACGCTCAACTGACCCCTTCACATGAACGCGAGGGTGTTTTTGGAGAGCAGCTGGCACCTGGTGCCGCAGGAGACAGTGGCAAGCGTCCGTCAGCACTGGCCTAGTCTCCCCAGGGCAGAGGTGAGACTGCTGAAGGTATTTCTCGGTGGTACCTGGGGGGACACTGGTCCTACGCCAAAGACCTTGTCCTTGTCATTGCATTTGCAGACTGATTTGCAGGAGTGGCTCTGTCAGTCCTTGTAAACCCCTGGCCAGAGGTGACATGGAGAGTCACACAACCCACAGGAGAGGGGGCATGGATGGGCAGGGAAGCCCCTCCAGAGAGGAAGGAATGGAGTCCCGGGCTTGGGCTTTGAAGTCACCTGGTGTTACGCACACCCATCCCGAAGACAAGGGAGGAGGGGCCTGCAGCTCTCAACCCCCAACACTTTCTCCTCTAGAAAAGGACAATTAATGCTTCCAGGTTCAGAGGCCCAGGCCGGTTCTACCCTGGGCAGAGGGGGCTGAGCCAGGACGGGCTAGAGCTGCCTGTGGGGAGGGTGGCGAGTGAGCGCACGGGGAAGCCCCCCCCCAAGTCCTTCACATGGGGACCCAGGTGCTTACACCGTGTTCCTCTCTGATGCCCTATACTCCCGGCCTGACTCTGCCCCTGTCAGCACACGACCCTCAGGAGGTCAGTACAAAGGCAACACTTTTGGAGACTGTGCTGGGCGGGGGAGGGGGGGGATGATCCCCCATCTTCTCGCACTTCCCGGTGACACGTTCCATAGACTCCCCGGTTCAGCTCCCACAAGCGTGGGATTCGACAGCTAAAGATCTCACCACAGATACACCGTGGGAGGGTCCCTTAGAAGCAGGAGGGTGTGGAAGTCAAGAGGACAATTGTCTCATTCTCTGAGGGCTGAAGACGATTTTCCTCCTTGTCCCACAACACATTCGTAGCTAACAGATAGAGTTGCCCAATGTCAGAAAATAAGCAGCCCCCTTGGGACGGGCGCTCAGCACTTGCCGAGCTCGGCTCCATTCCCCACAGCGCGTTTGGTCTCTCAAGGATGTCTCGTCCAAGTGGGCTTCTCGGTTTGCTGCTCTTCGGTTCTCTCCCGGAAACAAATTCCCTAACAATGCCTCCGTTGGGTTCCCTTCCAGAACTTGCCGTCATGGCAAAAACATGCAAATGGACTCACAGCATTGGCCGCCAGCATGACGGACTCACAGCGGTCCACAGTACAAATTTCCAAACCTGTATTTATGAAAACTGAAAAGATTTGAGCCTCCTATCAAAAGAACCCAATCATCACGCTCTCTCAAGCTGAGAAAAGCATTTAATTCGGGTAACGGATGGACAGAAATAAAGGCATTTTGCGGTCATTTTATTTTATTCATTTGTAAAAACAAATGTAACCAATCAATTGAGAAGGAACTAATTGATCAGTCATCGAGTCATTCACAAGTATTTTTTGAACTGGTCTGTGCAGAACACCGTTAGGTGTGACGAAGTGGACAAAGCAACGTCGTACGATCCCATCGAATGAGACGAACGGTGACGAGTTCCGGACACGCACCGAGGACCCTGCTAGACGCTGAGACATAGCAGCGAACAGCACGCAGATGTGCTCCCGGCAGGGAGGGTGGAGACACGGGCGTCCATCGGGCAACGCTGATGTCGTAGAGGCTTCGTGCTAATGGGCCCCGTGCTAGCGTCGGATACGGGCAGAGGTGGGCAATGCCTCCACTTCCCCCAAGTGACACGCTGCAGGGAGCCCCGGCCCCTGGATTCTGGCCCCTCGGGACAAAGCGGGCTCTGCCCGACTCCCTCGGAATGTGTGCAGGACATTGAAACGCCCTGTGCCTCAGGTGCCCGATCTCGGATAACGGGGCCCTCGTACCCATCCATTGTCAATGAGCCAGTACATGGACAAGGCTGCCGAGAGCTGTGCCTGGAGCACGGGGAGGGGGGGACGGGGGTGGCTGTCACTGCTGCAAGAGGACAGGAGGTTCGGGTTTCCACTGGCCCCGCTGATAACTCTGTCATACACCCCAGCCAGCAAGGGTGTCCAGAGTAGGTAAGACCCGTCCTGGGTCAGCGCCCCGCAGGCCGGGTACCAAGCTGTGAGCCTCCCGGTCGAGCAGCGGCTTCAAAGCCACCAAGTGAAAATGAGTGGCTGCCATGTCCTCTCTTCCCTGAGCCGTCGCCACATGGGGTGGGGGTGGCTCTAAATGCAGAGTTGGGGTCCAGGTGGGGCCCCCCGGCTGGTCACGGTCTGTTTGTAAAGGTGGTAAGCAGAAATGCAGAGTTAAATAAATGTGAAAATGGAACTAAATGTCGCAGCCAGAAATCTGAGTGACTCAGGCTCAGACAAAGCAGAGGCTCTCAGCCAGGGACGGTCTCGCACACACACCCCCAAACAGGGGCCGCTGGGCAATGTCTGGAGACACCTGGGTTGTCACGGGCGGGCAGGGTGCTCCCAGTATCTGCTGGGTACAGACCAGGAATGCGGCTGAGCACCACCCAGCACCTGGGTCTCCCTCCACGGGTTCTGATTGAGTGCGTCTGCCGTCCACTTTGCGTGTCCTGAATGTATAAAGCCTCCCAGGAACTACAAACTTGCAGCCCATGTCCAGAGCCCCGGCCAGACCCAATTCTCGTCATCGTCGGCGAGTCAGCCATCTGCGGGGTCTGAGGGCTCTCCGTGCGGACCTGGGGACCTCGCAGCCACACTCTGCCTTCTGGCACCTCCCCTGGGCATCCGTGAACATGATCTCTTTCTGTTCTTCGAGAATCTTCTCCCACCTTTGCTCTCTCTCTGCCCTGCTCCCACCCCCTCTACACTCTCCAGTGAGCTGAGTCCTTCCCAGACAGGAAGGGCTGGTGCTCCCAAGTGCCTCCCACCTCAGCCCTGGGAAAGGACCTGCGACAAGGTAGCCACACCTGGTTCACTCCTGGGGACAGGCGGAACAGGGGGGACCATGGGCAGAGAGACACATGCACCCGAGGTCCCCCAGGTGACCCTCCCTCCAGGAAGCACCTGACACCGGGCCAGCACAGGGCAGCTGGGAGCCATGGTGACGAGTCTGGGGATGCTGAGAAAGTCTGAGAAGAAAAAGAAAGGAGGAAAAATGCCTCTTTAATTACACATTATCCCTGGATTTTTCTGGACCCGTTTGGAGACACGTGTCACAACCCAGAATCGGGTTTTTCTCCTCGGGGCCCTGGTGTGTTCACTGCAGAGCAGACAAAGGAGACTTACGCACAGCTTCTCCTGAAAGCCTTAGTGATGGTGGTGTTTCCTGGGCCACAACCCGGGGGAACGGCCGCTGTGCAGACGCCCAGATGCTTCCGCTGGGCCCGCTGCTGAGTTTCACTCTTCGTGCTCCTGACCCTGATGCGAGAGAAGAGAAGATGCTGCTCCGTCCCGGCAGGAGTTTCCATCTCCAAGACTCTGAGCAAAGAACGCTGAGTAAGGCACTTCCTACCACGCTTCACTGGAGACCTATCTGTAGGTCGACTTCCCCAGGGAGATGTCCCTTCCCATGGTCATTGCTCTCTCCCTCCCTGTGGTCCTTCTCCCTTCCCCAGACACCCACCAGGCCAGTGGAATTATATAACAAGCCTCCTCTTACCTCCGGTCACACCGGTCACTTTTCTGGACCCCCACCTCACTTACTCTGGGGCCCCTAGAGTCTAAGCCGAAGACACACCTCGAGTCCCCACACCTTTCAGTCGCTGGCTGCTGGGGTCTCCAGGACGGCAGCCTCCCCCCTCCCCACCAGCATGGCAGACTGGGCCCCAGTGGCCAGACATGGCTCTTGGTGGGGACAGGTGGGGGTGGCCGCTGGAGATGGGGGAGCTGGCCCCAGAACGGGGGTTGGGGGGATACCCAGCGGGACCTGACAGTCTGATCAGGGTGCGGATGAGACCCGAGGGACTCAGGGGCTGCCGGGAAGCTTCTCAGGGTGAGCGCGGCACTTCACGCAGCACCCCTTCCTGGACGTAGCTTCCCATGTGAGTCCCAGGCTGAGGTCCAGGCTCCTCTGTGACCACGAGGAGAACACCCAGGGCGAGGCTGGGAAGCTGGTCTGGGCCCTGAGGGGCTGAGTGGCTGGGAAACCTGAGCTGGCCCCTCCTCCTTCTGACAGGGGACAGCGAGCCTCTTGTCAACGATGTTCCTTTGACCAAGACTTTATCCCCCGCAGCCGAGCGCCTGATGTCCCTGACTTCCTTTCACACGCCGCCTCCTCACAGAACCCTTCCGGCCTCTTCAGGGTTGGGACACCGTCCTAGGGGCTCCCAACACGATTGGGACACGGCTGTTCACACCTGCATCACGCGCCCTGGAGGACAAGCCCGGGAGATGGGGTTGGGGGCCGTCCCCACTGCCTGCCCCACGCCCGGTACTCGGTAGCGCTTGGGAGCCTGAGCCGAGGGACTGAGGATGGAGGGGGAACGTGCCGCGGAGCAGAGGCAGGGCTGACATGGGGCCTGTGCAGGACAAACGGCCCGTCTCCACTGGCCTGCCCCTCGGCCCTGAGGACAGTGCTCCCTCTTTGCTGATTTTCCCAGTCTCTGTCACCAAGAAGGTCTAATCAGGCCATGTCTATCCTCCTCCTTCTGTCCATGTTCCTGCCTCCCAGAGCACAGGGCCACCCAGCCCAGAGAATTGCTTCCCACCAGGGAAACCCCCAAAGGAGATTTGCAGGACATGCATGTGCCCAGGCTGTTCCCCCCCCCCCCGCCCCCCGCCCTCGCCATGACTGTTTTCCTGGGAAGATCCTTCTGACGGTGACCCTCGTCCCTCCGGCATTTCCACCCTAATTTCTCTGGTTTCCCAGGTGAAGAGCAGAGCCAGGGGTCCAGCCCGCCTCGCTCTTCTCAAACCCCAGCGAACATCAAGACCCGCTCGAGGGCTCCCAATAACGCTGATGGCCGGGCCCACGCCAGAGGTTCCCAGTCAGGGGGGCTGGCCTGGCGTGCAATCTGACATTTCTAACAAGGCTCCAGGGGACACTGCTGCTGCTGACCTTGGAATGACACCCCAAGAGCCACTCCACTAACACCTGTCTACCCAAAGACTGTGACCATCAGGTCATGGGCCTCCTTTGTTCTGCTTCGCTCAGTGCCCTCCCCTGGCCTGTGGGGCCCTGTGCTGTGGCAGACAGGATGCCTCGTCCCCGCCAGCATCATCTCCTGTCCTTCACACGGCTCCAGCTGCCCTGGCCTCCTGGCCGCTCCTCCCCAAGGATCTCCAAGGACGCTCGTGCCTCAGGGCCTTTGCACCTGCTCTTCCCTCTGCTTGCTGTGCTCTTCCCAGGACTGGCTCACTTCTGCGCACATAGGACCTACCCTGCCCATGTATGGGACTTCCACTAGCAGCTCTGTTGTCCCTCCTCATGATTATCACCTTCCTACAAGTCACAAAATGGTTGAATCAATGACTATTTCTTGTCCCCGTAGGGTCTGTGAGAATGGGGACTTTGTTTTGTTTCCTGCCGGGTCCCGACACTCAGAGCAGTGTCCACAGGGCAGGGCCCAGTAAACACCTGTTAGTGAATGACTCAGAGGCAGGGCCTTGTCCTTCTGATCTCATGGGTCCGTCTTTCTTATGCTGCTTTCGAAAGGCTTTCAGACATCATGTCCTCTCTTTATTGATTCTTAGATCACAGAGCCTCCCAGCACCCTTGGGACAGTGCCTGTTTTCAAACAGGAAACTGGAAGGTGGCTTCATCGTGTGTTGGGTCAGGAAGGAAAGGCCCCCCCGCCCCCTGAGACAGACCCTCGGGCCTGCAGGTGCGTGGGGTCGGACTCCACGCTGGGGCCCTGCGTGCGGCTGTCGTTCACGGAGTCTTCTCTCGGCCGGCACTCAGCAAGCCAGCAGCTCTCCCCTGGCTTCTGCGTCCATCCCTCGAAGCAGCAAAAAAATTAAAAACAAACGAAATGCACTTACGAGCATGTCTTCAGAGTTAGTGGGCCGCCCCGGTGAAGTGAATGGGCTCCTTTTGGGGTCTTGTGACCATCAATTATTTATGGAGCCCTAATTATGTGCCTGGCGCCACCAAGACAGAAAGGAGACAGGGTCCCTGCCCTGCAGGGCTTCCCAGGGGAGAAGGGAGAGTTTGTGAAGCTAAAAAAATGTTCCAGCTGTAAAGACAGTGACGCGTCATGGCTGGAGGCCGCTCTGTGCCTTTATTATAGCTTTGCTTTTAACGACGTTCATTTATTTTTCTGACCGGAAAGGTAGTGCACAGTTTATAAAATATTCCTACAAAAGACAGAAAAATACAATCCAACTCCAGGATCTTACTGCACATATAAAAAGTCTCCTTAGTTTATAAAATAAGGGTTTCGTCTTTATGAGGTGAGCGGGAAGCGTGCGGGGAGCCGGAGAAGCCACACAGGGGCCACACGTGTGCACCACGAGCCCTCGCCTGCAGAGCCCGCTCCCCCAGGACCTGCCGCTCGGGGCAAACCCAGGGCAGACCTTTCAGCCTGAGGCACCCCTGCACCCTGGGAAATGTAAACAATCCTGTGCAAATTGGTTTTTTAAACGGAGCATCTCTGTATATTCTTATTTTTTACTTCAGTGTAACGAAGGGTCTGTTCTGGCGCAGGTGCGCGAGGCTCTGAGCGCCGTCCTGGTTGTTGGATCTCTGCTGTGAGCGGAGGGGGGATCCGCGGGGTGTCCTTGGAGTTGTCGGTGGGGAGCCGCCACACCCAGGACATGTCTCTCTCGTGCTGTCTGGGAGCAGACGGAAGAATGGTGGGAAATTGGACACCTCCAGTTTAAAACTGCCATGTCACCCAGGCGCTCTCTGCTAAGAAACCAGCTCACATATTCCTAAGCTCATTTGACTTCATAGAAAAGCTCAAAATATCAGCATTAATTTTAGAATTACCCTTGAATGATTGTCCAAGGGTGTCTTTTCCTATCACAATGAGCTGCTCTGGCCCTGGGTCTGCGTCTAAGGGGACAAATGCATTATAACTGCCACGTCTTCTTCCAGAAGAAAAGGCTCCATGTGGCTTCACAGTCTTTACACTCCTTGTCATGGATCCTGAGGGGATGAGCCATTCTAATTGGACATGACACCCTTTTCATGAATCCATGGCTCCTGACAGTTCAGGCGCGTATAGGTCAAGATCGTTGATTGCATGTACTAAAAAGACAACTCAACCTAGATTTAAGAAAAAAAAAATTTTAAAGCAATGCATCAGTTTCATGAGCAGAGAACACCAGGGGTAGCGTGGGTTGCAGGCACGGGTGGATCCAGGACCCACACTCTCTCCATCATTGGCTCTGACTTCATGGCTTTGGGCTCCCTTCTTGGATGCTCTCACGCTGTGGCAGAATGGCTGCTGGCAGCTCTAGGGTCTCACCTTCACAGCTCCGAATCCACAACAAAGAGCATTTCATCCCTGCCGCGGATCTATAGACCTGCTCCTACCTTTCCTGAACCTGAGGCTGCTCTTTATGCCTCCCGAAGGCCTGTATTTCTACTTAAAATGAAACAACACTAAAGTGACTACATAATTGCCCAGTACTTCAGTGTGCAGACAAGTGTTTTTATACAGAGATGATTCTAGTAACACTTCAAACTATAGCTTGATTTTCCTGAGCACCCGCAGAGCTACAGAGCAGCTGGATTTTCCCAGACGTTTGTACAACAATTATCAACAACCTTACAACAACTGTCTTCAGGCTTCTCGCACGTTCTTGCTCCCCTTCTCCCACTCAGGTCAGTTAGTCCTATTTCCTCTCCTTCCTGCTTATTCTAGGTTCCTCCCTGAAGAATTTCTCACTGAACAAATGTGCAGAACTGGGCACTGAGGCCTTTAGGATGCTTCCAAGATACAAGGAAAGAAATGACCACATTCTCATCTGACAGTCACCATGTTCCCGGCTGCTTCGATGGCCGTCCTCGCTCCTCAGCCACTTGCCCAGGGCCGGAAGCCAAGTGGGCGGTCCCAGGACACAAGGGCACAGTGCCTTCCCTGATTCTCTCTCTGCCAGCACCCCCCCCACGAGTTTAAGCAGAGGAGGTGCTTACGTCGAGAAAGGTCAGACTCAAACAAGGCACCGGTGAGGTCACTTGAAATGAGGAGGTTTGGAGCCCCTGTGGAATCCTGGGAGAGACGGTGAGAAAAGATGGGTTAGAGAGAGAAGAGCCAGCGCGGGACTGGCCACACCCCACCCCTCCTAACCCCCCAGAGGCCGCGGGTGTGCAAGGAGCACGTGCTACGGAACCTACTGGGGCGAACCAGAGTTGCCAGGACTGGGGACACCGGACGGCTATGACACGACAGCCTCTCCCACCAGCGTCCAAGGCTCGCTCCCCTGGGCTCTGACCTGAGTGTGACTACCGTTTGTTATCAGGGTGATACCAAGGCATGGCCTGGGGAGGCGTTAGGCCCTGTCCATTCCCTCCCACTCCCCCAAATTCACCCCAAATATATAGGGAGAATGCTCTGGAAAAGAGCAACAGATAGGCCCCCTAAAGCCCCTTCTAGTCAAATTGCCCAAAGTTTCTTCCCTGTGGAAATTCTGCAGCTGTGTGCCCTCAGGCTGGCTAGAAAACCTCTCTGAGCTTCGCTTCTTCCATCCAATGGAAATAACGGTAGTGACGTCCTCCAGAGCAAGCAGCCTCAGCCAGATGACACAAAAAGAACAGCCCAGCCTGGCGGCACCTCTTGGGGAAGCACGCAGTGGGGAGCAGTTCCTGACACTTCTCTCTTGACTCCTGATAAGGAAACACAGAGCTGTGCCCCGTGCATCTGCTCCCAAGCAGGAGTCATCATAATGATGCTGGTGGTTATGTAATCATAAACTCCATGGAAGGACAGTCATCGGGAGGGGACACAGGTGGATTCTCTCCAGCCAAGATGTCAGGGTGAACAAGCAGGAAACAGAGTGATGTATGATTCCAAGAAGAGACAGACCACCCCTGCTGTTTTCCTGTCCCCAGGAAGAGGCCGACTCTAGGTCTGACAAACGCTTCGTGAAAACAGGTGGGAAAAGTAGAAAGCGAGCTGTCATACTGATGTCCAAGCAGTTCTCGGCATCAGTGGGGCTCGAAGAGCCCTTGAATGTCGGATTAAAGGAAAGTAAAAACACTATTAACAAGACCTGGGCACAATGGTACCACTCCACTAGACACAGACAAGATGACCCTGGCACCTGCCCCTCGGGAACATGCGTTAGACGACGAGGTGCTCAGGGACACCGTCTAACATGAAGATGCCCCAGGGGGCAGTGGGAAGTGTGGTGCACTAGGGGGGAGATGCGGAGGGCGAGGAGACCCAGATCCTGCTGAGCACTGCAGTGTGTCCCCTCACGAGCCTTGTAGCAGTCAGCGGCTAACACGATGAAGCTGTGTAACAAACCAGCCAAAACTCAGCTGTTAAACACAATGAGCAGCTATGTCTCGTTCTCTTGTCTACAGGGCTGCTGGGGTCCATCACGTCTGGGCTGGGCCTGGCTTTTCGTGGCTTCAGGCCGAGGGGTGAGTCCAGGGCTGCTCCACCACATGGCCCCCAACGTCGCAGGACCAGTGATGACCAGAGCACGTTCCTATCATAACAGAAAGCAAGAGACAAGAGGTCAAGACCAGCTGTGCAAAGCGCCTTTCAACCCTCTGCCTGCACCACACCAGCCAAAGCAAATCACATAACAAACTTAGGGTCAAGGAGCCAGAGACTTCCCATCGAGAGGGACAACCCCACAGTGACGTGATAAGGGGCGTGGATCGGGGAAGAAAGAGTGGAAAACAGGGAGCGGTGAGGATCAACAATATAGCCCCCCATGGGCATCAAGCCCCATCTGGGCATATTTCCAAGGAAACACATTCCTGGACCCTGGGTTTTAGGGGAACATTTCTTTTCTCCCTCCAGAAATTTCCACCTCTGTAGCACAGGGGTAATGATGTCACATCAAATCGTATCACATACGTTTGTTTCAAGTTGAAACGAGCAAGGGCCGGAGGAGTGCTTAGAGCAGGGCCGGGCACAGTGTGGGGCAGAAGCTGGTCTTCGCTATTAGTGTCCCTGTTAATGCCCGGTTGTACCCATTCCTTCGAATGTCTCATTACAGTGTCATCCCCCCGACAATTTACACTTTCTTTTCTTTTACTGTGAGGAAAACTAATGGTCACGGGGCAGATTATCCTGTCTGAGGAGCGCAGAGCAGAGGTTAGGGTCCTGGAGTCCCAGGCCTGCTACCTAACAGCTGTGTGACCCCCAGCAAGTCACAGGCTCCCTTCCCCATCTGCAGAATGGGTAGAATGCCAGTCTCCGTCTGTGATGGTCGGGACGAAATGGGCTGACGTCTCTGAGCGCTCAGCACGGCCAGGCCTGGGAGGGGCCGGGAGAGAGAGCACTGAGGCAGGAGTCTGGCCCTGCCACCCACTACCTGAGGGTCCCAGAAGTCCCTGTGTCCCCTAAGCCTCGCCCGTCCCCAGTACCCAGGGGGTGGCGGCAGGCGGCAGGCCACGGAGGTCCCTGCCGCTCTCCGGATCCGCGGTCTGCGCACACGTCCCCAGACCCTGGGCCTGGCAGCTCCCACAAAGCCCAGGGGCGCCCCGTTAGCTCGGGGCGGGGAACACATTTCTACAACAAAGACTGTGCTTCCCAGACAAGATTTCCCAGGATTTCCTTTCTTCCTGGAGGGCTTCTCTCCCTCAGCCTGCGGGCGATTATTCACACGTGTCCTGCCTGCGGGGGGCCTCTCAGAGAACAAGCAGGCGCTCTTCTTCTGCCTGCCTGGCCCGGGGCAGATGCCCCTGCCTGACATCCTCCCACAGACCACCCCCCCATCCTGGAGGGAGGCAGGAGCCTGCCAGGAGCTGGGCCGGCCCTCCCTGGGCCCAGGACGGGCTCCTGGCCACCCCGGTCTCTGTCCCCACAGCAAGGACGGTTTCCAGAAAACACCCGTTCCCAGATCCCATCATCCCACGGTGGGAAAACCCCCTATGATAAGCCTCACTCCTGATCACACACAGAAGGCTCCTAGGAAGAACTTGGGGTAACCACGTGTGACTTTAAAAAGCCCATGCTGGGATGTGCAGGCTGTCGTGACCCTCCCCCCTCCCCTGCTCCGGGCTCAGACCCCTGAGACGCAGGACTGGGGGACGCAGGGTCGGTCCGTGCACCTCACTCTGACTCCTGCGGCTGCTGGGCAGGAAGCCCCTCGGCCTGGAGCCACGGCCCGACCTCACGCTGCGCCCTCCCGGCCCGATTCTCTCCGGGAAATCAGACAGAGAGGGACTCGAAGGCTCCCCACGGATCGGCGGGCCTGGTGGGGACTCCCATCCACTGACTGCAGAGACGACAGCCGTGTCCCCACCTCAAACCTTGGGGCTGAGAAGGAAAGGAAGTCAGGCTTGCGGTCCCCCGGCCAGCTCGCCTGCTCACCCCCCTGCCGGCGGGTCCTGCGAATCATCTCCGCACACCACACCCTGAGCCGTCGGTGAGGACGTGCCAGCTGGAAGCAGCAGATGTCTGCGTGAGTGCGGGCCATTCCTCAGTCCTGGGGGAACATGCAGGCAGCCTTTGTCCCTAAGATGATGGGGTCCCGTTAACCACGACATGGAATGGCTCACCTCTACGCCCCATGTAGTGTCAGAACGGCCACTCTCCTAAAAGTCAAGTTTTCAAACATGCAGAATGCACACCCCCGACGGTACGGTGATGATTTGGGGGCGTCCACAGATGACGCAGAGGTTACTGGGTGTCCCTCGGTGTCTATCATCCCCTTTGTGCAATATTAGAAACCCCAGTTCTCAGCTGGGCACGTGGCGCTCTAAACCAAGCCTGAATGTCCCGCCCACCAGGTGCAGCTAGCGTGACCTTCCCAGTGTGCCCGCAAAGGGACAGGTGCACCCCTACCCCTTCCGCCTTCCCTCCTGCCTGATGCGACCTGCACCCCTTGGACCCGGTGAACAGGACATCCTAAGGTGACAGAACAGCGAGAGAAGGAGGTCAAGACGCCGCTGTGGAGCGGCACCCCCCAGCTCTGGGCCTCCCACGCGGAGGCTGCTGCTTGGAGGGGACCCCACTTCTGCCTCGTTTAAGCTGCTGCTCCCCGTCTCTGCACCAGCTGGGGAGCTTACCCACACGGGTGGGAGCACATTTTTTATTTTGATAGTTACCTATTCACTTTCATGTGACTTAGGGGGAAAATTCCAGCTTGTCCTCAGTGATGCCATTTGGATGCCTGGTGCGGTTGAAACAAAAGATAACACGTGAACTTATTTAAGAAACCTGGGAGCCAGTTTGGCTTGAAGGACATTTAAATAAGATAATGGCACGGGCGTTACACGGTTGGCGATGATTCCGAAGGTGATGCTCGAGTGACCAAAGCTGGGGAAACTCTGCCTGACAAGGCCTGTCTTCCATTCCGTGGCTCCATGGACAGCCTGTCCCTGGCACCCACGTCCACTCGGGAAAGGTGATGTGAGGGATTGTGGGAGCAGCAAAGCAACCGGGGTCAGGGGTCAGAGGCACGGAGCTCCTCTCAGGGAAGTGCGAGCAAACTGAACAAGGGTACCGGAAACACGGAGCCCTGGTCACCCTCCTGCCTGCCGCGGGGGCCTCAGCACTGAGCCCCCAGGTGCCCGGCTGGCCCCCAGCTCCCTGACTGGATCTCGGATTGTTTGCCACATTATGTGGCTACGTATTCCAGCGCCCGTGCTGCTGCGCCGTGGCCTGACCTCCAAAGGTCACTTTCTGAATTTGCTCACAAGGCCTGGATTGCTGACCCTGCAGTTTAACCCCTGGTCCCCCCTCCTCTCCTCGCCCCTCCTCCAGGAGCATTCACACAAAAGGGCTCATTGTCCCATAGCCTCAGACCCAGACGTGCACTGGCCTTCCGTTTCCGCAAACGCCCACCGCCCACCTTGGGTCAGAGGTCACCCAGCACCCACGGCATCTGCGTGGTTGGTGTGTTCCCAGCAATCCCCAGTTTCCATGTGATACCAGCTCGCCAGCAGGAAGCCCGGGCTTTGCAGAAGCAGAGAGCTCAGAGTGGACGGGATGGAACATAGCCCATGAGACAGTCACATCGACTTCCCAGGACAGTGGGGAAGATGAGACTGTCCCTTTTATTGAACAGAGCTCTCTTTCCCCCACGCTCGAGGGGACACACGTGTCTTTACTGACTGTGTCTAACACTTTCTGGGGAGCAGAGGGGATGTTCCCAAGAGGCAGCGATGTGACCTTCACTTTGGCTCAAGATTTGAAATTCCTTTAATGCTCATCCTCGAATCTGTATACGCCGAGGTGTGTTAGAGCGAGCCGTCCCCCTGAGCTCGGCAAGCTCCTTAACTCGTGTCTCTTCACCTGTAAAGAGGGGACAGTGATTGTACCGGCCTCGTGTGCTTGTCAGAACCAAAGGGGTCCGGGCACGAAAACCCATGGGCAGGAGAGGGCCAGAGCGTGAGCCGTGTGACAACTGACACAGGTACTCAGTGGGGAAAGGTGGTCGCTAGGTTCTAATCAGGGAAGGAAGCACAAGCTTGTCTGAGCTTGAAGAAGAACACAGACTGAGTCCCCGTGTCTTGCCGGAGCTCCATGGTCTGCAGATATGGGCACGAGGGCGATTATGGAAACTCTGCGGACAATGGGCAGAGCAGGTCACTCCTGCCGCCCAGACGTGCACCTGCCTTCCCTCGGCCACCCCGCGTCATCAGCCAAAGCCAGTGTGCTGAGGGACCGAACCACCGAGGAAGCCCACCCACAGGCATCAATCTGCTGTAAGCCCATTTGCTTAAAGCATTCAGACAAATGCCTGAAGCAGGGTCTGGAAGGGTTTGGGGAATGTGACTACTGTCAGCAGGGGCCGCGGCAGGGACAGAGGCAGACACCTGCCTGAATTCAGCATTCTTAAATTAGTTTTTAGGGCATAGGCATCTTCCCCCTGTACCGCCTGTCTCTGTCCTCAGCACACTGTGAACGGTCTCCAAGGTAGTTGGCCCCTCGCCCAGCCCACGCCCAGAGCAGGACGTCAGTGAGGCCGGGAAGTCAGGAGCCCCATTGTGGCTGGGGTGCCCCCCGCCTCTGGTGTGTGCAAAATAACGCGTCTCGGCTACACTCAGTGAAGAGTAACCTCAGGCTTGTCTGTGGACAGACGTGGGTTCTATTGTCAAAGTAGCGTCCCCTCAACTCCCTTGTATTGTGCAGACGCCCAGCCCAGAGATGTTTTCAATCTCCCTCAAAGGTTCTGGGACTCAAGAGTGTCTAACAACTTATAAGACAATTTTCCCCATTTTCTGAGATTCTGTGTGTGAAGTCAGGCAGATTGCCAGCATGCTGCCGCCTAAGCTGAATCTTAAGGAAAAATCCAGGAGGTGCTTTGCTGTTCCCCTGTCCCTTTGTCACAAGAATCCTGGGACTCGGCAGGACCTGAGTGCTCCTGGAAGGGTTGGCTGGAACCTGGGAGTTCTGGGGTTTGGCAAGCAGCTTGGGGTGAGCTGGGGGAGGGAGGGAGGAAAGCAGTTCTTGGGGGGGCCTCCTGGCTCCCCAGACTCTCCCAGGGGCAGAGGCACCAGACTGCTCTGCCTTTCCCCGGGGCTGGTTCAAGGCCCTCCTTGAAGTTCCCCCACTGGGTGAGTCCAGGGAGCAGGGGCAGGCGTGGGCAGAGTTCTAGAAACCTGGCCTGGGTCCCCAGCCTAGGTCCCCATTCACCCCAACACAGAGACTGGAAGGGACGTCCCGTCGCTCTGTTCATCTTCTCTGCAGCCCTGCAAGGGGTGGTTTCCATGGTTCCCTCTCTGAGAAGAGCTCCCAGGAAATTGGCCCCAGGAGCCCCGGGGCACGGGGGGGACAGGAGCTGCCCCAGATCCCGCGTGCAAAGCACAGTGTGACAGTAATGGATGAAATTAGCAGCCTCAGCAGCGTTAACGAATTTCCTCGTGGAGACTGTGACGTTTGTTTGGCAAAAGGGATCATTAGATGTGTGCAAACATTGCACGTGCCGTGGAAGGGCCTCGGGCGCTGACAAATGATAAATGAGGAAATTAGAGGCTTCAGGAAAATGGAAATATCATCCTTTGTAAGTCTGTCCCTTGGCAAAACGTTTCCCCAAAGCTCCGAACCACTCCTCCCGTGGTTTCCCCTCGTGGAAAATGCCCGTGATCAGCGTCCACAGTGTGGCATGTCCTGAGCGCTCTCCTGCTCTCCTGCCCTCCCCGGGCCGCGTGGGGGAGGAAATGGCTGCGGTCCGGCTGCGCTTCCTCTAATTCGGTTCTCAACCTTCATTTCATTATCGTCCCCTACGGAGCCATGTTAGACATTTTTTTCTGGATTGGTCCTCGTGAAATTTTAATATCCCAGAAGTACCGCTCCGTCTTTATGTGCTGAACGTCCGTCTGTGTTCTTACAGAAGGAGAGGGAGATCTTTTCACCCCACAGCCACCTGCCCCCCCCCCAGGGCAGTGTCACCCCGCAGAGAAGGCAGTTCTCACGCATGCATGTGCGCCCTCAAACATGCAGCAAGTATGCACCTGGAGCCAACTCTGGGCACTGGGGACGCGGCTGCAAGCACAGCAAGGGACCCTCATCCTCATGGGGCTGACGCTGTGCAGGGACAACAGACAGTGACAGAGCAGAGTGACCATATGCCCCACGTCCCAGGCAGACGGATGCATGCAGACCGACAAAGCAGAACCATGGGAGGCGGGGCCAGGAATGGGGTTCCAGGGAGACCAGGCGGCCAGGGAAGGCTCAGCCGATGGGGTGATGCTGGAAGGAGGGACGGGTTGAGACACAGTGTCTCAGGCAGAGGAAAGGGCAAGGGCGACGTCCTGAGAGGGGAGAGTAGCATGAGTCTGCGGAGCAGCCAGGAGGCCAGTGTGGCCGGAGCCAAGTGGGCCAAGGAGAGTGTGGGGGGACATAAGTCCAGCGAGGTGACAGCTGATGGCAGAGAGGGGGTGACAGATCCTCTCAGGCCCATGGACCCCTGTGAAGAGTTTGGCTTTTACTCGAGGGACGTGAGAACCACTGGGACAAGACCCGGTTCGCATTTGAACAGGATCTTTTGGCTGACGCAGGCCAGGCGTGGGGCCAGGGCTGGAGTAGGGGACCCGGGAGGCCAGGAGGAGGGGCAGGTGGCCTGGGCCAGCCGGTCACGGTGCCAGAGGTGAGAGGGAGTCAGGTGAAGCCGGCAGGACACGCTGCTGGGTGAGAAGCGGAGTGTGGAAGGGAGGAGGAAGGACGGTGCCCAGGTGTTGGCCTCAGGGCTGTGCGTGGCCGCTTACAGAGAAGGGCAAGGCTGTGGGGTGACCTGTGCTTTCGGAGCTCCTCCGGCCGGCTGAGAAACACCGTGGAGAGGGTCAGAGTGAGCGTTAGGACCACGTAGGGGATTTGTCACAGTCCTCCATGGAAGAAAAATCTCTCCTTGGATTTGGTTGCTCTGACGATGTGCACAGGAACAGCCAGGCTCACAGCGTTTGGGCATGAGCTGCATTTTTAATCAAGGTTATGGAAACAACTCAGCCTTCCCGTATCCTATGACGCATTAACATCAGCGAGTCATGAAAAATCCCTTTTGTTGGTAAGTTTTATTTTATAAACTTTGTCGTCCCTCCGGCAAGTCCCTTAGCCCCTCCAGATTCCTGGTATTTTTATAAAAAGACAGATTTGTTTTGACTATAAGGGCAATGATGTCATCTTACCTACAGCAATAGTGTAATTTCAGGCATTTAGAGACTGAAGAGGAAGGAAACAGAGAAGCAACAGAAGCCCCGGAAATTTCCCGAAGATGCAAAGACAGTCATACATGGACTAGGCATCCAGGCTTACTTGCTCTGTGTGACCTAGAAGTGGGTCCTAAAACAAATTTGATGAGCCGGAACCACCACTTAAATAATCAGATCGCATCAGATAGATTGGGATAACGTCAGGGTTCATCGCCTGGACTAAGGATACCTATGATACCGTACACATTTTATTTCCGTGGGCACATGCACCTGTGTGTGCCCAGGCGTGCATACTGGGGTCTGTCATAAAGTGCGCTTCTTTATTCTGTGTCATTTGCCAAATGTTTGAAGGGTGCCGGACTAAAGCTTTCTACCATGGGCTGTACCCTATTCTGTCTGAGAGGGGGATAAACGTCAACCTGATCAACTCGGAGCGCTGACTCTTCTCTATGCTAAAGAAACATGGAGGTGAATTATTCCAGGAATTTCCCACAGTCAGACTGCAAGCAGACAAGGCAGGAGCAAATTGCTCCAAAGTCGTGCCTTTTTCCACAATGATTTTTAAGGAAATATGTTGGCACAACAGTCGTTCAGACTAATGAAAAACATTAGCAGAGGCCGTGGGAACCTTTGGCTGAAATGTCAGTGGCGGGAAGAGGAGACACCCGGAGAAGGCGCTGGCTGAGCAGAGCCTGTGTATGGGCTCAGACCTTCACCCACCTGCAGCCTGGGCCCGCCCCTGCCGCCAACGCTGCAACTCACCTGACCCCATTCCCAGCAGGCCAAGGGGCTAGTCTTGCCCTGACTCCACCCCTGGCCTGGCCCCTCCTCCTAAAGTGGCCCCGCCCCAACCTGGCACTCCTATTTTCAGCTCTGGTGGACCGAACCGAACGTCCCCAAGCAGACAGAGAGCAGTCGGAAATCTTCGTTCCAAGCAGATGAAACAGCCCCAGTCTGTGTCCTTACGTCTCTGCCGCCTCCTGCCCACTGGCTAGTGTGTCACCTTACGCACATTTCCACCAAAACCAAAACAAAACAAACAAAACAAAAAACTTAGGGCATAGATGGAATGTATATTAATAACATCCATTTTGAGGGCGCCTGGGTGGCACAGCGGTTAAGCGTCTGCCTTCGGCTCAGGGCGTGATCCCGGCGTTGCGGGATCGAGCCCCACATCAGGCTCCTCCGCTATGAGCCTGCTTCTTCCTCTCCCACTCCCCCTGCTTGTGTTCCCTCTCTCGCTGGCTGTCTCTCTCTGTCAAATAAATAAATAAAATCTTTAAAAAAAAAACATCTATTTTGTTCTGTCCTCACACCCTTGTGGAGTCTGTATTGGGGTTTTGCTTGCATCGTTGCTGTCTGCTTGTTGGGTGGTCTCTTCTCACCTACTTTCCTCCGAAGACGAGAAGACAGGGACTGATGTACCCCCCGCCCGGTGACCTAGAGCAGGGCCGTGAGAGGCGGACCCCAGATGGGATTCGGCCGGCACCGGCACGGTGGAGCGCTCGGGGGCAAACGAGCAGGGACCCGGACGAGAAACTGCAGCTTTGTCAAGGGCAGCGTCCAGATGAGAAGTCTCCCTCTCGGGGCGTCACCTGATTGAAAACATTCGTCAAGGTAACAGCAGCCTCTTGAGGTCCGAGCGCTGTCACGGTGAAGATTCTGACACATTACGGTAAAGGCAACGGCAACTTTAGGTCCTTGTAAAACGCCTTTGGTGTCGCTGAGCTGCCGACAGGGAGAGCTTAGCGACAGGGTTTCTGCGCGCGCTGTCCTTGCAAGGCGACGTGGACGTTCCCTCACGTCTCCCGGTCTGATAAGCGCTTTGACACGAGAGCAATGTTCGCGGCCTAGTGACTTTGAGGAGAAGTCATCTTATAACTTTTAATTAGTAAAACCATCATGCGACGCAGACTTGAAGGAAAAATTACAGGAAAATCACCCGTGTAGTTGCAGTGACAGGCGTGTGTCCGTGAAGACGGGGAGCTTTGGGATCGAGGAGATCGTATTCCAATCCTGACTCCGTCGCATACCCGCCACGTGACCCCAGGGAAGACACTCACCCAAGGACATCGCTTACCTGACAATGTCACTTCCCTGAGAGGTCACCTACCCGAAGGTCATCTACCTGAGAGGTCACTTCCCTGAGGGGTCACTGACCTGAGGGGTCACTTCCCTGAGAGGTCACGTCCCTGAGGGGTCACTGACCTGAGAGGTCACGTCCCTGAGGGGTCACGTCCCTGAGGGGTCACTGACCTGAGGGGTCACTGACCTGAGGGGTCACGTCCCTGAGGGGTCACTTCCCTGAGGGGTCACGTCCCTGAGGGGTCACGTCCCTGAGGGGTCACGTCCCTGAGGGGTCACTGACCTGAGGGGTCACGTCCCTGAGGGGTCACTTCCCTGAGGGGTCACGTCCCTGAGGGGTCACTGACCTGAGGGGTCACTTCCCTGAGAGGTCACGTCCCTGAGGGGTCACGTCCCTGAGGGGTCACGTCCCTGAGGGGTCACTTCCCTGAGGGGTCACTTCCCTGAGGGGTCACTGACCTGAGGGGTCACTGACCTGAGGGGTCACTGACCTGAGGGGTCACGTCCCTGAGGGGTCACGTCCCTGAGGGTCACTGACCTGAGGGGTCACGTCCCTGAGGGGTCACTGACCTGAGGGGTCACGTCCCTGAGGGGTCACGTCCCTGAGAGGTCACGTCCCTGAGAGGTCACGTCCCTGAGGGGTCACTGACCTGAGGGGTCACTTCCCTGAGGGGTCACGTCCCTGAGGGTCACGTCCCTGAGAGGTCACGTCCCTGAGGGGTCACTGACCTGAGGGGTCACTTCCCTGAGGGGTCACGTCCCTGAGAGGTCACGTCCCTGAGAGGTCACGTCCCTGAGGGGTCACTGACCTGAGGGGTCACTTCCCTGAGGGGTCACGTCCCTGAGAGGTCACGTCCCTGAGAGGTCACGTCCCTGAGGGGTCACTGACCTGAGGGGTCACTTCCCTGAGGGGTCACTTCCCTGAGGGGTCACTGACCTGAGAGGTCACTTCCCTGAGGGGTCACGTCCCTGAGGGGTCACGTCCCTGAGGGGTCACGTCCCTGAGGGTCACTGACCTGAGGGGTCACCTGCCTTCTCTGAACCAGCTTCTCTCAGTTCAAGGATTGTTAGGAAGGTTCAAAGTCAAAACACAGGCCTTGCTTCTCAGAGTGGGGTCCACAGCCCAGCAGCCTCTTCCTCACCTAGAAGCGTCCTGAAAACGCAGAAGGTCAGGTCCCATCCAGGTCCTGCTGAGGGACCCCAACGTTAGCCGGACCCCCAGGTGGCTGGTGTGCGCCCCGGAGGCGGGAGCGCGTCTCACGGCGCCGAGCAGCCGCCAGGTGCGCGGCCAGGAGCCCGTCCGGGCTGGGTATTGACGCGGGGGCTTACGTGGTAGACGGTGTCTCACTCAACAAGCTGTTCTTCTGGCTCTTTTCCAGTTTTCCTACTAGTTCCCGTAATCCCACCGTTTACGTGCGGCCCGCGGGGCGGCTGCCCAGGCCTCCTGCCTTGTTGCCCCGTCTGGCCTGTTGCCCGCGTGCTGCGGGCCGGAGAGCGCACTCCGTGGGCTTCCTTCTGCGGGGGGTTCCCTTCGGGGAAAATAAAACCCAAACTAATGCACACAGAAAAGGAAAGAAGAGAAAAAAGGAAGAAAGAAAAAGAAAAGTTCTGTGTCTGTCCCTTCAGAGCCGGGCAGGGCTGGAAGGCCGCGGGGGAGGCAGCGAGCCGTCCCCTGGCTGCGTCTCCTGGGCAGTCGGGGGGCGCGGGGACGAGAGTCACCGGGTGGGCGCCGAGCCGCCGGGTCGCAGGACGCAGCAGGGGCGGCGGCCACTTCTGCGGCCTGGTCACCAGCTCAGTCCTCGGGGAGGGCTCCCGCAGCATGGCCCCAGCGCTCAGGAACCTAGTCCGGACAGCACGGATTCCTGCGGCTCGGGGTTCACGGCCCCTGTGACGGGGCCGCAGCCACAACCACCCTGCAGTCCGGCGTGCGGAGCCCTTTTCCCGCACTGGTCTCCGGGCTCCTGGAGCTGAGACCGTTGTGCCTTCACGGACAACCTGATTGCAGGGAGCCCTGGTGTCCGGTGACTTCCTCGCACCCTCAGAGCAGGTCCTGTGGCCTGTCCAGAAAGCAAGTGGCCAGTGGTGCTCCAGGCGTGGCCAAGTGTCCCCTCACGTGTCCTGTCCCAGGTCATCAAGGATGTGCAGAGCTCAGTGGGGCGCAGAGCCCCAGCCCGATCCCAGCAGACAGCCTCACCCCTGCAGCCCTTCCACATGGGCCGCCTGCAGCTCTGAACCCCGTTTGTAAATGGGGCTGGGGTGGGGGATGGGGCTGCCCTCTCTCCTAGAGCTGCTGCAAGTTTTTCATGAGCTAAAACTCTCCATACAAAAGCTCTGACTGCAAGAGCTCGCATTCTAGAACTCAGCCAGGTAAATGAGCAAGACATGGGTGTGTGCAAGGTGAATGTGCTGTGGGAAGCAGAAAGGGGGTCTGGGAGAGTGGGGGGTCCCAGCTGTGGGGGGCCAGCCTGGGGAGGAGGGAGGACCCGGATCCTGGGCGGCCTTTGCCAACTGACCTGAACAGGACAAAGGTGAAAGCGAACCAGCCTGCGGGTCTCCAGGGAGGTGATGACAGAGAGGCTGTGAGTGGACAGGGAGGGAGTTGGGAGTCTTGTCAGGGACCTCTTCCCTCCTGCCTACACCAGGAAGCGTGGTCTGCAGAATATTCTGTGCCGTTGCTGCATCCGTGGAGTCTGAGGAACACCAGGGCCGCCTGGTGGGTCAAAGCATCCCCTGTGAGCTGTCCCGGTACTCAGCAGAGGGAGAACCTGGGGCCAGCCCCTGCTGGAACATTCCCTCCAGAGGCTGTTGCTGGTGAAGTCTCGTCTCACGGGAGACAGCATCGCTCCGAGCTCCCAGCAAGGCCATCGATTAAGCGCCACCGAGGGCTGCGGTGACACGGTCTGCAGGAGGCAGCTCGGCCAGCAGCAGGGCCAGCGTGATTGATGGCCCTGCTTTCACAAACACCCCACCGCCTCGGCTCCCTGCCCAGAGCACACTCTGGGTGAAAGGTAATTAAGAGAATTATTTTCTTTTTTATGACTGGCTCCCCTTTCTCAGGCGGTGAGGGGGTGAGGGACAGGAACGTCAGGAATATGACGATGTTAAGGCAAAGAGCAGGCGATGGGTCCAGCTCCTAACGAGCAGGCTGAGTAATGGCCACACCGAGACATCAAGGTCTCTAATCCCCGCAACTTGTAAACGTGACCCTATCGACGAAAGAGACGTTGTAGATGTAACTAAGGATGTTGAGATGAGGCAGTCACCTAGATGGCCCAAGGGGACCCTCCATGCATCTCAAGTGTCCTTACAAGGCAGAGGCAAAGGGACTTGCCGGACACACAGGACAGGCCACGTCAGATGCCCGAGAGTCCCCCAGGAGCCCCCAGAAGCTGGAGGAAAGAGGAAGGGATTCTCCCCTGGAGACTGCCGATTTCCGAGGTGAGGCAGGGGCACACAGCCCAGGCCTCACCTCCCTGCGGCTGGAGATCGACCTTGGCTGCTCAGCCGTCTAAGACTTACTTAGTGCTGAGAACACCTTCTCAGGTGGACAGGTGGGCAAGGAAGGCCAGCGAGACAGAGGGAAGAGCAAGGACCTGTCCAGGCCCTTTGCAATTTAAGCACAAGTGAAACACAAACAGCCAAGGGCCCAGATGCCCCTGGACAGCTCAGTGCCTGCGGCTACATTACCTCTAAGGCCAGTCTCTGTTTCGTTCACCTCAACCATTTTCCGAGCAAATACTGTGTCAGACGCTGCTCCAGGCCGCAGAATCCAGCCCTGAGCAGGACTGACCTAGTCCTTGGCCTCAGAGGGTGAAGGTTTTAGTAAGGGAGATGCAATGAATGATCACAGAAAAAACAAGGTTGATAAAGAGGACAGAACTGCTGAGTTGAAAGAAAGCAGGGAACCGAGACCATGTTAGACAGGGGGGTCAGGGGCGGCCTCTCTGGAGAGGCGACTAGGAGCTGAGATGAACACGGAAGATTGCAGCCAAGGCAGACGCTGTCAGGAGAGCGTTCCAGGCAACGGGCACAGTACGTGCAAAGGCCTGGAGGCAGGTCTGGGCCAGACAAGGAACAGAGAGAAGGCCCAGGACCGGGACAGTGGGGGACAGTGGGGTGCAGGGAGACAGGAAGTAGGGGATGAGCCTCCAGGGCTGAAGGCGAGACTCTGGGGTTCACAAGAAGAATGGTGGGAAGTAATTGGAGGGGTTTATACGGGGCGGGGAGCATCAGGACTGATTAGCCCTGCCGGACTGCTGGGTGAACCCACGGTGGGGCAATCGTGGAAACAGGGGGTCAGGCTGATCCCCAGGTCTACGAGACAAGTGACCGTGAGCTAATTGATCTTCTCTGAGCCTCAGTCCTCACCGGTAGAATGAAGGAACAGAGGGGACACCAAATGAGGGGGTGACGCTTGGGAGCAAACGCTGACTGTTAGCCAACAATAACCCAGGAAATGTCCTCAAAACACACGCAGTCGCTTTCTACAGCAATTGCTCCAGGCTGGCTCCTTGGAGCTCCAACCCCCCGGGCTGGGTTGACTGGAGACCACGGCCCTTCCCAAGTGGCCCAGGGGCGTCCCCTTCTCCTTCCAGGTGAGGAATTGGAATGTGACACCGAGGGGCAGCAGACCAACAAATCCAGACTGTGGGGCCCCTTAAGGCCACTGATGCTGGGAATTCCGCACGGCAGTGACAGGAGCTACGAAAGCAAAGGGAGCCGATCACGTTCCACCGAGAGCCTGTAGAGACTTAACCAAATGCTGGGCGGCTCCCGTTTGAGTCCCGACTCTGGGTAAGCAACGAGAACAAGACTTTGTGAGACCAGAAATCTGCCTAGGGTTGGTGATAAGGACATTGCAGTCATGTTAATAAAAAACCCACGTGCCGTCTGGGATTGGCTTTGAAATACTTTGGCGAAAGAGGGGAGGCAGCTGGAGGGAGGCTGGCAGCTGGAGGGAGTGGGGTAACTCCGGCATCTGGGGGATGGGCACATGACCCTTCATTATATTCTTCTGGGGGAAAATCTCCATAATAATTGTTTAAATGTGCTGATTATTATTATTATTATTATTATTATTATTTTAGATTGCTATTTACTTGTAGAAGTATTGCAGGATACGGCAAAAGGCGGCCCAGGAATCCCCATTCGGTCCTTTGGGCCCATCCCCATGTTAAGCCCCTGACAACAGGGCGTTTCCCTTGGGCACGAGCCCAGAACAGTGCGTGTTCCCGTGTCGTCTGCAGACGGGACTCTGAAATCTTCAGCAGGTCCTGCACGCGGGGGGAGGGATTTTCTTGACACCCATCTGAAGCGACCAGCTTGCTCATTATAGAAGTCAACAGGCTGATGGCGATTTTCTGCAGAGCTGAGCACAACAGCCGGGGCCTGTCACCCCGGCTCTCGAGTGAAGATCCAGGGGTATTTCCAAGCAGAAATAATGGGCCGCCGTGGCTTTTTAAAGAGGTATGATTTATCTCTGGGACGGCATCCAGCCTGGAGCTGTTGGAGGACGATCCCAGGCTCCCTGGCCGGCGAGGAGGTGTTCATACCTCGCCGGCTCGTCTGCAGATGGAGGACAGCTGAGCCTTCGTGGGCCCAGGCGACCAGGGCTTGGGCTGATCCGTTCTGGGCACAGAAAAGCAGCCAACCCAGGCCGCTGCAGAAAGCGTGTCTGTGCACCCCCAGGAGGTAGGAGATTTGGGGATTTCTGTTGAATCTGAACCACATGATGGTTCACTGGGGCAGCTCGGGGCCCGGTGGGATATTTGCAGGCAGGATCATGTGTTTGGTTGCCTTCATTACTCAAAAGCAGGAATTCGTGTCTGCGAAGATATGAATTATGCACCTTTGATTGGAAACAGCTGCGCATGTTCTCCGCACACAAACGCCAATATTTTGAGCCAGTTCTCTGGACTGTGATGCTCACCGCCAGGTGTCCAGCCAGGGCATGCCCTTCCTTCCCGCTCACCGGACCCGACGGTCACGAGTCCCCTAACCCTTAGCCAGCCCCCACCGCTGCGCCCCTGTGACACCATTCCAGCCATGAGGGGCAGCAGGCAGCTGCGGGGGGATTCTAGGAAAGCACTGTTTTCCCCTTTCTGCCTCGTCCTCCTCCCCGTCCCCCTCCCCCTCCCCTCTCCTCCTCCTAGCCCTCCCCCTCTCCTCCCCCTCCCCTCCTCCTTCTCCTCCTTCTCCTCTGTCCTGGGGCGGAAGGAGCAGCAGCATCTGCAGCCACAAGAGATGCCCAGGGAAGGCCCAAGCTGAGGACGGAGGGCCACAGGGCAGAAGGAGTGGCCCTTGGTAAAATCATGTGGCCCCCGCACCAGCCCTGGACCTGTTCATCAGGAATAAGGCTGGCCACCACTGGCCAGGCTCCCCGAGCTGGTTTCCGGGGCTCAGAACCGAGCGAGGTCCTGGCTGGGAGAAGAGAGCACAATGGGCCCCTGGTGACCAAGAGGCTGTATCCACTCACTGGGGCCTGGTGTCACAGCAGGTGGGGTCCCCAGACTCCCTTGTTCTCTGATGCAAACAGAATGTAGCCATCACCACATTCAGGGACCATGCTCACGGTTATAAATTCCCAGGGGGGGAATGCGCTGAAGCATTCAAAACTGAATCCAGAATTCAAGGAACTTCTTCGGCACCAACCGTCTGACCCCTCCGAGGTGCTCCGGCGCTGTGGGGCGTGACCCTATACGCTCCTTCCTGCAGTGAACACCCCCCTGCACCCTCCGCCATCCGCTTCCCCTTCTGCTGTAGACAGAACTGAGTGGCATTTGAGAATTCCGGGGGGAAGAGGGCCGCACCAGCCACCACTGCCCAGCAATGGGTTCAGTGACAGGAGGGACCTAAGCTGGCTCATCCGTGACTCTGGGACTCCCATGGCATGAGGCTATTGTCCGTGGACTTGGACCTGAGCGATTGTGGGGCTGGAGCTGGAACCGTGAGCCGCTGACACTGTGCACAGGGCACCTGCATCTGCCCGGCCTGAGTGGAGACTGCAGAGGACCCAGCACCATGCGGGGGGCACGGGAGACCAGCTGAACCAGGGGATGGCCTCTCAGCATCCAGACCCGGCTCCGTCTGAAGACCAGGCGCCAGCGCACGAGCCCATGACACCCTTGGCCTGAGCCGCCTGCGGCAGGCCTGGTGTCCCGGCACCGGGAGAATCCAGGAGCACAGGGTTCAGTCTGTGGCAGGAACCTCCCCAGCCCCTTGGGAAGCCTCCAGCCTGCCCAGAAATCAAGAGAACATTCCACCTGCTGAGTTCTTTCTCATGATCACCCTGTGTGGGCCTCGCCGAGGCCTTGTGGGGTCATTGTCTTTGGCTGAATTCATTGAACTGTCAGGGGACCGTAACGGGGGTTGGTTTTGCTCACTTCCCGCGAGGAAAACACATTTTGGTCTGTGTTAAAGCCTAAATGACGTCATTACGCCCCGCACATGCAGAGAGGGAAAGTTCTTATTGCAGAGGGAACTGTCAGCACCTTTATTTCTGAGGTTTTGTTCAAGGAAAGCAACCCTGCCGGGGGCGCCTTGCCTGACGTCAAACTCCGCTGTCCCTGCGGTTCCATGGTCCCCTTCCTGCCTCCCAGCGTCCAGGTCTGCGGGGCGGGGGCCCCGTCCCTCCCCAGCCTCCAGCTCTCCTTGGGCCCTCGGTGGGGGCCGTGGCACCCCCGTCAGGCTCTGGCCTCCTGCGAGCTTTGTCCTGGGAATGGAAATGCAGTGACGGGCACACAGCTCTGTCCACGGAGCTCCCAGGAGCAGGGCTCGCGGCGCCGGAGCTGAGCGGGAGCCCGGGCTGCCTCCTGGACAGGGCGACATGCCCGAGCCCACAGTGTTTGCGCAGAGGCCCTAAGGGGCGGGGTGCTAATGCCTCCAGAGTTGGACACGAGGGCGGCCCCCACAGGGCAAGTGTTAGGTCCAGGGCCAGCCAGGGCCTGCCTGACAGCCTCTCTGGTCCGTCCTCGGAATAAACTCCGTGGACGGCTGAGACCACTGCTGCATTTCATGTTCTCTCCGCTTTCTGGGGGCCCCGGCGCACCTCCAAGCCCTGGCTTGGGGCCACATCCTAATTCCCAGAGCTCAGGGGTGCCCTGGCCCCAGGTCCTCCCTGCCTTTCAGGAGGTGGTCTCTGGAACATCTCACTCCTTGCCCTTTCAAGGGTCCGAGTCACCCCCGACCTGTAATTTTGGGTTGCCCAGAGATGATACGTTTCCCTAAACCAAACCCCTGCCTCCCCCCACAGACACTAGTCCCCATGATACGACCCCACTCTGCTTTGCTCGTGGCATCTGCTGTTTTCTGAAATTGTCTTGTTTGCTGATTTATCCACCTCCTTCTCTCTCGTCTGCCTCCCCGGACTAGACCATGGGCTCCCCGAGGTTGGGGGCTGCATCTGCCTAGTTCTCTTGTGTTTCCCTGGGGTCATCACAGGGGTCGGTCCCTGGAAGGCGCTCCAAAGATGTGGAATGAATTCGGTGAGTGAATGAAGGATCGCATGAATGAGGGAGGGAGGACCTTTTGGTCAAAGCTCCCTTGATGTCTCATGTCCTTCTTGCCTGGCGCCTCTTTCCCACCCGATAACTTGCTAGATTCGAACCTTGTCCGTCTGGCCGGTGTCGTCCATGAGAACTTTCTACGACGATGAAGCTGTTCTGCCTCTGCCCTGCCCAGGACGGTAAGCCTCGGCCACGAGTCGTTACAGGGCCCCGGACATGTGGCTCGTGTGACCCCGGAGCGCAGTCGGGGAAGGGTCACGGGACCCCCCAGGCTTCCTCTGGGTCTCTCGGGCCACGGGCCGCATGCGGGTCACTTCCGTGGAGCAGGGACCGTGGGTGGTTGGAGGACAGGCCGGGAGCAGGGGCTTTCAATCCTGGGGCGGGTGGCAGGAGGGATCGTGTGGGAGGAGGGAGAGAAGAGCCTCAACTCCTGATGGATAGAGGAGGGACAGAGTGCAACGAACATACAGCCCTGCACAGTGCCCTGCCCCACTCTCCGTAGCACCTTCCTCCACCCTCTCCTGAAAGGTTTAAGGGGTTGGGACCAGGCTCTGCCCCTCCTCTTATCCCTCCTCTTGTCCCTCTCTTCCTAGGGTTTTGTGCTCACCCAGGTGGCCAAGATGGCCCACTACCAGGTCCAAATTCCAGCCAGTGGGAAGGGGGCAAGAAGGGAGAAGATTCTGACTTGAAGGCTAGAAGTCAGACCCCTCGCTTCTCTTCCTATCCCATTGGCCAGAACTTAGTCACACGCCCCCCCCCCATCTGACGCATAGGGAGGAAGCCCTCCTCTATTCTAGTAGCCCCGTGTCCCCGTGAGAATCTGAGGGCTCCGTCTCTATAAAAGAGGGGAGAAGGGACATTGAGAGGCAGCTAGATGTTTCTGCTCAGAAACACTTAGCCAGATAAATCATCTCACCACAAGACCCCCTAGGCCTTACCAAGTTCAAGGGAAATAGAACAAATGTTGCCCCATGTAGGGTCAAGCCGCTTTCTTGCCTGCTTCCAGCTGGGGCCTGTGCCTGTGCGGGAGGCAGCTCTCTGTCCCAGCTGGGACACTCTCCCCACCAGTTGCTGTCTGTGTGACCACAGCAAGATAACCTAGCCTTCCTGTGCCTCAGTTTCCTTATCTATAGAATGGGGATGGTAACCATCATAAGCAGGTACGGTCGTGAGAATTAAGTGAGTTAATTAGCGTGAAACATTCAGAACAGAGGCTGGCATTAGTAATGATGCCGTTTATAGGGAGAGAGCTGTCAATGTTAATACTCAGCATGCACATGGATACCCAGCATGCACAGTCATGTGCACGCACGCCCCGAGCCCTGACCTCTCCCCAGGGGCGCAGTGACTGTGATGGGGCCGCTCCTGTCCCCTCGGCTCTCGGGTTGGCAGAGCTCTGATGTCAGTCTCCGCTGTCTCTGCACCTCCCAGCAGTCATGTGAGACAAATGTTCTGCTATCAGCCCCGCTTCTCAGAGGAGGAAAGCTGCACCCAGACAGGAGGCATCGCTGGCCCACAGTCAGGGGGCCAGTAAACAGTCCGCGGGACCGGAGCCCAGGACTCCAGATGCCAGGCTCAGCCACCGAGCAGTCCCCCAGCCACGTCCCAGGCAGCACCTCTGGGCCACGCGCTGCTGCCGGGGCTGGGCACACGGGGCTACGCAGGACAGGCGGGTCCCTGTGTCCTCGGAACTCACACGCAAGAGGGAAGGCCAGGGAGACGACGCCATGGAAACATGCCCCTGGGGTCACTTCTGATGGTGGTGAGTGGTACCCAGAAGAGAAAACAGAGCAGCATGCTGGGAAGGGCCTGGGTGGAGGGGGTGACTCTGAACAGGGCAGTCGGGGGGCCCCCGACTGTGGACATGACACCCGGCAGAGCCCTAGAAGGTGAGAAGGGGCAGCCGTGCAAAGACCTCGGACAGCCTGGAGGAGGAGGCACAGCCCAAACAAAGGCCCTGGGTTGGGAGGAACCTGGCACGTGGGCACGGAAAGAAGATCAGTGAGTCCAGCGGAAGGGGGATGAGGGAGAGGGGTGCACAGGCCTCCACGTGCCCCCAGGGCCTGTGAATCCGGGAACATCTCCGAGGGTTCAAGCATGTTCTCAGGGCAGAGAGAGCTCCCACTCTGGCCAGGAAGGGCCTGCGGGGGGCGGTGGGAGGGCGCTGGGGCAGGGGAGGCAAGCCCCTGCCGTCCCTGCTGAAAGTCCACGGCTGGCTCAGCCAGCGGCCTCAGCCCAGCCTGCTTCTTTCCTCATCGGGCCTCCGCCATCTGGCTGGGTCACCTCTGAATGAGGGGCAGGAAGTGTGACTGTCACAGGCGAACACCTGCTTCCCAATTTCCAGACTCAGGTAGCATCGTGGCTTCCCCGTGCCCGCAGGGATGACCCTGACCGGAGCAGGGGAGGCGGGGGGAGGTGTTCCCTCCCTTGTAATTCCCTTCTGCTTCTGCCCACGTGAAATCAGCCTGCTTGATGCTCCTTCTCTGTCTGTTTGGTTCTTAGACTCTCTGAACAAGATGTAAAGGCAGAGCGTATGCAGGATGCGTAATTACAGCCCTCGGATTTGTTTAACGCTATCCCTGTGATTTCCCAAATATCCACGCAGGTAAAGAACCCGGCTGCAGAAGGAGCCACTCTTCAGGGAGCGCGATCTAACTGCTACTTACAGGAATGGAAGGCACTTCAGCTGGTCGTTCATTTAGTCCCGTGCATCTGCGTGTCCCATCTTGCGGCGTGCCCATAACAAGGACACGCAGATGGACGGGTCCCTTACGTGTGTTTAGACAACATGGAACTTTGCATCACAAAAGCGCCAGTGATGTCAGAGGCGTCATGAATCATAATGACAGCTCTGCGGTCCGGTATCCAGGAGACCTCAGCTTGCAGTGGAGTCACCGGCCCCCGCTGTGAGAACCGGTGGCTTTATTGGAGCCTCGAGTTGAAGGGAACGAAATTACATGTAGCACGACCCACATTGTGCCACGGCTAATGACCCAGTTAACCTCCGGATCATTTTCTGCTTCTCGGTGTCCTGGGAACGGGTGGTGTTTACTCCACTTGGGACAAACCTTTATTAACGTGCATTAATGTGCCGGGGGCTTTGCTGCTCTGGGTTGAGGGTTTTCACAGACAGCAGCCGGTGGGCCAGGGCCCCGCAGGAGCTGCTGCATGCGAATGAGGCCCTTCTCTTTACCCTCTCCTCGCCCTGATTTGCATGACTAAGAGTTTCTGCCCTTTTTTTTTTCTTAATGTGTTTGTTTGTTGATTATTGATCCGTCTCCCATGGAGGGACAAAGTATTTACCCACCAGGCAGTGACCTAAATTGGACAGAAGCTTCAGCTGTGTCTGCAGCGAACTTGGACCCAGACAACCTTACTTGTGCTGGTAGAAACAATCCCAGGAGAATTTACAGGGCCCAGAGATATAAGGATCCAAATTACGTTGGTCTCCAGCAGACCCATTAAGGGGGCTCTTGGCAAAGGAAGGCTTGATGTTAAAGAAGGAGAAAGAAAAGATCCTCTTCTGTGGTAAAAATCTAGCTCGATTTAACAAAAAGCTCCAACGTGTCCCTAAACGCGGTTTCAGGTTCCCTGGGGAAAGAGAAGGGCATTGCTGGTTTTTAGAAATGTGATTCTCAACTCGGTCAGACCCAATGCCACCTTTTTTTTGAAGCAAATATTTTATCATTTCCACGTTGGTATCTTGAAATAATATTCGGAGACAATATAAGCCACCTAAATATCTTTTTTAATTCAATTTAATGGCTTAACTACAATATAAAGAGAAATAGAAGACAAATAATTTATGTACAGTAATTTGCAATAAAACGATGCAAACTTCAACACGCAAACGCTCTGTCAGTGACGCTCTGAACTGGTTAAGCTGCAAATGCAGGCTGGTGGAACGGGTGTTGAGTTGGCCTCTCAAATGCCATTGGATACATGGGTGCCCAAGATGTGACGGTTCCGACTGGTGAACCACTGTTGGCAAATTTTCTGAACAAAACAAATACCAGCTTCCTTTGATTGACATCATAGTTGACATCCCAGGAAACTCCGTGAGTATTAAAACAGTGCAAAAAGCATTATTACTATGATTTCCGCATCAGACGGATTTTCAACTTGGGCCTCAGATCATTGTAAGGAAGGTTAACTTACATGAATGTCCAGTGGGACATTTGAAACTGATGCAAGACTCAAAACAGGCCTGCACGATGTGGGACTGTCCTGGGTACCGTGGTGATCAGGTACCCTCACCCCTACCCACTGATCACCCCATCATTGTGCTGCCAAAGTCACCCCTTATGGTGACGCCACGGGGCGGCACGTACATATCACAGAGGCTGACGCCTACTGTTGAAGTTCCTCTTGCCTGTGACTTTTCCCTGGCTCGCTGTCCACCCTGCCCAGAAGGAAGCAGGCAACCCAAGGACACCTCAGTTGCCTCAGGCCTCCCCTGCCCCTATCCCACCCCAAGCAAAGAACAGCAGAGTCCTCAAACCGGGTCCCTATAGAGCCAGCAGACTCTTGGTGCCTGAAGGCCCCCGTAGCTTCGATCCCAGCTCCCAGGGGCCTGAAAACCTCCCTCTTGTACCTCTTCTTTGAGAAATCCCTCAGCGCTGCTGGTGCCTTGTGTGTGGGTGTCGAGGATCTCTGCCTATGGGCCCCTTTCTATGTACCAGTTTGCTGACCTAATTACCTTTATTACCATAACTGCATCAAGATAGACTCCGCCTCGACATTCTGAAATAGCTAACATCCCATATACCGTAAATACCCTACACTTTGATCAGGGGGTGTTCAGATTCTAGAATCGCCTGTAATCAACTCACTAGGACCAGCACTGCCATAAATATCTTTGAATATATATATCCTTGTACCGGGGGCTTTGGTCTCTATGAGATACGTTCCTAAAAGTAGGATCTGCTGGGTGGAAGACCGTGCACGTGCCTGAGTTCGACTTGGTGCAGTGGGGGAGGAAGGGACAGGATTCTTGGTGCAGCAAGTGTCTGAGGCAGTCTCTGAAGGGTAAGGATGATGTGTGGGCTGGGGAGGGTGGTCCCTGAGGCAGGTGACAGACCTTTACTAACGAAGCAAGAGGAGGAAACCCACAGAGAAAGCGTCTTCCTCACCAATTCCATAGTGAAAAGGGCACTTTACTGGGAAACCAGAAGACCTAGATTCTGGCTTACGGTCTGCGATTAACTCTCCGGGTGACCTTGGGCGAGTCACTTTCCTCTCTGGGCTCCTATTTCAAGCAAATTAAGCAGTTGGATGAGACGGCCTTTAAAAGGTCTGCCATGTGAACATTCTATGGCGAAATGAGAGCAATGTGTGTGACGGGGCTTTCTGAGCTCTAAGAAGGTCGGTAGAGACAATGGATTCTTCCCCTGGTGATGCTTTATGTCCATCTGGTTAAATGTGACGCCTCTCTTTCCCACACCCCCCCATGCCCTCCCTTCTTCCACACACATTATGGAGTGTCTCCTATATGGGAAGTAATCTCCTAGAAGCCGGTGTGAAGAAACAAGCATGGTTCTGCCACCGTGGGCATCCTGAGACCATCAACCTGACTGCGTTTTCTTGGCCTGGGGCCAGAAGTCCTGGCAGCCACGGCCCTGGGACCGCTCAGCCAATGGTGCACGGAGATCAGACCATAAACGTCCAGGGTTCAGTTCCAGCTGCCCACGTGAAAACACCCTGTCTGCTTCCCCTCCCCTAGTGTGCTTCCTGGGACCACCTCCCACAGAAACAACTTTGCGCCCCGCCCCCCGCTGGCACCCTGCACAGAGCTGCACACACAACAGAGACTTGGTGACCAATGAGCAACGTTAATCACAGCGACGTTTTTCAAGCACCGACCCTGTGCCGGGTCCCCTTTCAAGAGCTTCACACGGACCTAATTCACCTAATCCTCACATTGGCCTTATGAGGTGGGGGCTGACTGTTACGTGTGACAGAGGAGGAAACTGAGGCACAAAGGGTGTAAGCAATGTTGCTAGCTAAGGCTATGGGTTCAGGAGTGGCAGAGCCAGGGCTCAAATCCGGACCATCTGACTCCAGAGCCCCTCCTCCTGACTGCTGCACACCCATGCACGTGCACACACACACATGCACACGCACACGTGCTTGCACGTGTAGCCAGCACACACGTGCACGCACATACAAGATGAGGGAATTAAAGCCCGGGGCCAAAGTGCTCTGTGGCTGCTTCCGCAGCTTCTAAGACAGAACCTGAAATTACCTGCAGTCAGTTCATTGTGGCGCGTTCCCCTCAGGAGCACAATGAAGCAGATAACCAAGCGTTGAGATGCTGGACGTCAGGGTTCCCTGCTACCCTCATCCCTACTTGCATGCTATCATCAAGCAAAGAGACAAAAGCCAATCACGCACAGTCCGTGCAAAGGAACCTCACAGATCTTACTGGTGATGCTCTAAGCGGGCTGGAGGCCAAAGCTCTTCTCAAAGTAGAGGTAGCTTGCTGTGGTTTCCTGGCCTGTGCAGTGGGGCCAATCCCACAGCCGCCGTGAGGCTTAGCTGACACCTGGGTGTGCTCGCAGCGTGCCTGGGATCCAGAGGCACAGGAGTGCATTTTCCTCTTTTCTCTGCTGTTTTCTGTATGGATGAACAAAAATGATAACATCTGCCCTTGAATTTTGTGTTTTAACGCTCTAATAAAAAGGCGTTCACTAAACGTGGCTGATAAACTCAAGGCCCGTACCTGAGCGGTCCCCTCCCTGACTCCCCAGCGCCAGACAGGACCCTGCGAGCCTCGGTGAATGAGATCCTCCATGCGGTGTCATTGTTTCAAAGCGTCCTTGTGCCAAGCGCCCGGTGAACCGTCACATGCCAACCGAAGAATCGCCCAGCCTTTGTCTCGCTGCACTGGGACGATAGGATCCAGCGTCGCAGAGCTGTATTTTCTCCACCTGTTTATTCTCTCTACGATCTGCAAGAAAGATAACAGTGCTTGGATTTTGTGTTTTAATAATTGTAATAATGCACAGGAAATTGGGTGGCCTGGGGACTCGACATCAGAGGGGACCTGTCTCCAGAGCAGGAGGGAGGGGGAGAGTCAGGGCAGGAAAGATGAGAACTCTTGATCACTATCCCTTCAGTGATTTCTTCAGTGTTTTCTTTCACCATGATTTTGTCTTTCTGAGAACCACGCATGGGATCATCACAGAATATGTAACATTTGGGGACTGGCTCCGCCATCAGCGTAATACCTTTGAGATGCACCCCATTCGTTGCATGTATCAATAGCTTCTTCCTTTATAGCTGCGTGGTGTCCCGTGGTATGGTCTGTTCATTCAGTCACCTGCTGGAGGACTTTTGGGCTGTTTACAGCTTTGGGTTCTTGTATCTTTGGGTTATCTCGGAGACTTTCACGATAATTCTACTCTGGATGTTGCAATGCCCCACAGAAAAGTGCTTCAGACAGAAGCTCGGCTCTGCATCAGATGTGTGTTCTGCGGTGATTAAGATCTGACGGCTTCAGGAAGATCATCCTCACCCCTCCCCTACCTCCCGATGGCAAGCCCCTAATTTGTCAGGATGTTCACTTTGAACAGCAGGAAACAAAATATTTCCCAAGCCCCATTTCCAGCTCTACTACGTACCTCAGGCAATCATTTCTGCTCCTTCTTTTTAAAAGGACCTGGGCTATTTTGAAAAGAATCCATTTCATTATGTAAGGAACCTTAAAATAAGAACGAAATCCAATGATCAAAGCGTGGTCACTTCCGTTCCACGCAGCCCGACCAGAATACCCAGAAAACAGGAGCCCCTCCCCGTCTGCCGTCATCCAGATGGAAGGCACTGGGATTACAAAGGAACCCACAGAATCTCACCACGACGATCGTGCCCTTTTCTGCTTACGAGCTTATTTGGTCAAGCCCTGGTGGGTTTGGTTGTGTGGGAGGTTTAATAGGATTTCAGACTTGGGGGGTGGTCTCTTCAGATTTTCTCCTCCGTTTTCCTTTTGATGCTTAAAAATACCCCCACGACGTCACGATAACAACCGTGGCCGAGAAGATTAGAATTACACGGGATGTAATTCCCTTTCACGCAAGTGCTGCAGTGTGTCCCCCTGGGAGGGCACGGCTTCCGTGGTGTAAGAGCGGAAAGAGTGAGCTTCGTTTAAACGAAGATGCAGACTCCACTACAGAGAAGTAGAACAAGCATCAGGGGGTGTCTGTCTGGGCCCTGCACTGGAGTCCAGCTGCGTGAGGCCGCAGCATTTTCCCAGCCCCAGATCCCTCACGCGGGTGCCCCTGCCCGATGCTGGTCTCCCGGCCCCCACACTCCCCACAGGGCTGTTCCGGGGTGCAGAACCCTTCACTGTGGGAGGCCAAGCCCAGCCAAGACTATGTCCAGCTCTCAGGACTCCTGCCCCTTCTGGCCTGACCCGTCCTTCCAGCTTCCTCCGGAAGGCGTGCTCGTAGACAGAGCAAGTTTGGCCGTTGGTGTTGAGGGTTAAGTGGTGGGTACATCAAAGTCCATTACAGCATTCTTTTTACTGTCACATATATCTGAAAACTTCCAAAATATGAAATGAAATTGTCAAAAGACACATCGTAAACCCCAAATTATAAATCAAAACGAATGTAAACAGGCAGCATACGTAGTCCATGTGGAAAGTGGTGGTTATAGGGTAGACTCCAGAGTGGGACGTCTGGCTTCACATCTAGACTTTTCACCTATCTAAGCTGTGTGACCTTGGGCAAGTTACTTAACCTCTCTGTGCTTCAGTTTCCTCCTTTGTGAATGGGGATGCTAATAGTATCTACAGGATAGGGGTATTAGTTTCCTAGCACTGTTGTAACAGATTGCCACCAATTTAGAGGCTTACAACACACATTTATTATCTTACAGTGCTGAAGGGGAGAAGTCTAAAATCAGTCCACAGTATTGCATTCCTTCTCGGGGCTCTCAAGGGAAATCTGTTTCTCTACCTTTTCCAGCTTCTAGAGACTAACGGCATTTCTTGGCTCAAGGCCCCTTCCTCCCTCTTGAAAGCCAGCAGCATGGAACGCTCTCTTTTCCTTGACTTCCTGCCTCCCTCTGATAAGGACGCTCGTGATTACATTGGGCCCACCTGGGTAATCCAGGCTCATCTCCCCATCTCAAAATCCTTAACTTAATCACAGCTGCAAAGTTTCTTTCACCGCGTGAAATAACACATTCACGGCTTCTGGGGATTAGAACATGGACATCGTTAGGGGGACATTATTCATTGACCACGATGGGGTCATTATGAGGATTAAGTACGTTGAGGATTTAGAGATGTATCTGGTACATAGTAATCGCTAGTTGAGTATTGACTATTGATAATATGATGATGATGATTACGGAGTATTCATAAATCGATTTTTAAAATATTGAAAGTATCAGGAAAAAAGTTGCAGCCAGGTATGGTTTGTAACTGAAGGAGTATAAATAGAACCTTCCTTAGAAGAAAAGAAAACTGATGTGTGTCTTTTGTCCCCATTCGCCTTCAACTCTTCCTCTTTCCTGTCAGTGGGGCGATGGGTGTAATGGCTGGCACTGGAGAGACCGTCTGAGACCATGAGGTAACCCAGGGAGTGAAAGTCGCTCACGACAGAGGAACAAAACAAAGAAATGTGGTTCCTTGAGAGCTCAGTAGAGCACAACCCTGACACCCAGCCTTTGGCCTGCCCATCCCCAACCTGTTATACGGGGCAAAAATAAATTTTTATTGTGCTCAAGCTTCTCTTATCTTGGGCCTGGGTCACTTACAGCAGAATGTAATGCTACTGATACTTTAATTTTAAATCTGTTTCCCATAAATCATAAGAGATGTCAAAGACAAGGAGAGGCCTACAAAATGAAATAAGAAAACAGTCTACATCTAGAGACCCAAAGGGCTTTATTGGTCTCTTTTCAATATATGGCACGGAGAGGCAGCCAGTGCAATCATCCCACTTTGTCCCAATGGGGGTTTTATTTCTTGTTTTCTTTTTTACCATCTTTTTAAATGTCATGATCCTTGATGAGGTAAAAACAACATGAAAAGAAGATTGAATTCAGGCTGTGATGCCGTGTGTGGAAGGAGATGGACAGGTCCAGATGGAAAGTACCGGCATATGGTGGTTCTGCAGGCAGGTGAGCCCAGGCTAGAGGGTGAGGGCATGGAGATGGAGGAGGGCAGCCTCCCCTGAAACATGCTGAGCCCCTGTGGACAGAAAAGGAATGAAAGATCTATCCTTTTTTTTTTTTAATAGAGTTATTTATTTATAGAGAGAGGAGAGTATGTGCAGGGGGAGAGGCAGAGGGAGAGGGAGAGGAGAATCTCAAGCAGACTCCCCACCGAACGTGGAGCCTGACACAGGGCTCGATCTCCTGAGCCTGAGATCATGACCTGAGCAGAAACCAAGAGTCTGACGCTCAACTGACTGAGCCATCTAGGTGCCCCAAAGAAAGATCAATCTTAAGAACACAATCTTGATTCCTTCCGCCGAGAGACGCCCATGAAATCTGGTTTATGTGGTTTTCATTCCTTGCGCGTCTGTTGAGGAACAGTTTGGAGGACGAAAGTCCCATCTGCACTATGCTAAATTCATCTGGAATTCCAACCAACTCAGCCCAGCACACCCATGAAAGGTGCTCAGACTGCCACCCTAGACACCTCTGGTATTGCTGACGGCCTTTCGGGCCACCCCCACCTCTCTCCTCATTATCAAGTGGTCCTTGGCTTGTTCAGGGATATCCTACTCCCTTCTGCATCCCGCAGGCCTCAGGGAGGCTGACCCCACTCCAGTTACAGAGCTGCTCAAAGGACAACCCGTCTTCCTTATCTGTGATGGGGTCACGTGTGGACACATGGCCCAACTGAGGCCAAGGACATTCTAGGAGGCATTTTTGGGGAGTTAATGAGCAATGCCCTGTTCTTTGGGGAGAGAGTCCAGAGGTGGCCATGTTTCTCCTGCTGGCCAGGAACAAAGAGGTCAGACAGGACTCAGATGAAGCCTAGACTGTAGGGGTTGCCGAGCAGAGATGGAAAGACCTGGATCCTTGAGGGCACCTTCAGGTTGCTGCACAAACCTCTCTTGCAGCCCCCACCGCCTCTCCTCTTCCAGTTAAAGGAGCCAAAGCACCGCACTGCCAGCGAGCCTAGAGGAAATTTGGGCAAAATCGTCTTCGTTCATATTGGATTTACAGTGTGCGACCAGGAGCTGTGAGCTGGTTTTCTCATTGTTTTGCTGTTGCTGTGATTATCATTTGTCTGTTTCTTTTTTTTTTTTTTAAG